>NC_061116.1:175887328-176184226 GCF_002878395.1 Capsicum annuum
AACTAACACACATGACTAACTTGATCATAAGAGTAGAGTCCATAATCCACAATATCATAAATAAGGGATTTCATACTAAGCATGGTTCTCAACAATCTATTTCATGGAAGGAAATTTCATACAACATGTATATACTTGCATAGCGTTCAATATCATGCTCATTACATATTACAACTACAATTCATAATATCATAACTTGGGGAATTTCATGAAGTACATGGGTATTCTACATCTTGTACATGAGTGGGTTTTGCAAGTGTTCACAAGACACATTATCAATATGGATGAAATTGAATCATAGAGGCCTATTATGAATCCTTCACTTAGTCACAATTTAGATATAATGCATGATTTCTAGTCTCTTAGGTATTTTATCAAACACCTTACATACACTCTTTAAGGTATAGGTGTATTCACAAACTTACACCACTTTAATCCACCCAAATTCATGGGTTCTAACTATATGATCACAATCTTCCTGGAAGTTTATCAAATTCCCACTCTATAAAACAAACCACAAATAACAACATGAATAAAACCATATCACCACAAAACATTCATGATTTTGTTATCAAATATTGATTATTGAACTCCACGAACGAAAGGTATCTGTGAATGAACACTACGCATACCTTAATGGCGATGAAATTGTTGAAAGATTGGACCTTCAAGCTTGATTATGCAGCCCTAGTTGTTTTTCTCCTTCTTGTGCTCTTGGATAATGAACTTAAGATGTTAATAGGGCTGTAATGTGATTAGAAGCTCTAAATTTTTTAAGGTTAAGTATTGGGACATGTAAGGAGTGTTAAAAGACTTAATTATCCTCAAAATAACTCAAAAACTAAGTGTTTTTCATGGCTGAAATCATAAGTGTGCATCGCACACCTCATCGCACATTCTAAGGGGTGCGCTGCACATCCTATCACATAAGATAAGGTGTGTGTCGCATATGCTATCGACCACATGAGGGTGTGCACCGCACAACCTGTCCCACATTTGTTCCAGTAGCCATGTGCGATGTTTATCCGTCGCACTCCTACTTTGCAGGGCCATAACTTCTTGCTCGGGTGTCAGATTTTTATAAAATTTGAATCGTTGGAAAGCTAATTTGATTCTGTACAAGTTGGTGGGTCTAAATCTTCCAAAATTTCACATATAAATCAAGTTATCCTCATTAAAAGGTCACTCTTATGGAATCACACACTAAAACTTGATGGATCCAAAAGCTATTAGCTTGCCTTACTCGGAGTGACTCACATGAGCATGCTTAACACATCATAAGCTATCTTATCGCTAGGATAATTATTGTAAATCATGTACTCAAATATTAATCATAGGATATGAGGTTTCATACGTAGGAAAACTGATTTATTTACTAGCTTGGAAATATACGGGGTATTACATTTGTTTATTTCAATAACAGTAATTTAAAACATGGCAATGTCATGCCATGTCAAAGGCTAGATGAACAAAGCGAGGTGAATGATGATGAATGGAAAGAATATGATGAGGAGTGGTTAGTGGAATAATTTAAAAATAGTGAGAAGTCCAACCTAGAGGATACTTAATTAGTCAACCTGGGCGACCACGATGAAGTCAAGGAGACAAGTGTTATAGTTCACTTAGTAAAGGAACAGAAAAGAGCTCATCCACATTTTGCGGGAGTACTTCATATATTTTCTTGGTCCTATGCTGATATGCCAAGGTTAATCACCAACATTGTGTCATATAAGTTACCAATCAATCCCTAGTTTGATCCAGTTAAGCAAAAAATGTGAAAATTTAATATGAACTAAGTTTGAAAATCAAGGAAGAAGTGATAAACCAAATTCAATCAAAGGTTGTGGAGGTCACAAGATATCCAACATGGCTAGCCAATATTGTTCCAGTTACAAAAAAAGATGACAAGATCAGAATTTATGTTGACTACAAAGATCTAAAAAGAGCTAATCCTAAAAATAATTTAGTGCTACCCGACATCCATATCCTCATTGATAATTATGCAAGCCATGAAATACAATATTTCGTGGATTATTTCACCGAGCATCATCACATATTAATTGATGAGAAAGACACAGAAAAGATGACTTTAATTACGCCCTGGGGTGTTTAGCATTATAAGGTGATGCCGTTTGGTATCAAGAATGCTGTTGCGACATACATGAGGGCTATGCCAATTATTTTTCATGATATGATTCATAAAGAGATTGAGGTGTACGTGGATGATATAATTATCAAATCGTACAAGAGTTTAGATCATCTAACACATCTGAAAAAAATTCTTCAACCAATTAAGAAGGTACAACTTGAAGTTGAATCCTACTAAGTATTCTTTCGGTATGCTAGTCGGGAAATTATTGGGTTTCATAGTCAGTAGAAGGGGCATTGAGCTTTACCCATCCAAGATTAAGACAATTCAAGATTTACCACCGCCAAGGACCAAGAAAGAGGTTATGAGTTTTTTGGGTCGTTTGAATTACATCAGCAGTTTCATTGCCCAATCGATAGTCATATGTGAGCCAATTCTTAAGATTTTGAAGAAAGATGAATTAAATGAGTGGATAAAAGAATGTCAGAAGGCTTTTGATGGAATCAAGGATTATCTATCTGCTTCGTCTGCTTTGGTTCCACCAACGGAAGAAAGTCTGTTGTTGCTTTACCTGTCAGTCATAGAAAATGCTTTCAGGTGTGTCCTCAGGCAATATGATAAGATTGGTAAGAATGAGAAACCATGCCATATAGGCTCGCTACACTCTTGTAGAATGTACGTGTTGTGCTTTGACCTGGGTCACACAAAAGTTGAGACATTATCTATCCTCATACACAATGTATCTCTTTTCCAGAATGAATTAATTGAAGTACATATTTCAGAAACCCATGCACACGGGAAAGTTAGCCCAGTGGAAAATGTTGTTGAGTGAGTTTGACATCGTGTATGTGACTCAAAAGGCAATCAAGGGGCAAGTCTTAGCAGATCATTTTTCTTAGAATCTGATTGATAATGAGTACGAGCCACTTCGAACTTACTTCCCAGATGAGATGATTTTATTTGTGGGAGAAGACATTGCAGAGATATATCCCAAATCGAGATTGTTCTTTGATGGAGAAGTCAACTTCAAAGGCTCAGGAAATGAAGCAGTTTTGGTGTCAAAAATAGGCCAGCACTATCCATCAACTGCTAAATTGCGTTTCCCATACACCAATAACATGTCTAAATATGAGGCTTGTATCCTAGATCTCAAATTAGCACTTGATATTTGTGTTCGAGAATTTCTAGTCATTGGAGACTCAGATTTGATAATTCACCAAGTAAGGGGGGAATAGGCAGTAATAAACTTCAAGATTACCCCTTATGTGGAACTGGTGTAGGATTTGCGTGAAGATTCAAGGAGGTTGATTTCAGACATATGTCGTGGAGACAGAATGAGTTTGCTAACGCTTTGGCTACTAAATCCTCCATGATTAAACACCTAGATCAGAGTTACATTAATTATTTAAAAATATGCTTAAAAGAACAACCCACATATTGTGCGCACGTCGAAGAGGAAGCTAATGTAAAGCCATGGTACTATGATATTACAAGGTATTTAGAATCTGGAATGTATCCCAAAGAGGCCAGCAACAATCGAAAAAAGACAATCCAGTGTTTGACAAAGAATTATTTTTCAAGTGGGGAAATTCATTTTAGGAGGATGCCAGACTTAGGATTTCTAAGATGTGTTGATGCCGTGGAAGCCACGAAACTAATAAAAGAAGTACATGTCGGAGTATGTGGAACCCATATGAATGGGTTTACCCTTGCTGGAAACATTTTGAGAATTGGTTACTTTTGGATGACTGTGGAAAATGATTGTAGCAAGTATGTGCAGAAGTGCCCAAAATGCTAGATACATGGATATTTGATTCAAATGACTACATATGAGCTTTATGCGATGAGTTCACCTTGGCCTTTCATAGCTTGGGGTATGGATGTTATCAAACCGACGCCAAACAGGCATAGATTCATTTTGGTGTCTATTGATTACTTCACTAAGTGGGTCGAAGCTGCTTTATATAGAGCCACCATAAAAAAGGTGGTCACAGATTTTATCAAGAATAACTTAATTTATCGATTTAGAGTTCCAGAATCAATCACTACTGATAATCAGGCTAACCTGTACAGTCACTTGACGAATGAGATTTGGGATCAGTACAAGATTATTCATCATAACTCAATCGCATATCGTCCACAGATGAATGGAGTTGTGGAAGCCGCCAATAAAACTATCAAGAAGATATTTAGGAAAATGGTTGAAAATGATGGATCATGGCACAAGATGTTTCCCCATGCTCTACTAGGGTATCGCAAAACAGTTCAAACCTCAACTGGGTAACTTCTTATCTACTTGTTTATAGAAATGAAGTTGTGATAAGTGTCGAGGTTGAAATACCTTCCTTAAGGACTATTTAAGAAGCCAGATTAAGTAACAAAGAATGGGTCCATGCTTGACAACGCACATGTAAGTATACGTGGTATACCAAGTAATATAATGGACTTTAAGAAAGCCAAATATCAACCCCACAGGGACTTGTTCTAACAACTATTCAATTTTAGTTCAAAATTCAGATTCAACTGATGCAAGAGTAACCAAAAGAGAGTTTTAAACTTATGAACTAATTTTAAAGTAAACATTGAGTAAACTAAAAGACTTGAGACAATCAATGAAGTAAATCCTAGGGTTAAAGAACTTTGAACAATCATACTACGTAATTGAACTTCATTCGTTAACTTGCTTATCTTGGTTGTTGATTCGTAGGTTAATCGTATGATCATGGTCTCCCGACCTCTAGCTAATTTTCTAAATTAAACATTACAACTACATTGTTGAGTGGGGATGTAATAATCCAATTAAGTGCTTAACATTATCATCCTACATGTGAATCAAGAAAGGCTTCTAGGTATATCCCTGTCCTAGACGCTAATTCAAATTCCTTATTTCATAAAAGAATAAAAACCCTACTTTGTTCATCCCCATGTTCCATTTCCCCATTCCCTCTCCTGATATCACAAGGTTGACAATATATGTATTATAAGGGTGATCAATCCTTAAAATAATTAAAACAAGGATAAAAAAGCAACCAAATATGATTAGCAAATTAAACGAAATCAATTCAAAATGATAGAAGTCATGTTCTTAGCTTTAACCCCGAAAAGGGATTGTTTAGCCACTAATAGTCATAATCATCATCTAAATAATTGTATGAATGATCAAAAACATAAAAGAAGCTAAATTAAAGAATGAAAAACTTTAAAACAAAGTTTCCGTAACCTCCTCAATTGTCCAAGATGTCAAAAGATACCAAGATAATTCACCAAAGTTTACAATGTAGTGTATGTATAGTGGGCCAATCCTAAGCCATGTAGGAGTGCAATATATCAAGTGCATGAGAGAAAGGGAGTAGAGGGTATTGCGTATGCATGGGAGCACAGAAATAGAGCTTGCTGAACATGCCTTGTTTCATAGGAATGAAGCATGCGACACGGGTACCACTCCACTATTAAGGAGCATGCGATGCGACCACTATTCCACAACTATGGAGCATGCGACGCGGGCTATTAGCACGTCTTCACTGGAATTACACTTCACAGATTTTTTTGAGGAAAAGAGGCCTTATTTGTAGCCTACATTGCAGGCATATCACCTGCAGCTACTGGAAATTTCATCCATATATTTGGTTAAGTGTACAACGTCCATCTTTGTGTCCCATACCTTGTGACGTTATTTTGCTTTGAATTCCAAGCTTTTGGTGTTGATTTCTCTTCAATTTCCAACTTTTTCAACATCAATATATCACCATAATCAACTTTAAAAGCATACTACATTGTCAAACACCATGGATTAGAGCTCAAAACATTAAAACGACAAGAACAACGAACTAAAAACTCAATCTAAGCACTAGTCTCGACCACTTTATGCTATAATGTATTGTTGAATCATGGCTCATTTTAATTGAATGTTTCATACTTTAAACAAGTTGTTCAACATAATAGTACACATTCAAATCATAAGGAACTCATTTAACACACTAGAATCCACAGAGACTAACTTGAAAAACACCTAGCGTAAGCTAGTAACACCAGTTTTCCCATCAACTCTAATTGAACGAATCAAACCCACACTTGTTTGAAAATACTTTTAACCATTGTAAACCCATCATTGAACACTTAGATTCTTATTTATATCATCATAACACATAAAGTACACGAATTATCATCAAAAGAAGGCTAAATAAGCTAGAATAGTGACACTAGAGTGTATAAATACACCCAACATCACCACCCCACACTTAAAGCCTTGTTCGTCCTTGAATAACTCTTTAATATAAGCATCATAAGCTGAGGAGACTCAACATTTTTACTACATGCAAGACACTTAATCTAGTACTACAATAACTACACAGAATGCAAGTTTCTATACTAAGCATGTTATGTACACAATTGATAGTTCAAGAACACTACTTACAAACATCCTAGCCTCAAGATTTAACTCAACAAGCAACAAACTAACACATATTGATCAATCAAAGACATCATATAAATCACCAACATTCATCAAACATGTGCCCTCACAATAAGAGAGTTACCCATAATCGCTCACATAAAAGCATTTTATAACATGATGGATACAAGAATCAAATTTCTCTCACTCTCACAAGGAATTAAAAAGTTACACATAATGAATCATAGGCTTGCCCTTAGTGTAGTACTCCACTAATATCAAAATATTAAGCTTAGGATCAAATAGGTCTTTTCGGGTTGTAATGCAGTCTAAGGGACGGGTAGGAACTATTTTGTCTGATTAGTGACTATCTTCCCTAAGCTCTTTAATACATCACTTTTTACATTCAATTCAACTCTAACGAACAGATTACACAATTTTTGTCTACCACGTTCCTTTTTGTTTTTTACCCCATCTTATTAAGCTTATTCTCAACACTATAGTGGAAGGATTCTATGCATAACTCTTTCAATTTGAACAAATTTTTATTCTTTTCTTTAATCAACTCCCCACCACAACACATAACAATTCTTTTGAATGCCAATAACTATCACTTTGGGGATTCAATTTCAACCTTTTCTTCTTCAATTGCACACTCCTTAACTCACTAAATTTATACTAAAGTGCTTAGGAGTTTTGGATAAAATTAAGGTCTATCAAAGAAGGGATTAGGCTGCCAAATAAAAAGCTAAAGACTCAACGGGGCTTACTAGGATATTGCTCAAGGGTAGGTCAAAAAAAAGGTATAAAACAAGGCTATCAAGGAAATGCCTATACCATCTTCTTAACCCGTACTCTTTATTTTGCTTTGCACACACACTAGACTAGTTCTAGACATCACATGCAACAAGAAATGTACAACACTTTACACGCACTTGTCATATGCCCAACTCACATAGGATCATCATAGACTCTTAACCAAACAATCACATAGATTCAAATTTTAAGCCAACAAGTATAAGAGTTACAAACATGAGCCTAGGAGTCTCAAAAGTAGCAATTCACACAATCAACATACTATTACAACCAAAACACTTGCATTGTGCAATCACATATAGTACTAATAAAAATATCTTACTTATTCCTAACACAAAAAAATAATTTAAATTGACCCTAAAAATGGGAATTTCCCTATCCCACACTTACAAATCTAATTTGTCCCCAAAGTATACTTAAAAGGTAGAGATATAAATACTCTCTGAAGCCTCTAGGCGTAGCTAGTAGCAGCTTTATACATCAAGGAGTTTCGGAACCCCACACTCAATCTTTTTCGTGCTCCTTAGCTCAGGTTTCCGATATTAAAATTACCATCACCCTATGACTCAATAAAACAAAAATTATGTGAAGTAAGAAAACTAAAAAAATAAATAAAACATACCTACTTAATTTAGGTTTTCTCCCAAGCAGCGCCTGATTTAGTGTTGTAGCATGACCCAATACAACTTAACTAAGTTCCTTCATACTTTTCCTCAAACTTGGAGGCCATCTCCTTATTCATTTATGGCCTCTTAAATGTAAAATCTCAAGGTTAACAACTTTTTCAATTATAGCCTTTTAAGGCTCATCAATCTACATCATGTTGGGCTTAGGTGGTTGTGGCTTAGGGTGCTCAATAAGGGTGTCCAAAGAGGACTTTTGTAGAATAGATACCACCACCCATACTTATCCCCTTCAATCACAGTAATTATACACAATTCTTTATAATGGGATAGTGTGTTAAGCGGTTTCTAAACCTTAAAAACTGTCTTTTCATTCTCCAACCCCTTTGTGAGTATACCCTCTCTCACATCAATTAAAGCCCCTCTTGTAGCTAAAAATAGACATCCCAAGATGATTGGTACCTGTTCGTCTGCCTAAAAATCTAGAATAATAAAGTCAGCAAGAATAATAAATTTACCAACCTGTATGAGGACATCCTCTATAAGTCTTTCAGGATGGGCTATGGTTCTATTTGCCAGTTGTAGTAGTACGGATCTCGGTCTAGGCTTTCCCAAGCCCAATATGTTAAACAAAGATAGGGGCATCAAGTTGATACTTTTCCCTAAATCACTAAGTGCGTGAACTACCTCACTGTTGCCAATCTAAATAGGGAGAGTGAACTTCCCAAGGTCCTTAAGCTTTTTGGGCATATTTTTAATCACTACAAGGCTACACTTCTTAGTGAGTGCTACCGCCTCCACATCCTGCAACTTAACTTTATTAGCAACTACATCCCTCAAGTACTTAGCATACTTAGGCATTCCCTGCAAAACATCTAAAAGGGGTAAAATACCGGGAAGCTCTCTAAACGTGTCAAATAACTTCTTGATACATGCATCCTATTTTGACTTAATATGCCTCTGTGGGAAAGGTAGTTATGGGATCTTTTTCACTTCTCAACAACTTTGTCATTAATATGCTGGAAAGTCAAATTTACATCTACCTCCTTAGTTTTCTTAGGAGGATATTCATTAAGCTCTTTACCACTCCTCAAAGTGATTGCCATAATTTGTTTTGGAATTTTAGTATCTCATACAAACCATCTTGAGGCCTGGTATTTAGTGTCTGTGATAACTGCCCTACCTGCAACTTTAAGCTTCTCATCACCGCATGCTGGTTCTTTACATCTGCAGCCAACTGTGTTTGATTAGCTAGAATCTGCTTCATTATATCTTCCAAGTTGCTAGTTGACATATTTCCTTGTGCCTGTGGTTGCTAAATTTTTGTTGTTGGGCATTCCATGGATGATTCAATGGCTGAGTCTATGACTTCATGTTGTAGGTGTTCCCATAATTATGCATTTGATCATTTTCCATATACATTACTAACTCCAGATTTGTAGCGCACATGGCCGTAGAATGACTACTGTTGCCATAAACCTCACACCAAACACTGGTCTGCTGAGCTACATTAACTTTTGTTGTAGGCTGTGTAACTCCCATTTTTAGGCTGTTGAACTGGGTGTTTATCAAATTTTTTAATGCAACAACTTGAGCTCATAAAGCGGTGTATTGGTCCACCTCCAACACATCTGCAACTTTCTTTGTAGAACTCCTAGAATCATTATGCCATACTAGATTTCCTTGTGCTATGTGGTTCAATAAGGTGTACAACTCATCGTAAGTCAACTCCATTGCTTGACTACCTACTACTGAATCTAGTAAAATTTTTGTGTTGTGGTCAAGTGCTTCTACAAAAGTATGAGGAAGTACCTCATTGGAATATTAATGATCTGGACAGTCCCGAAGAAGTGTATTGAACCACTCCAAGAATGATAGAGTTTCTCATCTAGCCTCTATTTTAAGCTAACTATCTCACTGCAAAGTTTCATAGTCTTTCCAGATGGAAAGAATCTGATGAGGAACTTTCAAGTTAATCCGTCCAATGATGTGATTAAATTTTCTAGCTCAGAGTTCAACCACCTTTTAGCTTCCCCAATAAGTGAATAGGGGAAGAGTGTCAGCCCCATATAATTAGCATTCATATTTATCAAAATGAATGTGTCAGTGAGCTCAATGAAATTCTACAAGTGGACCTGTGGATCTTCATATGCAAGCCCTATAAATTGTCCCTTTCTAATCAATAGCTATACAATATTGTTCTTTAGCTCGAACATCCCTCCAGTAGCTGGTTTTTAAAAAGGTGAGGTCAAATTTATCGAAAGTAGGATTGTCATTTCTCTAACTATCCTGCAGGCTTCTTGTTTATCAGCCATGATAGCATGATTATCATGATCTTCTTCACTTTATGGAATATGTGGGAGAAGGATTGCTTCTCTCCTTTATTGATGGAAGAATTGGTTAGGTTTGGGGCTTGATTCTATTAATTCCTGGGCCCTCGTCAGCTTACTAGCCTCAAAACCAATTTCCTGCAAATACAAAACAAAGACCAAGGATAAAATACCAAAGAAATCTAAAAAGCAAAACTAAAAAAAATCGTTGCCAAATTACAAGTCTTCGGCAACGGCACCAAAACATGATAGCGCCCAATCACATACGCAAGTGTACGTGGTCTACCAAATAATATAGTGGCCTTCAAGAAAGCTGAATATTGATCCGACAGGGACTTGATCTAACAACTATTTAATTTCAGTTCACAATTTAGATTCAATTGATGCAATAGTAACCAAAAGAGAGTTTTAAACTTATGAACTGATTATAAATTAAACAGTGAGTAAAGTAAGAGACTTGAGACAATCAATGGTATAAGGCCTAGGGTTAAAGCACTTCAAACAATCATACTAATTTATTGAACTTCATTTGTTAACTTGCTTATCTTGGTTGTTGATTCGTAGGATTAATTGCATGATCATGGTCTCCCGACCTCTAACCGTTTACCTAATTTAGACATTACAACTATATTGTTGAGAGGGGATGTAATAATCCCATTAAGTGCTTAACGATATCATCCTACATGTGAATTAAGTAAGGCTTCTGGGTACATTCCTGTCTTAGATACTAATTTGAATTCCTTATTTCATAAAAGAATAAGAATCATACTTTGTTCATACCCAAGTTCTATGTCCCTATTTCCTCTCCCAAGATCACAAGGTTGACAATTTATGTATTATAAGGGTGATAAATCCTTAAAATAATTAATACAAGGATAATCAAGCAACCAAATATGATAAGAAAATGAGATGAAATCAATTCAAAATGATAGTAGTCATGTTCTTGACTTTAACTCGGGAAAGGAAGTGTTTAGCCACTAATAATCATAATCATCATCCAAATAATTGTATGAATGATAAAAAATATAAAAGAAGATAAGTTAAAGAATAAAAAAACTAAAAATAAATTTGCTGCAACCTCCTCCATTGTCCAAGACATCAAAAGATACCAAGATAATTCACAAAAGTTTACAATGTAGTGTATTTATAGTGGGCAAATCCTAAACCGTATAGGATTGCAATATATCAAGTTCCTGAGAGCATGGGAGTAGAGGGTTTTACGCATGTATGGGAGCACTAAAATATAGCATGCTGTGCATGACTTGCTACATAGGAATAAATCATGCGACATGGGAACCACTCCACTGTTATAGAGCATGCAATGCGACCACTATTCCACAACTATGGAGCATGCGACACAGGCTATTAGAACACCTTCACTGAAATTGCACTTCACGGATTTCTCTAAGGCAAAGAGGCCTACTTTGGAGCTGAATTATGGGGATATCTCCTGCAGATATTGGAAATTTTATCCAAATATTTGGTTAAGTGTTCAACGTCAATCTTTGTGTCCAATGCCTCGCGACGTTATTTTGCTTTGAATTCCAAGCTTTTGGTGTTGTTTCTCTCCAATTTCTGATTGTTAAATATCCATATATCACCATAATCAGCTCCAAAAGAATCCTACATCATCAAACACCATGGATTTGAGCTCAAAACATTAAAATGACAAGAACAATGAACTAAAAACTCAATATAACCACTAGTTTTGACCACTTTACACTATAATGTATTGTTGACTCTTGGCTCACTTTAATTGAATGTTGAACACTTTAAAAAAATTGTTCCATATAATATTACAAATTAGGACCATAAGGAACTCATTTAACACACTAAAATCAACCGAGATTAACTAGAACAACACCTAGCTCAAACTAGTTATACTATCTTTCTCGTCTAAACTCTAACTGAACGATTCAAACTCACACTTGTTTGAAAACACTTCTAACCATTGCAAACATGGCCTTGAACACTTTTGCATATTTATATCATCATAACACATAAAGTACACCAATTATCCTCAAAATATGGCTAAATAAGCTAGAATAGCAACACTAGAGTGTATAAATACACCCATCATCAGCGCTCACTATGAACAACTGTAATACCCCACATTTTGGACTAGAAATAAAATCTATCATTCCTATGCGTGGATGTTTCAAAAGCATCAAATCCTATATAAATTTAGTGTATTAATCAATTATGTAGTGTGGGAATCAATTTGACCATGAATTTAGATCATAGAGGTCCCCTAACTCAAGTACAAGTTGAAAGCTTTCCGATCATTCAAGTTTTAGTGAGAGTCAAAACTTAGGTCAACTTCAATCGACCATAACTCATTGTATATGACGAACTGGGTGGCTTATTGAATATCAAATGAAATCTCTTTGAATTAGATTTCCAACGATACTAATTTATCCTAAATTCAATAGCGGAGCAAAGAGTTATGCCTATTTTACTCTAGCATATCAGGCTGGAAATAGTGTGACAACATTCGTGATAGCTTATCACATTTGTGACGCCCTATCACGAAGGTCGTTAGCGTTAGGTAAAAACCAGCTCCTAAGTGACGACATTTGTGATATCTTATCACATTTGTGATGCCCTATCACGAAGGTCGTCAGCCTTAGGCAGAAACTAGCTCCCAAGTGACGACATTTGTGATAACTTATCACAAATCTGATGACATTTTTGATGACTTATCACAAGTCTGACGCCCTATCACTAATATCGTCAGCTATGATTTTTTAGCAACTGGGAAATTATTTCATAAGGGTATTTTGGTATTTTCCTTCACCTTCCATGACTTATAACCCTAAAGAGGCATAATTTTTCCTATTTTTTCTTCAGTTAAGCATCTCAAAAACCTTTTCTTACACTCTCAACCACAAGATTAGGGTTTTGCATCAAACTCATCTCTCAAAAAGCAAGATTCAATCCTTTTTCCAAGACAATCAAGAATTAAGTTTCCCAATCCAAGAACTCTCATCAAGGTTTCCTTTCTAAGGTATGCGTGTGTTCATTCATGGACTCCTTTCGTCCATAAAGTTCAAGAACCCTTTTCTAAAACTATAGATTATGGTTTTCATGTTATGAAT
The DNA here is from genome assembly GCF_002878395.1 of Capsicum annuum. Lineage (NCBI taxonomy): Eukaryota > Viridiplantae > Streptophyta > Magnoliopsida > Solanales > Solanaceae > Capsicum > Capsicum annuum. Next base: position 175,900,675 of record NC_061116.1, read on the forward strand.
GGATTGTTGATCATGTTTATGTGTTGAATGATGCCAAGATAGAATCTTTATGTGTTATTATGAATCTATGACATCATATGAGTTGAAACATGTAAGTTTGATTATTTATGATGAGTAAGTGTATGATTTACACCTATGCCTAAGTTGTGCATGTAAGGTGTTTGATAAAATACCTAAGAGACTAGAAATAATGCATTATAGCTAAATTGTGACTAAGGGAAGGATTTATGATAGGACTCTATGATTCAATGTCATCCATGTTGATAATGTGTCTTGTGAACACTGTTGGATTACTCATGAACTAGTCTTATGGAATTATGCTATGCTTACTTGCAAAATCCACTCATGTACAAGATATAGAATACCCATGTACTTCATGAAATTCCCTAAGTTATGATATTATGGATTGTGGTTGTAATATGTAATGAGCATGCTATTGAACGCTATGCAAGTATATACATGTTGTATGAAATTCCCTTCCATGAAATAGATTGTTGAGAATCATGCTTAGTATGAAATCCCTTATTTATGATATTGTGGATTATGGACTCTACTCTTATGATCAAGTCAGTCATGTGTGTCTATTTTCTTCCATCGAGTCCTGGGGGTACTTGTACCCGAAAAATATAACTATGTGACTAGATCCATGTCATGCTTTCACGATACTCTCAGTCAAGCCATGATCTATAGAAATCAGTCAATAATGTGACTCAGGGAAACTTAGTAATCTCAGTAGTTTAGTATTCTCTGTAATATCAGTGCTCCGTAACCTTAGTAATCACAATAGATCTCAGTAACTTCAGTCCTCAAAACTCATTATATTTTATCCATCATCGGAATCCAGTAAACTTAATTTTAGCTCCACTAAACAATACCACTAGTATCAGTTCAGTTTATCAGTATCAGTTCAATAAATTAGTTCAGTTAAGTTATTTAGTTTAGCCCAGTTATTCAGTTTAGTGTCTTTTAGATAGAAGTAGTATTCAACATCGAGCGAACCTAGGGGTGGGGGTTCACCTGTTAGAATAGGACTGAGATCCCTAGAAGAAATCCTAAGTTCCAGAACTACGTTGCCAGTGTAAGTACGAGATGTCACCTATTAGATAGGACTGACATACTCAGGGGTCACCCGTTAGCACATTTATATATATAGGACTAATCCTAGGAGTCACCCACTAGATTAGGACTGACTCCACAGCAGATGTTTTTACTGATGGAGCAATACTGACACCCTTCCAGTCAGGGCAGAGATTGGACCCCAGTTAGCTTAGCTTGAGGCATGTCGGTTAGATGAATACATCCCATAATTTCAGTTACAAAATCAGGGCTTTTAGACACAGTTAACTTAGCTTAGTAATACAGATTCAGTACTGTTAGATATAGTCAATGCTTATCATTGTCAATAGACTTTAACATCACCCATTAGCTAGGACTGATCTCAACTATAATTAATCAGTATCAGAATCATTAGATTTAAAGATCACCCGCTAGATAGGACTGATCTCAGACTAAGTCAAATCATCCTTATTATCAGTATACTCATGATCACCCGCTAGATAGAACTGATCTCAGTTTTAGTTACTCAAAATAGAATGAAACTTAGATAGTTCCATCAGAACTTAGACTACCAGATACAATCACTCTGTATCGGTTATATTGATTAGTCCAATCATTACAGTTATATCAGCCATATCAATTATCATAGCTCACGTTACCAGTATTTAGTTTCAAGACTGTTAGACACAATCATTCAAACTAGTTCTTTATAATTTGAACGGTAAAAAATAGTCAATAATCTATTCAGTACCTCAGTAACATTAAAGTCATGTTGTCAGCATTTTGACTCAGTAGTCAGCATCATCATGAGTTCAGTTATAGTTGTTTATGTATATATGTATTCTCACGTTCATATTAGTTAGCATTTTTTATGCATATAACCCTTTTCATTTAGACTACCTCACTTGTATACTCAGTATATTCAGACGTACTGATGCAATTGCACTATGGTGCTTTCTCTTATATTACACCATAGGTTCAAAGGAATGAGCTCCAGATCAACAGTAGCATTTTAGTGTTCAGAGTTTGTAGTGAGTCCTTCTCATTCAAGGACGATATGATTATTGCTATATTTACTATTTAATTGCTAGATAGAGTTAGTTGGAGACATGTTCCTTCAACTCCTTATTCAGTTCAGTTAGAGGCTTTCAGACTAGATGTCAGATTAGATATTCAGATCTCATTATTTTCAGTATTTATAGCTTGTTTTGGTATTGTTATACCTTTTTCAGACATTTTGTTATCAGACATTTATTTAGTTCAAACCTTATGGCCTTTCATGTTCAGGTTTCCGCATTTTATATATATTCTGCAGTATACATGTACAGATATCAGTCATGGGTTAGCTTGTGGTCCTTCGAGGTCATGAGCACCGTGTAGCATTCTGATTCAGAAAATTGGGGTGTTACAACAACTAATGTTGATTAATTAGAAGAGAGTGGTTGTTATGTTTCATGGCCAATTATACCAACACAGGATGATCAATGCCTTCAACAAGAAAGTAAGAGCTTGAATATTTGAAGTGGGGCAATTGGTTCTCAAATGCATATTCTCTCATTAAGAAGAGTACAAAGAAAAATTCTCTCCAAATTGGCAAGGACCATACATAGTTCTCAAGGTACTATTTGGAAAAGGTCAAATTCTATCTAAGATGGATGGTCAAGAGTGGAACAAACCAATCAATTCCGATGCGGTAAAGAGATATTATGTTTGAAAGATGTTTTGAGTTTTTATTTCCTTGGTTTATTTGTAATCGCCTTCATGATAGTATTAGTTTTATGATGTGTAATTTCCTTAAATTCCTTTTCTTTTATGTACAAACTACATTTAACCAGAATACCTAAAAAAGGAATACGTATGTGGCATATGTCAGCTTCGATCAACCCTTAGAAGAATTTATCCTTTTCTTTTATGTATGAACTATGTGATATGTAGGCGACCTATGTCGGCTTTGGTCAACCCATTAGATTTATCTATATATCCATAGCGTAGCCTGAACTCTGCTTGACCTAATTGCTGAACCAAAATGCTACACGGTGCTCATGACGCCGAAGGACGACTAGCTAATCCATGACTGATATCTGTACCTGTACACTGAATGAAATACTAAATAATGCAAAAACATGCACTGAAAGGACATAAAGTTCAATACTGAACATAACATCGATGAGATAACATCTGTGGGGTAATACAATACCCAAAACAAAACTGTAAACACTGAAGTCTAAAATATAATGGTATGCATCTAGTCTGAAAGCCTCTACTGTCTGAATAATCTGAATAAGGAGTTGATGGGAAATGTCCCCAATTAACTCCAACTAATAACTAATCAATTAAATAATGGAGAAATAATCATGTCCTCGAAGTATGAGGACTCACTTGTATTCTGACTGCTGAGACTGGAATCTACTATTGATCTGGACCTCGTGTCTCTGAACCTATGGTGTAACATAAAAAGAAAGCACCATAGCACAAATGCATTAGTACAATGAAATATACTGAGTATACATGTGAGGTAGGCTAATGCAAGGGTTAACATGCATGAATAATGCTAGCTTACTGTCTAATATGAATGCGAGAATGCATATATAAATAAGTAACTATAATTGACACTGTGATATCGGGATTACTAAATCTGAATACCGATGACATGACATTCTAAAAACTGATATATTTGATAGCATAAATAGCTTTATCTGAATGTAACTGATAACATGGGTGACTGTATTTGACAGTCCTGAATCTGATGGGACTATCTGAGTTCCTTACTGTATTTGAGTTAACTGTATCTGACAGTCTTGAATCTGAAGAATGGATACTATGCATACCATAGTTTGTGATTTCGTGAAGATTGATAGTGAAACCTTCTTGAAATTGGATCTTCTATGAAAACCCTTGCTTGTTCTTGAAAGAAACTTGAGAGAAGAGAGTGTATTTTGGGTAAAAAGTGGCTAAATTATGTGTTAAAGGACTTAAATAGGGGTAGGAAATTCACCCTTTTAACCCTGGACGCATCTTGTAATTTAAGTAAAAATTTTCCAAATTGAACCCCAGGCGCGACGCGGCATTATCGTGCCGTGTCACTGGAATTTGATAATTGGAAAACTGAGGGTTGGAACAACATGGAGCCATCACGTTACCCCTTCATTCGTGACCTGAAACTTTAGCACGACATAGGGAAAATCGTGCTGAGACACTGGAAAAAGGACAATTCTGAATTTGAGTGCTGGTGTGATGCGCCATAATCGCGGACACCAACTGGAAATTGCCAAATTCCATTTCCTTTTATGGCGTGGCGTGCCACTGACTAATATGGCACTATTTTACAATGGGAATTTGAAATAGTCATAACTTCTTATCCGATTATCAAATTTAAGTGAATCATATATTGATGGAAGGCTTATTGAATTTTCCATGTGAAAAAGAGTGAAAATCTTTAAAATTCTCATGGAATAATTAACATTCACTTTAGAAGCAAATACTAGGAATTCTTGAAAAGAAATTTGCTAGAAATCTTTAAGGTATTACAATATCTTCCCCTTGAGAACATTCATCCTCGAATTAGACCGACTGAGAGGGGAAACAAAAAGTTGAACATGAACTAAACATGAATAACTAGAACATGACTGACAAGTTGAACATAACATACTGAATATGCATATTTGATGCTTGTGTAACTGATTCATGAATGTATGACTGAATGGTTTGAGGAACTAAGTTTCTCACAATGAGAATGCATTTCTGATGCATAATTATATAGCTGAGCTGATACATGAATGCATGACTGAATATGAAATGGTACTTGATACAAAGTTTATACTGGGAACATAAACATAAAACTGAATACTAAGTTCGTAATAAACACTGATCATGAAACTGAGTAAGCTTAAGGAGAAATGTTACCTTGAGAATGATCTGAGTTGGCGGAGAAAAGGTGAGAATACTTCATATGAATGTATGCTTCCACTTCCCAAGTAGCTCTCTCGACGGACTGATTTTGCCAATAAACTTTAACTAGAGGGACTTCTTTGTTCCTCAATCTACGAGTCTGGTAGTCTAAGATTTTGACTAGAATCTCTTTATAAGAAAGACTGTTCTGAACATCAATGTTCTGAATAGGGACTACGATTGGTGGATTACCTATACACTTCTTGAGAAAAGAGACATGGAAGACTGCATGAACTGAGACTAGATCTAAAGGCAATTTGAGCTCATAAGCTACCTTGCCAAAACGACTAAGAATCTTGAAGGGACCGACATATCAGGGACTGAGCTTTCACTTTTTGCCGAATCTCTTCACTCTCTTCATGGGAGAGATCTTTAGACAGATATGATCACCAATCTCAAACTCGAGATCTTTTCTATGAACATCTGCATAAGACTTCTGTCAGCTCTGAGCAAACCGGAGTCTTTCTCTAATTAGCTAGACTTTTCTAAGGCATCAAATGCTAAGTCAGGACCTATGACTGAGGTCTCACCAAATTTGAACCAAACAATAGGTGATATACATCTCCTACCATAGAGAGCTTCAAAAGGAGCCATCTGAATACTAAAATGATAGCTGTTGTTGTATGGAAACTCAATCAAAGGCAAGTGATTATCCCAACTTCCCTTTAAATCAATTAGACATGCCCTTAACATATTTTCTAATATCTGAACGGTACTTTTTGCATGACTTTCTGTCTGAGGATGGAAGGATGTACTAGATGAACTTGGGTACCGAGACCCTTTCAGAATACTTTCCATAAATGAGAGGTAAACTGGGTTCCTCTGTCTGAGATAATGGACAAGGGAACACCGTGCAATCTGACCAACTCCTTGATATAGAGTTTGGCATAATCCTTCATTGAATAAGAGGTATGAGATGGAAGAAAATAAACTGATTTGGTCATTTTGTCTATGATGACATAGACTAAATCATGCTGATGACGAGTTTGAGGTAAACCCGTCACGAAGTCCATGTTCACAACTTCCTACTTCCAAATAGGAATACTAAACTCCTGCATGGACCCACTAGGCTTCTGATGCTTTATCTTAACTTTCTGACATGTAGAGCACTTAGCCACAAACTCTGCAATGTCTCTCTTCATCCCACTCTACTAATAGAATTCCCATAAGTCACGATACATCTTTGTGGACACTAGATGAATAGAGTTGATCGCCATGCACTTCTTGAAGAATTCGCTGACTTAACTCGTCTTTACCTAGAACACAGAGACGACCCTGACAATGCAAAACACCATCTCCCCTTTGGGAGAAAACCTCTACTTTCTGATCCTAAACTGACTCTTTCAACTTGACAAGGCTGGGATCTCTATCTTTCTTTTCTTTCACCTCGGAGAGTAGAGATAATTCTGAACTACTCCGAACATATACACCACCCTCTAAAGAATTGACTAGGTGAATGCCTATTCTGGCAAACTGATGTACTTCTTGAGCTAACTTTTTCTTATTATTCTCCACATGAGATACACTACCCATGGATAGCCTATTAAGAGTGTCATCCACTACGTTGGGCTTGCCCAGATGATAGAGAATACTCATTTCATAGTCTTTCAAGAGCTTTAACCACATTCTCTGACGAAGATTAAGATCTTTTTAAGAAAAGACATACTGAAGACTCTTGTGATCTATGAATAAATCTACATGAACTACGTAGAGATAATGCCTCCAAATCTTCAATGCAAAGACTATAGATGCTAACTCAAATTCATGAGTATGATGATTCCTCTTATGGGGTTTAAGCTGTCTAGAGGCGTAGGCTATGACCTTACCATGCTGCATGAGGACACAACCCAAACCTACTCTGGATACATCACAATACACCACGAATCCATCTAAACTATCTGGAAGAGCTAAGACTGGGGATGAGGTAAGTCGAGTCTTCAATTCCTAAAAACTCTTCTTGCAAGGGTCTGACCACTGAAACTTGACTTTCTTCTGAGTCAATCTGGACATTAGAGGATGTAATAGATGAAAAATACTTCAACAAACCATCTATAATAGCCAGCCAAACCCAAGAAACTTCTGATATCTGATGGAGAGATAGGTCTTGGACAGTTTCTTACTGCTTCGGTCTTTTGAGGATCAACTCTAATTCTATCACTGAAAATGATGTGACCAAGAAATGCTACTAAACTTAGCCAAAATTTGCATTTACTGAATTTGGTGAATAGCTGTTGATCTCTGAGAGTCTGAAGTACTATTCTGAGATGGGCTGTATGATCGCGCTCAGTGTGAGAATAGACCAGAATATCATCTATTAAGACTATGACTAACATGTTCAAGTACTGCTTAAACACGCGGTTCATCAAGTCCATGAAACCTACTAGGGCATTGGTAAGACCAAATGATGTGACTAAGAATTCAAAGTGACCATATCGAGTACAAAAAGATATTTTTGGAATGTCACTTTCTCTAACTCTGAGCTGATGATAGCCAGATCTGAGGTCTATCTTAGAGAAATAGCTGGCATCCTGAAGTTGGTCAAACAAGTTATCGATTCAGGGAAGAGGATACTAGTTCTTGACCATGACCTTATTGAGTTGACGGTAATCAATGCATATTCTGAGAGAACCATCTTTCTTACGCAAGAATAAGACTAGTGCGCCCTACGGAGAAATGCTGGGTCTGATGAATCCCTTATCTAAGAGGTCCTTTAACTTTTCTTTCAATTCTCTGAGTTCTGCTGGTGCCATTCTGTATGTAGAATAGAGATAGGCTAAGTATCTGGAAGAAGATCAATGTCGATGTCTATTTCCCTTTTGAGAGGAATTCCTGGAAGATCTTCGGGAATGACATCTAAATATTCATACACTACTGGGACTAATTCAAGGCTGGGAGTTTCGAAACTAGTGTCCTTAACTCGAACAAAATGATAGACACATCTTTTAGATATCATTTTCCCTGCTCGAAGGTAGAAAACAAGATAACTCCTCAAAGTGGATACACTACCTTTCCATTCAAGGATGGGTTTATTTGGAAATTGAAACTGGACTATTCTATTTCTACATTTGACTATGGCATAGCAGGAATGAAGACAATCGATGCCGAGAATGATATCAAAATTAGTTATCTCTAATTAGACTAAGTCTGCTGAAGTGACTTTTTAAAATATCATAACCGAGCAGTTTCTGTATGCCTACCAGGCTATGATAGTTTTGCCCACTGGGTTAGAGACTAAGAATAGATCTGCTACAATTTTAGGACTGATTTCGAAATGAACTGCTATATAGGGAGTAACAAAAGACAAAGAAGCTCCTGGATCTAGCAAAGCATAAATAAGCACATAAAAGATCTGTAATGTACCACTAACTATATCAGGAGAATTTTCCTGATCTTGTCAGGTCTGAATAGCATATAGTCTATTTGGGTGTTGCCCTCTAGTAGCACTGGTGGTTGTACCCTGCTGATTTAGGCGATCTGACTGAGTTGAGGAGTGGAGATGATCTGATAACTTGACTAAGGATAGTCTCTGACTCTGTGGCCTTGCTTGCCAAAGCCAAAATAGACATCGCTGCCAGCTATACAGGCACCCTTGTAGTTCTTAACACAAGTCTGACAAAAGGGATTAGTTCAGGCATTGCTGACACTGCCCTGAGACTTAGAGCCTGGAACTTTATCTTTGAACTTAGGAGCTAGAGAACTGGCTAAAGAAGAAGATGGAACTGATAACTTAGGAAAAAACTGAGAACGGTTTTCTCTTTCTAATTTAGGCTAACTAAAATTAAAACTACCTATCCTAGATTTCTTATTCTGCTTTTCCCTCTGCTTCATCTTTTACTTCTCTTTCTACTGAGCATGGATCATAAGTCTAGCTAAATTTATGTCACTATTTGGCATGGCAGATCTACACTCATTAACCATGCTATCATTTACCCCTGAAGAGAACTTACTCATTTTGTCTCTGCTGTCTGCAACCACATGAGGGACATATCTAGGTAATTGAGTAAACTTTAGAGAATACTCTTTCACCATCATGTTGCCCTACCTGAGGTTGAGGAATTCTAGCACCTTAGCCTCTCTAAGATCTTGGGGAAAGAATCTATCTAAGAATGCAGTGACAAATTTCTCCCACTTTATAGGGCCTGCATCATCTGACCTTTCTGATTTCCACTGTTTGAACCAAGAATGATCCACATCCTGCAACTGATATGCAGCTAGCTTAGCACTCTCAATAGTAGTCACCCCCATGATGTCTGTCACCTTCTGCACCTGATCTATAAATTTCAAAGGGTCTTCATCTACTTTAGACCCATGGAAGGAAGGAGGATTCATTTAGGTGAAGTCCCGAATCCTAGCTGCAACTGAGTTGGCCACTAGGTTAGCTGGAACAATAGCTTGTCTCTCATTTTAGGTAGCTACTAACCGAGAAAGAGTGGTAAATGCAGTTCTAAACTCCACATGAGAAATATGATCGCCCAGAGGTTTTTCGGGCTGAGGGGCTGATTGATTTTTTCCCTTAGGAGGGATATTCTGAAATAAAGAGAAGAAGAGGGTTAGACTGACAGATTGACTTGTGATTATGCTCACTGGCACGACATGAATATAGAAATAAGGAAAACTTTTCCTAAACATCTCATAGCCTCTTGCACATGAATATATTGCACAACACACCCATGCACAAGACTCTACTAGATGCGACTTTCAAACTTCCTAGGACTCTATTGAACCTTAGGCTCTGATACGAAGTTTGTAATGCCCCGATTTGCTGAACCAGAATGCTACACGGTGCTCATGACCTCGAAGGACCACAAGCTAACCCATGACTGATATCTATACCTGTACAATGAATAAAATACAAAATAATGTGGAAACATGCATAGAAAGGCCATAAGGTTAAATAATGAACATAACATGGATAAGATAATATATGTGGGGTAATACAATACCCAAAAAAAATTTGTAAACACTGAGGTCTGAAACATAATAGTCTGCATCTAGTCTGAAAGCCTCCACTGTCTAAATAATCTAAATAAGGAGTTGATGGGACATATTCCCAACTAACTCTAACTAATAACTAACCAATGAAATAACAGAGAAATAATCATCTCCTTGGAGGATGAGGACTCACTTCTATTCTGACTGTTGATACTGGAATCTACTATTGATGTGGAACTCGTGTATTTGAACCTATGGTGTAACATAAAAATAAAGCACCATAGCACAAATGCTTCAATACAATGGAATGTACTAGATATACACGAGAGGTAGGCTAATGCAAGGGTTAACATGCATGAATAATGCTAGCCAACTGTCTAACATGAATGCGAGAATGCATATATAAATACATATCTGTAACTAACACTGTGATATCGTGATTACTAAATTTGAATACTGATGATATGACATACTAAAAACTGATATATTTGATAGCATAAATAGATGAATCTGAATGTGACTGATAATATGGGTGACTGTATCTGATAGTTCTGAATATAATAGGACTATCTGAGTTCCTTACTGTATCTGAGTCGACTGTATCTGACAGTCTTGAATCTAAGGAACAATCTGAGTTCTTTTGCTGAGACTGGTACTGAAACTATGGGAGGTAGTATTTAACCAACATACCCCTGATACGCCATTATGGTTGAGATGGGGTCCAATCTGTTACCCCAATTGGAAGGTTTTCAATACCATGCCACTGGAAAGGACAAGCTGTGGGCGACCCTCATCTGATAGTGTCCCCTGTATGAGAATGGTGGGGCCCTTATCTGACAGTGCTTATATACCTCATCAACCCTCATCGACAGTGTTGATGTCTCAACCTATGGTAGCTACATAGTTCTGGAATACAAGGATGACTGCTAATTATCAAACCCTCATCTGATAGTGTGTGTCCCCATCCTTGGGTTCACTCGACGATAATTTCTTCTCCCATCTAAATAGATATTGAACATGATTTACTGAATTGACCATAGATTGAGTTACTGAATTCTGGTGACTAACGGAATATTATTGATATCTGACAACTGATTGAGTTCATAAGATCATGGAGATTTCCTAAGTTATAAGACTATCTGAAGTCTAAGGATCATGGCTTGACTGAGAGTATCGTGAAAACAAGACACGGATCTAGGTACACAACTGATGTTTTGGGTACATGTACCCCTTGGACTCGATGGAAGGAAACTGATAAAGCATGACTTACTTGAATACATAATAATCATCATAATACATTTACTAAAGCATTTCATAAAACATGTGATTGGCATAAGCTTGTACGTACATGGGGATTTCATGATATCATGCTAATTAGACACTTTCCCTTCATCTAGGCATTCAACCAAACACAAAGTAGGCATAGAATGTGTAAACAACATAATACAATAATTAACTGTCGTGATTAAAATCCAATTTAATCATTCAAGGGTTTAGTCCTAAGGTTTCATGAATCTATATTGACACAAATCAACCCATATGAAATTTAACACTCATTCATGAAATACAATTCAATTACTCATTATCAACATGAACAAAATCAGCCCAATCATAAAATTCATAAGAAAATCCATAACTTGAATTTAGAAAAGGGATTCTTAGGCTTCATGGACGAAAGAAGTCCATGTATGAACACTATGCATACCTTAGTTTGTGATTTCGTGAAGATTGATGTTGAATCCTTCTTGAAATTGGATCTTCTATGAAAAACCTAGCTTGTTCTTGAGAGAAACTTGAGAGAAGAGAGTCTATTTTGGGTGAAAAGTGGTTGAATCATATGTTAAAGGGCTTAAATAGTGGTGGAAAATTGACCCTTTTAACCTTGGACGTGTCTTGTAATTTTAGTAAAAATTTCTCAAATTAAACCTATGGAAAATTGACCCTTTTAACCTTTTAACCCATGTCACTAGAATTTGACAATTGGAAAACTGAGGCATAGCATGATGTGGAGCAATCGCGTTGCCCCTTCCTTCGTGACCTGGAACTTTAGCACGATGCAGGGGAAATCGCGCTGAGACACTGAAAAAAGGAAAATTTTGAATTTGAGTGTTGGAACGATGTGCCATAATCGTAGACACCTAATGGAAATTTTCAAATGCCATTTCCTCTTGTAGAGTGGCATGCCACTGACTAATATGGCACTGTTTTACGATGGTAATTTAAAATAGTCATAACTTCATACCCGATTATCGGATTTAAGCGAATTATCTATCGATAGAAAGCCTATTGAATTTTCCATATGAGAAAGAGTGAAAATCTTGAAAATTCCTCATGGATTAATTATCAGTCACTTTAGAAGCTAATACTATGCATTCTTAGGATGAAATTTGCTAGAAATCTTTAGGGTATTACAATATCTCCCCCTTGAGAACATTCGTCCTCAAATTAGACTAACTGAGAGGGTAAACAATAAGTTGAACATGAACTGAACATTAATAAATGGAACATGATCTCATGACTGATAAGGTGAACATAACATACTAAACATGCATATTTGATGCATGTGTAACTGATTCATGAATGCATGACTGAATGTTCCGAGGAACTAAGTTTCTCATAATGAGAATGCATTTTTGATACATAACTATATAACTGAGATGATACATGAATGCATGAGTGAATATGCAATGGTACTTGATACCAAGTTTATACTGGGAACATGAACATGAAACTGAATACCTTGTTTGTGATTAACACTGATAATGAAACTGAGTAAGCTTAAGGAGAACTGTTACCTTAAGCTTGATCTGATTTGGCGGAGAAGAGGTGAGGATACTTGGTACACATGTCTTCTTCCGCTTCCCAAGTATCTCCCTCGACGGACTTATTTCGCCAATGAACTTTAACTAGAGGGACTTCTTTGTTCCTCAATCTACGAGTCTGATAGTCTTAGATTTCGACTAGAATCTCTTCAAAAGAGAGATTGTTCTGAACAACAATGCTCTAAATAGGGACTACAACTAGTGGATTACCTATACACTTCTTGAGCAAAGAGACATAGAAGACTGGATGAACTGTGGCTAGATCTGAATGCAATTTGAGCTCATAAGCTACCTTGCCGAAATGATTGAGAATCTTGAAGGGATCGACATATCGGGGACTAAGCTTTCCCTTCTTGCTGAATCTATTCACTCCCTACAAGGGAGAGATCTTTAGATAGACATGATCACCAACCTCAAACTCAAGATCTTTTCTACGAACATCTGCATAAGACTTCTGTCATCTCTGAGTAGCCTAGAGTCTTTCTCTGATTAACTGGACTTTTTCTAAGGCATGGAATACTAAGTTAGGACCTATAACTGAGGTCTCACTAACTTCGAACCAACCAATAGGTGATCTACATCTCCTATCATAGAGAGATTCAAATGGAGCCATCTGAATACTTGAATGATAGCTGTTGTTGTATGGAAACTCAATTAAAGACAAGTGGTTATCCCAACTTCCCTTGAAATCAATTGAACATGCCCTTAGTATATCTTTTAAATTATGAATGATTCTTTCTACTTTACCATCTGTCTAAGGATAGAAGGCTATACTGAGATGAACTTAGGTACCGAGACCCTTTCAGAACGCTTTCCAAAAATAAGAGGTGAACTGGGTTCCTCTTTCTGAGATAATAGGCAACGACATACCGTGCAATCTGACCAACTCCTTGATATAGAGTTTGGTGTAATCCTCAACTAAATAAGGGGTATGAATAGGAAGGAAATGAGCTGATTTGGTCATTCTATCTATAATGACCCAAACTAAATTATTTTGATGACGAGTTTAAGGCAAACCCATCACGAAGTCCATATTCACAACTTGCTACTTCCAAGTAGGAATTCTAAAATCCTGCATGGACCCACTAGGATTTTGATTCTCTATCTTAACTTTCTAACATGTAGAGAACCTAACGACAAACTCTGTAATGTATCTCTTCATCCCACTCCACCAATTGATTTCCCGTAAGTCATAGTATATCTTTATGGCCCCCGAATGAATAGAGTAGCACGCGCCATGCGCTTCTGCAAGAATTCACTGCCTTAAGTCATCTTTACCTAGAACACAGAGACGACCCTAACAATTCAAAACACCATCTCCCCCTTGGGAGAAAACCTCTACTTTCTGATCCTAAACTGACTCTTTCAACTTGACAAGGTTGGGATCTCTATCTTGCTTATCTTTCACCTCGGAGACTAGAGATGATTTTTAACTACTTTGAACACATATACCACCCTCTAAAGAATCGACTAAGTGAACACCTAGTCTAGCAAGCTGATGGACTTCTTGAGCTAACTTTTTCTTACTATCCTCCACATGAGAAATACTACCCATGGATAGCCTACTGAGAGTGTCGGCCACTACGTTGGCCTTGCCCGAATGATAGAGGATATTATCTCGTAGTCTTTTAAGAGCTTTAACCACCTTCTCTAATGAAGATTGAGATCTTTTTGAGAAAAGGCATACTGAAGACTCTTGCGATCAGTGAAGATATCTACATAAACTTTGTAGAGATAACGCCTCCAAATTATCAATGCAAAGACTACGGCTACTAACTTAAGATCATGAGTAGGATAATTTCTCTCGTGGGGTTTAAGCTATCTGGAGGCGTAGGCTATGACCTTACCATATGCATGAGGATACAACCCAAACCTACTCTGGATGCATCAAAATACACCACGTACCCATCTAAACTATCTGGAAGAGCTAAGACTAGGGCTGAGGTAAGTTGAGTCTTCAACTCCTGAAAACTCTTCTCGCAAGGGTCTGACCACTGAAACTTGACTTTTTTCTCAGTCATTCTGGACATAGGGGATGCAATAGATGAAAATACTTCAACAAACCATCTATAATTTCTAGCCAAATCCAAGAAACTCCTGATATCTGATGGAGAGATAGGTCTTGGCCAGTTTCCTACTTCTTTAGTCTTTTGAGAATCAACTCTAATGCCATCACCGAAAATGATATGACCAAGAAATGCTATTGAACTTAGCCAAAATTTGTACTTACTAAACTTAGCGAATAGATGATGATCTCTGAGAGTCTGAAGTACTGTTCTGAGATGGTCTGTATGATTACACTCAGTGCGAGAATAGAGCAGAATATCATCTATGAAGACTATGACTAACATGTCCAAGTACTGCTTGAACACGTGGTTCATCAAGTCCATGAAAGCTTCTGGGGCATTGGTAAGACCAAATGACATGACTAAGAATTCAAAGTTACCATATCGAGTACAAAAAGGTGTTTTTGGAATGTCACTTTCTCTAACTTTTAGCTGATGATAGTCTTATCTGAGGTCTATCTTAGTAAAATAGCTTGCACCCTGAAGTTTGTCAAAAAAGTCATCGATTCTGGGAAGAGAATACTTGTTCTTGACTGTGACCTTATTGAGTTAACGGTAATCAATGCACAATCTGAGAGAACCATCTTTCTTGCGCACGAATAAGACTGGTGCATCCCACAGGGAAATGCTGGGTCTGATGAATCCTTTATCTAAGAGATCTTTCAACTGTTCTTTCAATTCTCTGAGTTCTGCTGGTGCCATTCTATATGGAAGAATAGAGATAGGCTGAGTATCTAGAAGAAGATCAATGTCGAAGTCTATTTCCCTTTCGAGAGGAATTCCTGGGAGATCTTCAGGAAAGATATCTAAATATTCATTCACTACTGGGAGTTTCGAAACTAGTGTCCTTAACTCAAAGAAAATTATAGACACATCTTTTAGATATCATTTTTCTTGCTCGAAGGTAGGAAACAAGATAACCCCTAAAAGCGGATACACTACCCTTTCACTCAAGGATGGGTTCATTTGGAAACTGAAACTGGACTATTCTATTTCTACAGTCGACTGTGGTGTATTAGGAATGAAGCCAATCGATGCTGATAATGACATCAAAATCACTCATCACTAATTTAACTAAGTCTGCTGAAGTGACTTTCTGAAATATCATAACCGGGCAGTTCTTGTATACCCGTCGGGCTTTGATGGTTTTTCCCATTGGGGTAGATATTGAGAATGGCTCTGTTAGAATTTTGGGACTGATTTCAAAATCAACTGCAATATAGGGAATAACAAAAGACAAAGAATCTCCTGGATCTAACAAAGCGTAAACATGCTCATGAAAGATCTGTAATGTACCAGTAACTATATCAGGAGAATTTTCCTAATCTTGTCGGGTCTAAATAGCATATAGTATATTTGGGTGTTACTCGCTAGTAGAACTGGTGGTTGCACCCTGCTGATTCGGGTGACAGGACTGAGCTAAGGAGCAGAGATGACTCTGATAACCTGACTGAGG
Organism: Capsicum annuum; assembly: GCF_002878395.1. Taxonomy (NCBI): domain Eukaryota; kingdom Viridiplantae; phylum Streptophyta; class Magnoliopsida; order Solanales; family Solanaceae; genus Capsicum; species Capsicum annuum. The sequence goes on from NC_061116.1 coordinate 175,916,955, forward strand.
GCAGTCTCTGACTCTGTGACCTGGCTTGCCAAAACCAAAACAGACATCGCTGCCAGCTCTGCAAGCACCCTTGTGGTTCTTACCACTAGTCTGACAAAGGGGATTAGTTTGGGCATTGCTAAAACTGCCCTAAGACTTAGAGCCTGGCACTTTATCTCTGAACTTAAGAGATGGAGCACTGGCTGAAGAAGGAGCTGGAACTGATAACTTTGGACAAAACTGAGAACGGTTTCCTCCTTCTAATTTAGGCTGACTAAAATTAAAGCTACCTATCCTTGCTTTCTTATTCTGCTTTTCCCTCTACTAAATCTTCTGCTCCTCTATCTGCTGAGCATGGGTCATAAGTCTGGCTAAATTCATGTCACTATTTAACATGGTGGATCTGTACTCATTAACCACACTATCATTTACCCCTAAAGCAAACTTACTCATCTTATCTCTGCCGTCTGTAACCACATAAGGGGCATATCTGGCTAATTGATTAAACTTTAGAGAATACTCTTTCACCGTTATATTGCCCTGCCTGAGGTTGAGGAATTCTATCACCTTAGCCTCTTTAAGCTCTTGGAGAAAGAATCTATCTAAGAATGCAGTGACAAACTCCTCCCACTCTATAGGACCTGCATTATCTGACCTTTCTGGTTTCCACTATTTGAAGCAAGTATGAGCCACATCCTGCAACTGATATGTAGCTAGCTCAGCACTCTCAATAATAGTCACCCTCATGATATCTGTCACCTTCTGCACCTGATCTAATAATTCCTGAGGGTCCTCATCTACTTTAGACTCGTGGAAGGAAGGAGGATTCATTAGGGTGAAGTCCCGAATCCTAGCTGCAGCTGAGTTGGCCGCTGGGTTGGCCGAAATGATAACTTGTTGCTTATTATGGGTAGCTACTGACCAAGCAAGAGTGAAAAATGAGGTTCTAAACTACACATGAGAAACATGATCGCCCAAAGGTTCTTCGGGCTGAGGGGCTGACTGATTTCTTCTCTTAGGAGGCATATTCTAAAATAAAGAGAGGAAGAGGATTAGACTGAGAGATTAACTTGTGATTATGATCACTGGCACGACATGAATACTGAAATAATGGAAACTATTCCTAAACATCTCATAGCCTTTTGCACATAAATGTGGTACGCAACACACCCATGCACTAGGCTCTACTAGATATGACTTTTAAACTTCCTAGGACTCTATTGAACCTCATGCTCTGATACCAATTTTGTAATGCCCCAATTTGCTAAACCGGAATGCTACACGGTGCTCATGACCCCGAAGGACCACAAGCTAACCCATGGCTGATATCTGTACCTGTACACTGAATGAAATACTAAATAATAAGGAAACATGTATTGAAAGGCCATAAGGTTCAATAATGAACATAACATAGATGAGATAACATTTGTGGGGTAATACAATACCTAAAACAAAATTGTAAACACTGAAGTCTGAAACATAATAGTCTGCATCTAGTCTGAAAGCCTCTATTGTCTGAATAATCTGAATAAGGAGTTGATGGGACATATCCCCAACTAAATCCAAATAATAACTAATCAATGAAATAGTAGAGAAATAATCATTTCCTCGAAGGATGAGGACTCACTTCTATTCTGACTGCTGATACTAGAATCTACTGTTGATGTGGAACTCGTGTCTCTGAACCTATGGTGTAACATAAAAAGAAAGGGCCATAGCGCAAATTCATCAGTACAATGGAATGTATTGAGTATACATGTGAGGTAGGCTAATGCAAGGGTTAACATGCATGAATAATGCTAGCCGACTGTCTAACATGAATGAGAGAATGTATATATAAATACGTATTTGTAACTGACATTGTGATATCGTGATTATTGAATCTGAATACTGATGATATGACATACTAAAAACTGATATATCTGATAGCATAAATAGTTGTATCCGAATGTAACTGATAACATGGGTTACTGTATCTGACAGTTCTGAATCTGATGAAACTATCTGAGTTCCTTACTATATCTAAGTCGACTGTATATGACAGTCTTAAATCTGAAGAACAATAAGAGTTCTTTTATTGAGACTGGTATTAGAACTGTGGGAGGTAGTATTTAACCAACATGCCCCTGATATACCATTATGGCTGAGATACGATCCAATTTGTAACCCCAATTGGAAGGGTGTCAATACCACGCCACTGATAAGGACAAGCTGTGGGTGACCCTTATCTGATAGTGTCCCCTGTACGAGAATGGTGGGGCCCTTATGTCACAGTACTTATCCACCTAATCAACCCTCATCGACTGTGTTGATGTCTCAGCCTATGGTAGCTACATAGTTCTGGAACGCAAGGTAAGGATCACACCGTCATCTGATAGTGTGTGTCCCCATCCTTGGGTTCACTCGGTGCTAATTTTTACTCCCATCTGAATGTACATTCAATATGATTTACTAAACTAAACATGGACTGAGTTACTGAATTCCGTTGACTGGCAGAATACTATTGATATCTGACACCTGATTGAGTTCATGAGATCTTGGAGATTTCCTGAGTCATAAGACTATCTGAAGTCTAAGGATCATGGCTTGATTGAGAGTATCGTGAAACCATGACACGGATCTAGGTACACAACTAATATTTCGGGTAGAAGTACTCCCAGGACTCGATAGGATGAAACTGACAAAGCATGACTTACTTGAATACATAATAATCATCATAATATATTTACTGAAGCATTTCATCAAACATTTGATGGGCATAAGCTTGTACGTACATGGGATTTCATGATATCATGCTAATTAGACACTTTCCCTTCATCTAGGCATTCAACCAAACATATAGTAGGCATAGAATGTGTAAACAAAATAATACAATAATTAACTGTCGTGATTCAATTCCAATTTAATCATTCAAGGGTTTAGTCCTAAGGTTTCATGAATCTATACTGATATAAATCAACCCATATGGAATTTAACACTCATTCATGGAATACAATTCAATTACTCATTATCAACATGAACAAAACCATCCCAATCATGAAATTCATAAGAAAATCCATAACTTGAATTTTGAAAAGGGATTCTTGAGATTCATGGACGAAAAGAGTCCATGAATGAACACTATGCATACCTTAGTTCATGATTTAGTAAAGATTGATGGTGAAACCTTCTTGAAATTGGATCTTCTATGAAAACCCTAGCTTGTTCTTGAGAGAAAATTGAGAGAAGAGAGTGTATTTTGGGTGAAAAGTGGTTGAATCATATGTTAAAGGGCTTAAATAGGGGTGGGAAATTGACCCTTTTAACCCTGGACGCATCTTGTAATTTCAGTAAAAATTTCCCAAATTGAACCCCTGAAGCGACGCGGTGTTATTGCACTGTATCACTGGAATTTGACAATTGGAAAACTGAGGGATGGCGCAACGCGGAGCCATCGCGTTGCCCCTTCCTTCGTGACCTGGAACTTTAGCGCGCGCAGAGGAAATTGCGCTGAGACACTGGAAAAAGAACAATTCTGAATTTGAGTGTTAGCGTGACGCGCCATAATTGCAGACACCTATTGGAAATTGCCAAATGCCATTTCCTCTTGTGGCACGGCACGCCACTAACTAATATGGCGCTGTTTTACGACGAGAATTTGAAATAGTCATAACTTCTTACCCGGTTATTGGATTTAAGCGAATCATATATCGATGGAAAGTTTATTGAATTTTCCACATAAAAAAGAGTGAAAATCTTTAAAATTCCTCTTGGAATAATTATCATTCACTCTAGAATCTAATACTAGGCATCTTGGGATAAAAGTTGCTAGAAATCTTTGGGGTATTACAGTAGGCACCCCAACGACTCAATCATATAACCCCAGGAAATGGAAACCGGTGGAGAATTTTCAAGAAGGAAACTCGAAAATTCACAGGAGGAAGATCATCATCCAATAAATAAGATAAAGACCCCCAAAGACTACAGATCCTCTCAAGACAATATCATATCAAATAGTATTAGACTGGGGTAGAAATTTTGAGAAGGTCCTCAAAATTTCCACTAATATATTGGAATATATTTCAAATCCCCCAGCACCAGAGGTCAAAGTCAAGTCTTATAAATCACTAGTTGCGACCAAGTCTAGGTAGACTAAATGTCTGGCTATGACAAAACTTCCTGTAGAAAACCTCAGTGATGATGATGAATCCCTGCAAATCTCTAAAAATACGTCAGATAGTCAGAACCAAGAAGGAGACGTTCGATGAGCTAGTACATAACATGACTGATAGATATTTTCTAAAAGCTTTTACTGAAGTTTTTAACACTAGTTTTTAAAAATTAAGACAACTTTCAAAAATCTATACAAATCTTTTTACTTAGTGATTGCCTAGGCATCTATTCAAATAGGGAGTAAGGGTGGAAGTACCAATGTGACAGAGCACCCAAAAGATGGAGGAGCAAACCGAGGATCGAAAAAGGTCAGCACGGAGTAGTTTCACTCAAAATAAATCATTTTTGTATGGATGCAAGGATCAATATAGAAAAATGGGGATATTCTTCAAAAAATCCAAAGCAAATTGGGAACCATACCAAGAATATGTTGCTCAAGAATGGTATTTTTGGGTAGCCCTAAAGATGGGTTCAACACCTATACATCAAAGACCTTTTGAGTTGTCTATCTTATTTCAAAAGATCGTGAATGAAAATTAAAGGCGACTTGTCCTCCTTATGGATATTTTATTTAGAATTTTTCTAAGAAATAGTAGCTAGCAAAAGCGACTTTGTGCCTACTAAATACTTACTTTGAGCGCAGGTGCATTCAAAGGAGTCAGCACAGTAAATACAACAATCAAAAGGGTCACTCAATAGGAGGAAGAGCAGAAATTCATCCCCAAAACTCGCCTTAAAGTGAAGAAAATGGTACATATAGAAAGAAAAAATGCAGACAAATGAACTCACGTGAAACTATTTTCACCATTTCATTCCATTTCTAAGAGGGCTATGGCAAAAGAGCCATGCCAAGAGGGCCATTTCATGGCATTTCATTGCCAAGAGGGCCATTTCATGCCATTTTCGAGAAAGACATTTCATGCTATTGCCGAGAGGGATATTTCATGCCATTTTATCGCCAAGAGGGCCATTTTATGTAATGTTGAGAGGGCCATTTCATTTAATTGCCAATAGGTCCATTATGTGATTCAACTAAGTCTTTATAATCGCTCGCCATGCAAGACGATTAGGTCTAGCCTCAGAAGATGCTTTGGAGCATTAATATCCATTGACTATGCAAAGATAACATCATCTGGCATCGAGGATATCTCAGAATTTTATATCTATTGACCATGCAAAAGCCGATGCACCCTGCATTAAGGATATTCAGCATTTTATGATTTAGCATACATCAACATATCAAGTTAAAAATCATGATTTGAGGGAACGTCCTTAAGTTGCTATCAAGTTAAAATGCATGATTTGAGGGTCATATATAAGTCACATTATTTGAAATAGGATAGTGTGCAAGATTACCTATGAGTTGATAGTCTATTGGTCATCTATAAAATGCAACAACATCCTATTCGGATAGTATGCCAGGCTACCCAAAGATTGATAGTTTGAAGGTTATCCATAAGTCCCAGCTAAATCCTTGCCGGAGAATATGCAAAATTATCAACTTGATAGGTCCAAGGATTCTCTATAATCTACGTCAGATCCAAGATCAATTATGCACAGGATTACCTAAAGACTAGCAATTTGAGAGATATCTATAAGTCATATTGTATCCAAGGTGAGATGATGTATAGGAATACCTAAGAGCTAGTGATTGGAGGGATATCTGTAAGTCATATCTTATCCAAGGTCAGATAGTTATTAGGATTACCTTAAAAGCTAGTAACTCAAAGAGTATTTGTAAGTCACCTCATATCCAACTTCAAATAATGTGCAAGATTATTCAAAGATTGATAATTCAAGGTAAATCTATAAGTCGTATTGATAAGAAAGATCCGCAACACTTACCCGAGGTCACATAAAAAGAATATGGCCAATGACTGAAGAGGTTATCATTCGAAATATGACAATCATTATAGGTTATCAAAGTTTACCACATCGGCATAAGATTACAAATTGCAGGAAATGTTATACATAAAGTGTCATTGGTGTCTAAGAGGGCCACCCCACTTTGAAGATATATTCAGTTGACAAAAGAACAATTTTATTCAACAGCCAAGAGAGTTGTGTTTGTTATTGTGAGTTATCACTCTCCAAACATGTACATGAAAGGACAACTTCAATTTTTGTATAATAACTCATGTGGAGATATGGTAAGAGAGTGTATACCCCTTCGTGAATTATGTTTATCACTAATGGTTTTTGTTGAGATATTGTCTAAAGTATCCAAGAAAATAAAAATCTCAAACCAAAAATAAATCTGAGGACGACTCCAAAAAGGATACAGGAAAATGTTGAACTTTTTCTTAGTAGCTAAATAGGACATAGTCTAGAGAGGGATGTCAAACTCCTTGGACGCGAGCTAAAGGATGATTGCCACAACCCTCAAACCACACCACTATTATAAGACATATGGGTATTTTGGGATATTCTGGTTTTAGCTTCACCTTTAGGATATTTTTAAACTTATGCTGAGGGTAACCTTCTCTTTCCTTCAATTTTGAGTGATAGGACACCTAGAGATGTAGAAATTATGTTCGAGTAAATTTTTACCTATGGATGTGAAGAGCTCCACATTCATGGTTAAGAGGTTACAAGCCTTTTTTCTACAAATCAACTCATCACTCATCCCAAATCAAAGACCGTCTAAAATAAAAGACTATCTTTTTTACTGATCAAGTCGAACTACAAATAATGTGATTCCCTAAATCTCTGGGATATGTAGGCTGGGCTCTATACTAAAACCCGACTACATTCCAACCTTTCCCCAATCCGCTTTTTCCTCAACTTTTTGGTTTCACTAAAATTCAAAAATCAGAATAGCTTGTGAATTCTTTAAAAATCATGCTTAAAATCAAGTATTGTTAACTACAAGTGGCCTGAGCTCTCATGTAACCTCAGATATGTAGGAAACCCAATACAGGGGTCCAACCATAACTTCATAAAACTCGTGTGAAAACCAACCCTTTGAGAAACAAATTTGGAGTTAACAAATATTAGAAATGTCAAACTCCCTTTGCCCAGGGTTACTTACATCCACCCTACCCAAAGGGAGGGGGACGTTGTTGACACCTAATTTTTTTCCTTCCGACTAAATTTATTCTAGAGTTTCTTCAATTTTAAATAAAATAATAACATTTATTATATCCAGATAAGAACTTTTCATAGGATTTATCTAGGTAATTTTATCACTTTAAGTGGAGATTATATATTTTCGTATCCATGTATATGAGATCGTATAATTTTGTCACTTATATGGTCATTTTCACAAAAAATTAAATTTTAATCAAGTATTATCTCTAAAATTAATTTAAATGGGAAAATTCTTAATTTGTATTAAAAAAATACTCAAAATTAATTTATTTGAGAAATATATGTTGGATTTTATGAAACCAAGAAACCTAGGATTAAAATAATTGTTAATTTGTTTCAGAACTTTGATTCTATTTGGTCAATTTATTAAAATGGACCTTAATTGAAATCAAATTGGCCACAATTTCAATGTAATTGATCAATTGATTATCAATTAGTCTAAAATTTAAATGTAATTGAATAAGTTCAAGCAAATAGGCTATTTGAAAAATGACCAAATCTACCCATCCCTATTAAATATGCACCAGCCGCCCAACCCAATAAAAAACAATAACTAAAATAGGTCCAAAACCAAAAACCCACACCAGGCCCACTCTAAAATTGCTGACTCGGCCCACCCTTCCTATTTCCATCTCCTTCAGCAAAATAGCGAACAAAAACAACAGCAACTCGTGCAATACTCTATATCAAAAAACAAACAATACGTGAACAGCAATGATAGCAACGCACCCAACAATTCTGATCCAACTAGCCCCGACCCAGCAAATCTCAACCCAATCCCTACCTTCAAACCCCGACCTCATCATCTCCATCTCTTTTCAATGCAAAAAGGTGTGCATGGTAGCACTAGAAGCTACACGAAACTTCTAGAAAGTGGCTAGCTAGCATCCAGGTCAGGATTCAAGGGAATATTCCACAAAAAAATTGATTCAAACCATTGGAATTGTATCATGAAGGTACATATTGCTCAATTTTGATTGGTAAAAGAAAAATTCCATTTCTCTTAATATTCCGAATTTTGGATTTCATCAAAGAAAAATCCAAAATTGGTACAATTCCTGGTTGAAAACCTTATCTTGATCCTGAATTTGAATTTTCTTTAATTGGAATTACCCAACTTACGCCTGAAAATCTCAAATTCTACATAGGTGGAACCATTTTCTTAACCCCAAAATTCCTTCTATATAAATCCCCTTCATGAGCTGAATGGGCAAGTCTTAAAGGTATTAAAAACACTTTTCAGAAAAGAGTTAAAATTTGATAGTCTAATTTTTTTTTTGACTAATCGGAGGTCTAAAAAGCTGCTTCCAATGGTGGAAGATTTTGACGAAGATCGAGGTCTCATTTTTTCCCCAAAATTGGTTAGGTTTTTATTCCTCCTTATACTATCGTGTTGTAATAGTTATAGCAGTAGTATTTTTGATTATTGCAATGTATGTTGGGAATTATTTCTTGTAGAGGCCTTAAAGGTCATAGGATTGGTTGCGATGATGTTCTGGTTACGATATTTCTATAATTTAAATCTCATTCTATGTTATTTGTAAGTTGTTAACTTGAAAAGTTTATATTCTGTGTGTTTAAGCTATTTCTTTTTTCTACTGTGTATTTTTCTAAAATATGAGCTTTTAAAAATATCTTTTTCCTTCGTCTTGCTCTACAAATGTGAATAGCGTGTTGATCGAGGAATTAGTTGAGTTGAGTTTTATACCTTGATCTAGTCAAATTCTTAAGTTAAAAATTGCACCTTGATGAAGTTTTGCATGGGGTATGCTTTTAATCTGTTTCATTTCACTCATAATTGTTCGGTCGTCTCTTGCTAGGTGTCGTTCATTTTCTGTTGATATTTAGCTACTCAAATAGTTAGCCTAGAATAGTGTGAGTTCTATATCCTCTCGGTTGATATTTTACGAAAGGCATTTTGATATTTTACGAAAGGCATTTTGATTTTTATGCATGTTTAGTCTAGCTCATCTTCTTCACTTTCTTGATAAAGTGGACTCTTCACCATGTCTTCTTTGACTCATAATGTCAAAAGGAAATAGTGGAGTTTATCCTCCAAAAATGTTAAGTCAATCTTTTAAAATGTACATTTTGAGTATTTTTTCTGACCTCGTCTATCACGATTGTGATTTTCTTTGATAAGTTGAATAGCCTATGGATGGTTTAACGATGACAAATCTCTCTTTATCTCTCGTAATGGTCAACATCAAAGCTTGAAATTTTGTCCTAAATGAATATGTTTTAAAGATGAGTTTATAATGTGTTGTCGTATAGGTGAACCAAAAGAGATATTATTGGGGTACCTATTTGGAAGCAAAGACCGGATCTTCTTCACTTCCATAGTTCTTTGGAACTGCATTTTATTCTATTGTAACTTAAGTGTGGAAGTTACTATATAATAAAGGTGTTAAAAATATTGGTCCTTAACGTCTGCAAATATTATGCTTGGACATCACTCTTAATTTCCTTTAATCAATAATACAGAATCTTATATATATGTCTATAAAGTTGACTTTTCTACCATTGAGCAGCTTCCTTGGTCTTTTTCTGTGGTATCTGAAATTAAAGTAGTGAGTTGATTTTCCTCTCAAATTTGATTTTCTTCGTGTATTTCATTGAATAACCTGGTTTAGCCCTTTCTGAAAAATTTTGTGATTATGTTTGTACAATATATAATTAAAAATAGTTGAAATTTTGTCAAACAAGTTTCTTAACTCTACCTCTAATTAAAGTGGCACTTGATTTGTTTATCTATCTGAGACATAGTTATGAGTTTGGTTGTCGGTGCTCTCCTCTTGTTTTTCCTTCTTTTGGTGCGACACGGTTGTTTAATCTTCGTAAATGACATGTTAGTCTAATGAGATTTTTCCCATGTTGATTTTCTTGTCGAATTGATTCATTCGCACCTTGGTCCCTACCTTATTCAATCTTGTTCTTGTGTACTATCTGAAATACAAAATGGTTGGCTTCACTTACTGAGAATGTTGAATTTTCTTATATCATTTGTTTTCCTTAGTTACCTAAATCCCAAAATAACATATTTTTTAGTATTTAAGTTTGCCAAAGTATTCTTATAGCAACTTATTAGTTATTCTAGAATGAAAAAAGAGAGATTATAGACTAATATGGAAATTTGGCACTTGTCAAAATACTTTTCTATTTCTTTATGTGTGTGAATATTTTTTTAATCATTTATCTATTAGGTATCAACTGTTGAATATAGGTTGAGTTCTTTACTTCTTTCTTTGCATTCCGGATATGTGTTAATTTCGTTTCTTTCCTCTTTTGCATGTGAATATATTTTTGGAGTCCAAATGAACTCCTTCCATCCAGATTTCATAAAGGGCCAATGTGGCCTATTTCTTTGAGTCGGCTATCTTTGGAGAAAGAAGGAGTTACCATGAAAAGAAGAAAGATGGGTCAAAACTCATTAATGAAGTTTTCAAGAGACTTGAAAAGTCTCATATTTTACCTGTCTTAGTTATTTCTTTATTTATTTCTTGAATCATTCATTTGGGCCTCGAAACGAAAGTTCTAAAATTAATAGAGACGAAACAGATTTTGGGCCAAAAGGTCCAAAAATATAGTTTAAGATAGGTTATGGGCCAAAAGCCCAATATTTAGATTAGAATAGGTGATGATGGGCTAAAAACCTAAATGAATAGTTTAGGATAGGTGCAAGTGGTCCAAAATCCCAATTAGATTAGGACAGGATTGATGGATTTAGGCTTATGAGCCCAAGTCTTCTAATTCTCCCCTTTCCCCTTTAAGTGCCATTTGATTTTATCTTTCTTAGAGCTAGTTAAATTCCCCACTAAGCTGCCGATTTATTTTGCGCAAATTTTTCCTTAATCAATTTCCTTTCAACATTCAATTTCCCTTTTTAAAGTTAGTCAAAAGAGTGGTTTTCAAATAGTTCGGATAACCGCAAGTTAGCGGATACTCTTGATGCCTTAACAACATTCCAAGAGTACTTATAGGAACCACTTACCCAGAATTTCAAACTTAAATGATTTTTCTGATTTGAATCATTTAAGTAATTTTTAAAGATTTTCTTAATTTTTCTAAATAAATTTAGTAGTGACTCTATTCTCAGGTTTAAAAACTTTATTTTGAAAGCATTTGAACATGTGGAAAAAACCCAAAAGTCATTTATCCTCAAAACATGCACACTAGGCTAATGATCATAACACTTATATTTACATAGGAATCATTTGTTTTGAGTTTACACATGTAGGAATAATGGTTCGAATTCTAGCCCGAAAATGCGGGGTGTTACATTATCTCCCCTTTGGAATAATTCGTCCTTGAATGATAGGTAGGAACTTGTTGAAACTTTAGAAGTATGAAGTAAAGTATGTAACATCACCTTAGGAATTTTCCCTCACCAAAACACGTATAGGAATCAAAAGAAAAGGGCTTCATGTCATCACCAAGCACATTATGTAAGCACAATTTATGAGATAACAAGACTAAGGTTGCTCAAGGGGTAAAATATTTAAAGCTCCTCACCACAAGTGGAAAAAATCAAAAACTAGAAAAAATTCAAACACTAGTGTGGTACGCTGCTTATCACGGAGACTATCCTCCATGCCACGTTGCTTATTGTAGAGACTATCCTTCATGACCTGATGATATCATAGAGGCTTACTGCTTCAAAATTTAAAAATAGCCCAAACCTCATTCAAAAATTTGTAAATTCTTTCGAGACACTATATTAACATACCTGAACACATTTTAAGTCAAAAATTGATGCTTCGAACAAAGGAAAGCCAAAAATAAAATGCTTGAAATTTTGCGGGTGTCACCGTGAATGGTCATGATACTTATCTATGGTTTGACACAATCGCTTTGGGGCCTTTAAACATGTTACGAACAATTATAAACTTATCTAGGAACTTTTAGGGTATTACAATGTCTAGTTGGAATACTAGGAAAACTGAGATCATGTACTAAAAACTTATGAACTAAATCATGACTAAATCAAAATTATAAGGCATGGACTGAATGAATGTGAATAAATTACCTCATGGAGTATCTATATTGATGAAACTTTAGATAGTAAGACTAGATCTAAAGATGGAAAACTGTAGGAGCTTATTCGTCTAATTGTAAAACTGAATTACAGGCTATAAAGACTGAATCATAGTGAAAGTTTATACTCAACTGGAGTATTTCTTGAACACTTTTTCTAAGAAGTTCTAATAACACTATGGAGCAAAGAATTTTGGGCATGATCCGAATAAGATATTTGAATAAGGAATCACAACATGACTATAACTCTATAACATGGACTATAGGCCTATAAAACACAAGCTAGGATAGAATTACTATGCCTTAGGCAATGCAACTACTAACTTTCAAGCTTAGCCACACTTCTCAAATACTCCCTCAGCTATGCTTTTTCTCTTAAATAATACCATTTATTTGACACCACTTATATCTTTAAAGGGGGATTGACAACTCCATCTACTAAAGTCTAAGTTGAACTAAATTCTCTCACTATGATCAAGCCTCCTCAAAGTCACTAGGTACCCCACATAACACCATAATACTACTCTAAACCACATATTTAATACCCTATGTATTTTTTAGGGCCTTCATCTCAAGAATAATTCTCCTTGGCACTTCAACAACTAACTTCAACCTCTCACTAAGAATTCATTAGTGCACAATGTATTTATCCACTTATATACCAACATGACATGCAAGCCTAGCGTTATAACCACATATAAACTTCTAGTCAATCAACCCACCAAGGAATTTTCCCATATTCTCTAATATCTTTATTAATAATAACTTCTATGCACTATCTCAAGAAGACACACATAGAATTCTCAACTAACCATAACTATACCAAAAGCTTTGCCTCAATGTTCCTTCAAACTTATAGCCTTAGATAAAATAAGAATACAACAATCTTTCCCTAATAAGGAACATTTACTCTTTCCTATCTAAACCATTGTTTATCTATTTTCATCATCACTATCTTAAAATAGGAAGAGGTCACTGAAAGGTTAGAACATAAGGACCTAAATTATGAAAGAATATTATACATAACTTTGACACTCAACTGAGGCCTGAGGAATAGAGTATCAAAGGCATGAATTCATTAAAGAGGTCTAAATTGTGAACATGTGAATTTTCACTGGTTATTGAGGGTGTACCATGAGTACATGAGTTATGAGTTGCATGACCTTAGTTTGGAGTTCATAAATTCATGGAATATGATTTGTACTTCTGATAAACTGGAACTCTTTATACTAAGAACTAGGAGTGTACATGATTCTCTATGAAGTAAATGAATATGAGCTATGATCATAGAGCTGACTTGTAAGGCATGAGTGGATGTTGTAATGACTGAAGTATAAATTTTGTATCAAAATAAGAATAGGTCAGGCCTCTGCCTCCCCTAGTGTTGATCTACAACATACTGACATCACTATTAAAATTTGAGAACCTGACTTGGTTACTTATCCTATCATCTCCCCCTTAGATTTAAGCCATCGTTCTAAGTCTATAGACCCTTTTAATAAAGTCTAAACTGAACAACAATCACTCTACTCTAGAGTCTTAGATATAGCAATACACATAAATAATAAACTCACCCTGAAAGACTATACTTCCTTCTGAGATTGAACTTTTAATATTTTATAGCCCTTATAGACATCATATAACAATGTAAACACTTACTAACTTAGAATCTTTGGGAGTATCACCATACCCTGAGTTCACATTATCTAGAATTTCAAACTCTTCTTTCTATTAGCTAAATCATCCAAACTTTAAACTTAGATTCTAATACTTAACATGGATATCCACAGAAATTCTCATACACTAATACCCACTTATTACTACTAGATAGGAATCATGAAACACTAATTCACACAAAATTTTATAAACATATTCAACCTTAACAAACTTATCTACCTTTATGATCGCTGCTTAAACTCTATCCTGACTAAAGTATTGACATACTCTAAGTCTCTCTTAACTGAGAAATCTCTCTCAAAGTGCTATTAAACAAACTATGCAACACCTTTTTGGCACCATCAAAACATATCTACTAAATTCAAATAAACATTATCCCCACTTTACCACTGCTAAACTTTTAGGTCCATACTTCTAACTCTAGATCAAATGCTATCTATAAGAACCTATAAAGTCCTAGCCCATTTCAGTCCTGTATAGCATGCTAAAAAAGGTCCCGAACTTAAATTTTTTTTTAGTGAAGTGTTAAGACTTAGTCTCAATTTTGTCCTCGATATTTCAATGATCTCATTTTTGATATTTCCGACCTTAGATTATCGATTTTTAAATTGATTCATGATCAGGGTTATCTATAGGTCATCTCAAGTGAGTTTTAGAATTTTTAGACATTGTATGATACACGTTTGGATAACCAAAATAGCAAGCCAATATGATCAAGATGCATAATATTGGCTATCGCATCATCACCATCGACGTGGTGCATTAATAATTACATCAACACCATCGATGAGGTGCATCACCTGTCGCATCACCAAGCGCTTTTGCTTACTAAATTATGGGTTTGTGGGAGCAAAGAAGTCATTTTCCACCCATCTTAACCCACCTATATCATGAAATTAAGGATCCAAAAGGGAAAATATACTTATCTTTTCACAAATTTCCTCAAGAACAAAGCCTTAGTTTCTTCAAGTTCAAGTCCAAGTTTCAAGAATTCACCAACAATTCTCACAAATTCAATAATCAAGGTATGTTTAGGTGTTCATCCGTGGGTTCCTTCCACCCTTGGAGTTCAAGAATTATTTTTTTTTAAATTAGATTATGATTAACATTCTTGAATGGAATTGTGTTCATGTACGTGTTGTTGTGTGGGTTTCAAGTCAAGAATATTTTGGGTTTCATGTAAATAAACTTGAATGTTTGTTGATTTATGTAACCCTCATGTTAAATCCTTGAATTATGATGTTGAATATGGTAGTTATGACATTCTTATATTGCTCATTCATATACAAGATTTATGTATCCTAGGTGTTTGACAAAATGTCTATGTGGAGGAATTTTGCAGGATAACCTATGTCTGATGCTTTTAAAGTTGAGATATGGTTCCATTATCTATGCTATTGCGTCCTGAGGGTATTGAATACCCAAAATTTAACTATTTATCTAGTCTTCAGTCAAAGTAGAATGATTTTATAGCATCCCAAATAGTAGTATTTGGTCAGTCAATAGAATCAGTGTGAGTTCAGTCAAGCGTAGTATAGTGATCAGTTCAACATTGAGTCAGTTGGGAGTAGGATTTAGAACCGAGTGAACCCCGGGATGGGGGCATTCCTGCCAGCAGAGGGTTTGACCCTTCGTAGCAATCCTTGAGTTAATGAACTACATAGCTAGCGTAGGGTAAATTGTTTTCTTGTCAAACTAGGGTTGACGTAACTATATACATATCATGAGTCTTCCTGCCAGATTAGGGTTGACCCAGCTAATGTTAGTAACCTGTGGCACGGTGCTATCACCCTTCCAATGGGTTTATAGGTTGGACCCCAAATTAATCCATAATCGGGGTATGTCAGTTAGATGATAACTCCCACAATTATAGTTTCAGTATTCAGTTTAAAGTAATCAGTATCCAGTATTTAGTACAGAACTCAGTTCAGTTCTACACGATCATGACTTATAATTATCAGTTATTCAGTTATTAGAAACTCAGTACTTCAGCTTTAGACTAATTCAGAAAGGAGATATATGCTTGGTATTGCGTGTTCAGTACTTACAATAGTCCCAATCTTGCATATCTTCTCATCCAATTATTTCATGATATTTGTTATTTATTGTGTGAGCTAATGCTAACACATTTGAGGCTTTTAACTAAGAATAATTGCAAAGTCTTAAGCAACTTTTGTTATTTTTGATGGGTTTATGTTTGATTTTGCATTTTAAGCTGATATGATAGAGAACTAACAAGAATGGAAGCAAAGAAGTTGAAATCTGAAGACAAGTGTGGCTGCCGACTTATTGTAAAAAGTTATCAAGTTCGTCGTCAGCAGTAAATAGAGAATTGGCCTAAGTTGAAAGATGTGAAGACATTTTGTGATAAGTCGTCAAGGGTCTGATAGGCTGTGAAGAATGTTGTTAGCCTGAGGTAGCACAAGAGAAATGAAGCAGAGCTTTGACGACATTTTATGATAGGCCGTCACGAAGCTGATAAGTTGTCAAGTTTATCGTCAGCCTTAAATAGGAAGAGCCAAAACTGAAGAAGGAGTTGACGACATTTATGACAAGTCGTCAGCCTCCTGATAGGCTATCACAAATGTCGTCACCTAATCCGAGAGATTTCTAAATTCTATTATTTTGTTTTCATAATTAGGGTAAAATATTTAAAGCCTTGTTTAGGGTTTTCTTAGGAAGTTCGGCACATTGAGTTTTGAGCACTATACTTTGATATTTTCTCTCTCTACTTTTGGCTTGAGAAAAAAATCACTTTGAAGATAGTATATTCATTATTTTGGAATTTCCTTTATGATTTAATCTGAGAATCTCTAGTTTCTATTCATCTTATGGTAAGTTTATCTTTAAAATCATGAATTCATCTAGTTTCTTCGATTTTTACGTCATGAGCGGCTAAATTCCTTTAACCTGAATTATGGGATCTAGGTTTAGGTCTTAATAAGGTGCTGGGTGATCAGGATTCAAAAGGTGGTATGAATTCTTGATAATTTCGAGGTTTTAATTAATGTCTGTTGGTTACAAATAATAGATAAAACCTACTTTGATTTACTTGAGAAAGAAATCAAATATAGTAGGAAGTGAATTATCAACAGAGACTTGGAAATACTCTGTTTAATAATCAGCGCTGTAACAAGGTTGGTTAGCCTGAAGTAAAATCTGGATAGTGAATCTAAATTTCCTAAGTTCGAGAGGATTAGGTAATTAAATGCTTAAGTAGGTCGAGAGACATTTAAGCATAATTTCGATAAAGATAACTTGTTGTCCTACCTACCGTGAGAATCCTGAACCACTAGTAGCATCTGTCAAGTACCAAAATCCCTAGTGAACATAATTCTGGTTTTTCATAAACTCTTGATTACGAACACTAAAACTAACGCAACCAAAAATTGCTTGTTAAACTAAAAACCCCCCATTTCTGAACTATCAGTTGATTAATTTTCAAACGACTTACATTCACAACATAATCCTATAGGATTCAACCACGACATAGTTGGGTTTTATATTGACAACGATCACTTACATTCTCATTGAGAGGTATAGTTTGAGTGTTATCAAAAATGGCGCCGTTGCTGGGGAATACGATTGTAAATTGAAGTTTGTGTGCGAAAATTAACTGTTAGTTAAGTTTCCTAGTTTTACATTTATTTTTTGTTTTTGTTTATTTGAAGGATATTTATAGTGTATGCCAAGAACCAAAAGTTTTGGAGAACCATTATTACCACTTAATCCGGAACCGTAACGAATTGGAAGAATGGCAGAACAACAAAAGGCTGATAGACTGGCAGCCTTAGCTCGAGCTCAGGTGAATGTGCAAAATGTCAGGAAACAAGAAAGACATCAAAACCTTGAGGAAGAAGATTTAGGAGATGAGGAGTTGCTGAATCCTGGGAACCCAAGACGTGAAGAGCAGATAGATGCACCAGTATGGCATAATGTTAAAAGGAACCGTCCATTCCAAGAAAGAAAAGAGTACCATCCGGTCCAGTATGATCTCAAAGATGATGATGATGGCATGGACGGAGTAGGTGTAATGGGTGCAATCATTCCTCCACCATTGGCACCTGGGGTCAAGTTCAACATTACGAGTACTATGATCCAACTCCTCAATCTGAAGGGGTTGTTTGGTGGCCTTCCTAGGGATGAAACAAACTTGCATCTGGTGAATTTCGTCACCATCTGCAAATCTTTTGATAAACTAGGAGTGGGATAGCATGCTATCCGATTGAGACTGTTTCCATTGTCTCTGTTTGGGGAGATAATATTGTGGCTAAATAAGCTGGCACCCGATTCTATAACCAAGTGAAGGTAGTTGAAAGAAGCTTTCCTAGAAAGGTTCTTTCTGCCTTCTAGGAGAGTAAAGTTGAGGGAAGAGATCAACAACTTTAGGCAGCTCCCAACTGAAGCCTTGCATGAAACCTGGGAAAGATTTAAAAAAAAGCTGACACAGTGTTTGAACCATAACATGACGGGCATACATTTGATGGAGACTTTGTACAGCGATCTTAACTCTATTACAAAGCCAATTATAGACAATATTGTTGGTGGTTCGTTTATTGATCTTACATTCCTAGAGGCTTCAGAGATGCTGGATAGAATGATCAAATAGAGTTGGGCATGGCATACCAGAGACTCTATGGTGGCCAGCCCCACTGCTTCTGTAGCTATTATTGTGGAACAATGCAGAAGAGAAGATGAGCGTGACCTAGACATGGCTCACCTTAAAACGCAGATGGACTTGATGACCAAGCACTTGCTATTAGGCAAGGTTTAAAAGGTTAAAGCTGTGAGATATCAGGATAGAAGCTATGCTGATGCAGATGAAGAGGCGAACTATGTTAATAATCAGGGGGTTTTGAGGCAATAGCCAAGGGAATTAAGGTCAAAACTTTTATGATAAGCCTAGTTATAAAGATAAGGAGCAAGGAAATTAGAGAAATAACAATGACAGGAGTGGGCTATATATTTCTCCTGGAAATTATGAGGCTTCTTCAACAAGTTCCAAAAAGATGTCCATGGAGGACATATTGGCTAAGTTGTTAAAGAGAGTGAAGGAAACCAACTCTGGTGTGACCACCATGAAGACCAATCTGACATCCATCCGTCAGTTGGTGCACTCACACTCCACCACAATCAAACAGTTGGCGCAACAGATGAGCCAACTTTCTACAGCTTTCAACCAAAGAAAGAGCGGAATATTACCGAGTGATACAGTCTAAAATCTGTGGAATGATGGCTCATGCATGGTTATTACCACTAGGAGTGGTAAGATGTTACCTGACCCTTCGTTGGGCAAATCTATAACTGATGAGGTAGTTGTTGATGAACTGGAAGAAGGTAATCTAGTGGAGTCTAAAAAGCTGGACAATTTTGATGATGCTCCGGAGAAAGGTAAAGAGAAGGGGAAGGAGGTAGTGCTGAAAACTATCCCAAGACCAGCACCTCCCTTTCCTTAATGATTGAAGAAGAAAACGGATGAGACAAAATTCAGTAAATTCATGGCAATGCTCAAGCAATTGACAATAAATGTACCTTTGGTTGAGGCACTTGAGCAAATGCCAGGATATACGAAATTTATGAAAGGCATTGTGACTAAGAAACGAAAGGTAAACCATGAATCGAAGGACAATCTCCTTCATTGTGGTGCTATCTCTACAAGGTCTTTAGTGTAGAAAAAGGCAGATCCAGGGGCATTTACCATCCTATGCACTATTGGTTCCCTGAATTTCACAAAAATACTATGTGATTTGGGAGCCAATATAAACCTAATGCCACTTGCCGTGTACAAGAAACTGGGTTTGGGGGATCCTACTCCCACAAACATATGGTTAGTGATGTCAGATAGGTCTGTGAAATGGCCTGTGGGCATATTACATGATGTCTTGGTTAAGGTGGTCGATTTCATTCTTCCTGCTGATTTTGTAGTCCTAGATTACGAAGTAGACATTGAAGTGCACTCTTTATCTCAATAATGGCTTCATAGTAGACATTGAGCTTGATGAAGAAGAATCTCAGTATTGAATCAGTTTTATGAACCTTATAGGATTTTTAGTTTTAATTCCACATTTGTTTCATGATTATTAATTAGTTCTCACAGTACGTACTAGTCATGGGTTATTTTGTGGTCCTACGGGGTCATAAGCACCGTGTGATGCCCAGGGTGTAGTCTTGGGGCATTACACTATCATAGGATTTTGAGAAGGGATCTGAGGGCACATCTAATTTTGGCTCAATGCAAGATTTTCATAAATAAGAACGAACACTTTCAAAGTTTCAAACTTATAGGCATTGTTGGGATCCTTTTAAGCCCTCATGTAATCTCATAAGAGAAAACTCTATCAGTAGAAATTTAAGCTTTACTATGTCTATTACCCCAAGAATAAGGAAGAGTTGGAATAAATGGAGCAAGATGAGAATCTGTATAATTTTCTTAGAGAACATCTCTACAACATGATCTAAGATATAAAAGAAGAGAAATATTTCTTAAATTACTTGTGCCCTCTAGAAAAAATGTATAGACGTCTCCATACCATTTTGTAAGACTCTACTAGACAGGGATTCATAGACACCCTAGGACACTTGAACCTTGTACGTTGATACTAAGTTTGTCATGACCCAAGACTATCCCCTAGTCGTAACATGATACTTAGAACCACAAGTGATCCTAAGGTGACCCATGTACTAGCATACTACTTTAGAAACTAATTGAACATGTATATGAAAGCTAAATTTGCTGAGCGGAAGTATAATCATGACATAGTCTATTTCAAAACTAATGTTCAATGTTTACAGCACTAAAATCTGGAAAAATAAGGAACTTAAAACTACATATAATAACTTGAGCTGACTATCTATGGTACCTCTATTAATACTAACTATAGGTAACTGGGACATGACTCCAGCCATTCCAAATCAACACATACGAATAAAAAATCACAATATAATAACTACAACAGACTTGAGTCCACGAAATAAGAAAACTCATCACCTGTTGGTTGAATGCTGAGAACTATTTAACCCTGGTGTGTGAGTTATATATGATACCTATATTATGAAGGAATGTAGCCACAAATGCTTATGTGGTCAGTACTTTGAAATGTAATAAGTATGTGAGATATGCATTAATAATGAAAATAATTAAAACATTCTTTAAAACTAAGGACATAAGCTATTTGCTGAAATATGCATTTGAATCATGGTTGTATATAAAAGTTGTAAGACTTACTGACATTTCTAAATCATGAGCTAGAAATATTTCTGGAAGCTTAGAGGTGGTAGAAATATGAATTCGATATGTATATCTTAAATTAAAACTAAATAGGTCGTAAAATCATACCGAGGATCATGTATGAATACTAAGCATGAATGCATGAACATGTAAAACAAATGCAAGACCAAGCATAAACATGTAATGAAATAATCTGTAAAACTAAATAACAGATAAACTGAACACTTGGTCATGCAAACCTGAGCTGATATGGTCTTAATACTAAAATAAAAATATGGGAGATAACATCTAATAGACATACCCCAATCTGAGCTAATCGAGGTCCAACCTGTAAGCCCAGTTGGAAGGATGTCAATACCTTGTCACGGGTACTAGCACTGATGGTGTGGATCAACAAAGCTGATATCCTGAAGGACCAGAGTGTCAAGACTAAATGAACAGGTGACCCTTGAAAGGGTGTCAAGCCTAAACTAACGGGTGACCCCTCATAATCTATGTTGGCTACGTAGTTTTGGAACTTAGAGATTGCTACTAACAACTCTGCCTTTCGTACGGGGAAGCTTCCATCCCTGAATTTACTCAGTGATAAACTATACTCCTAACTGAACTAACACAGAAGCATAAACTAGTGCATGCACTAATAACTGATATGCTTAAATATGGTATTCTAAAAATAACAGTGCATGCATAATTTAAAGTAATCATGAATATGTTAAATGATGTATTTAGCATGATATAATGTTGGTGAGTACTCATTATGAATATGTTATAAATTTTATGGTACAATCATGATATGAATAACTTGAAATCTTGAAAACTATAGCATGCATGATCATCTAGATATCGGGTGTTCATAACCCACCAACATTGAAAAATATAAGTAAATACAATAATTTTCAAAGTAATGACATGATAAGAATTTTCTTGACTTAAACTCAAGAATCCAAAAATTTCATCAATGTAATAAATTATCATAATTAAAGTACGAAAGAATACTTGAAATTATGAAGGACCACTATTTCATTGTATAATTCAAGAAATGCAAGGAGAAATCATGGAATTTACACTTTTCATGGAATCCTAAATCAAAAGGAATTAAATTTAGGAACTTTGTGACTCAATGGGTGAAAGGAACCCATTGATAAATATCCCACATACCTGAATTTCTCGACTTCTTAAAGGAAAACATGAATTTGGATCCTTGAAAGTTGTATTTTTGAAGAAGAACCCTTGTTTGATGTTCTTGAGGATTTAGGAGAAGAGAGATTGTGTATTTAGTGTGTTTTGGGGTTATAGGATGATTAAATCATGTTTATATTAGGTATAGGATGATTTAGGGCGTAAATGACTTGTTTACCCTAAAAAAACAAAGAGAAATACGGGTTTTAGCATTTCTGAACAAGGTCAATGCAATGCTGCTTATCGCGGAGCATAAGGTCAATGCCACATTGCTTATCGCAGAGAAAAAGGTCTGTGCCACACTAAAATTGCAGGTCCTCACTGGTTCCACATGAAAATTCTCATAACTCTTTGCTCGGGTATCAGATTAAGGCAAAATTAGATGTATTGGAAACAAGATTCAATTCTTTATAAATTTGTGGGTATTGAGCTACAAAATTCCATATAATATAGAAGTTATACACGTTCAAAGTTTAACCTTGTAGGATCAAATATCAAAATTTGATCTAACCAATAGCTCTTAACTTAACTTTGCTCAAGTGTTTCCTAAGAATATTTTTCACCTCATAAGAACTCTTCACACTAGGCTATTGATAATGATAGTTATATTTACATAGGAATCATTGGTTTTGAGTTTACACATGTAGGAATAATGGTTCAAATTTTATCCCAAAAATGGGGGGTGTTAAAGGAACCATCCCATTTTAGGGATTTCCCACCGCAATTCACCTAAAACTACCAATTTAATGGATTAATTAGTGAATTAACAAAATTCAACGGTAAACTGACCGTTAATGATCACAATACATTAAATTATTACATAATTTCCTTTTTAGAACCACATAATGTCATGATCCAAACAAAGGCCTGGCCGTGACGGGTATCGCAAGTTCACTAAGGATCGTAGACCACCCCTTTTACTAGTCAACAAATCACAGTACATCTAGCAGCGGATGAATTCTGAATATATAATGAAATGGAAAGTAATAATATTAAAGATATCTAGGCATTTAACAAAATATCCTAAGTCCATAGTTATCCATAAAGCCTCTAGAAAATACCAATCATTAACCTAAGTCAGGACATGCCCCTGACGATAGCCAAAATGAGTCCAAAATAAATAGTCTATGACATACTAACTAAGAAGTAATGGGCCTTTCGAAATTAGGAGGCTCACTACTTTAAGCTGACATACGAACAAATCTAGAATCACCTATCACTTGCATGAAAGGTAGAAGTGCCTTCAAACCCTGTATCGTGTGGGGATATAACGTCTATAGATAGTTAGTAGGTTGAGCACTAGCATGTAACTCAAGGATAAGGGGTCAAATAATGCCATGTCCAATCCAACTCAAAACAATGTACACATCATTATATACATATATAAATAGTCGAAATAAAGGTTTAGCATGATAGTAAAACATTAGACTGGACTATATAGCTCAACAGTGATAAATAGGCACCCATGGGCTATATAGGTATAGCTCCCCCTATTGAAAGGGTCCCTATGTATGTTAGCCACATGAGCCGAAGGTATCAAGGAAGATCAGGGAATGCCCTAACCCCACGTCAATCCTAGATACAAATATATCAATAGTGTGAACCATGCACACGGTCATCAAGACCAACCCTCATGTTGGCAAACATGAGTTTCCAATATAAGTTATTTAATACCCATACCTTCATGGCTTAGCTACATAACCCCCTTTAAGTCAAATTTAATACAAGTTTCACATAACCCATTTATGAACCAAGGAATTATACAATAAGGCATACCACAGGTATCGTCATACCATTTTACTTGCAAGATCATAATTATACCATTACAATTCCATTAACTTAGGGGAATTTCATGACCCCCTTTGTTTATTAAATCAATTTGGAACAATGCCTTGACCTTCATTCATTTGTCAAATCAAATTGGGGGAATGTTTCGACCTCCTTTATTTATTAAACCAAAACATAGCTAACAAGTCCTCTAAAATCCATGTTCATTGTTTAACCATTCCTATAATTCAATAATATAGATCATTACGATTTACACATGTTTTAATTCCATAATGTAAAGACATTTTGTAATACCCCACAATTTCGGGCAAGACTTTGAACCGTCATTCCTATGTGTGTGAACTCTAATCAAAATATTTGGATATGAAAATATGCATCATTATTATTTACCTTGTGTATAAAGTGTTTTTGAGGTGAATCATGGCCATAGGAATCACTTAGAGCAAGGACGAGTTGAGGACTTTTCTTTTGATAGAGTTTTAACAGATTCTCCAACTAGGGTCCACTTTAAATGAGTTTATCTCCTAGAATAAAATTATTCAGGTGTCCTACTATATATCAGATGAAATATTTTTGAGTCTTCTTTCAAAATCATCTGGTTTCACCTTAATTCAATATCAGAGTATAAAGTTATGCTCATTTTACTTAAAAAGTGTTCGTCTGTCAACAAAGTGACGATTTAAGGTGATAAACCATCAACTAAGTCGTGAGCTATCAACCTCATCATTGGTTATAAAAAAAATGTGACCAAATCCATCTACAAGGTGACTACTTGAGAGTATAAGCCATAAACTAAGTGTCGAGCTATCAACCTCGTCGTCATCCTTAATTGATCCAACTACAAGGTGTCGACTTGAGGTGATAAGCCATCAAATAAGTGACAAGCTATCACCCTCGTCATCAACATTAATCAGAAACTTTCCAAGTCTATCTATGGGTTGATGATAAGTTGATAAGCCATCAACTAGTTGATAAACTATCAACTAAGTTATCCACTGAAAAATTCTGCAATTTTTATTTAGTTCCCCTAGGGGTGTTTTGGTTTTTTCCTCACCTCAAAACCTACCCCTATGACTTATTTCACCCTATACACGATTGTTTCACATCATTAGTCAGTTTTTAATATTTACTCTCCTCTCCTCTCTCAAGAGAAAAAAATTAGGGTTTCTTCCCAAGAATAAGAAATTCAAGCTTTCTTCCCCAAGAACTCAAGAATTCAAGTTCCAATTTCAAGTTTTCTTCAAGAAGTCATCTAATTGAGGTATGTGGGGTATTCATCAATGGGTTCCTTTCACCCATTCAGCCCTAAAACACTTTTTTTTGGTTTAAAGTATGAATTTTATTCTATTTTATGAAATCACCATGAAACTTTTGAATTTAATCCATGTATTTCTTAGTAATTTAAATTCAAGCCATGTCAATATGTTTTCCCATGTAAACTAGTTTAATTCATGCTTTAAATTCCAATTACTCATGTTCTATTCAAGTGATTCCATGTCAAATCTTCGAGTTATGAATTAAATCATGTGAATATGTTGTTTTCTCAAGTTTAACTCATTCCCATGTTTAAGTTTATGTATTTTAATCAATTATTAACATGTCTTATGTTTTGGGTCTCTAAACTATGATTTCATAGCACCGTTTTGAGCATTGTTATCGTATTTTAGTATCTTTCAATGCTGGAGGGTTATGAACACCCAATTCCTTTATATTTTTACATGTTTCCATTTTAAAGTAACAAGTCAGTCATACTATGATTTTACTATCAAATTTAAATTACCATGTTAATACTGAGCATTTATCAGTACAGTACCATATTATGTTAAACTAATAATAACACTTGAGTCATTCAGTTGGGAGTAACACTTAACACTGAGTGAACACAGAGATGACAACTCCCTCATTAGTTAGGCATGAGTCATTAGTAGAAGTACCTAAGATCAAGACCTATGGAACCACCGTAGATTATGAGGGATCCCCATCTGTTAGGGATGACACCCTCGTCCTTCGGGACATCAACCTTGTGGATCCATATCGTCAGTCATGTGTTAGTACCCTTGAAAAGGTACCAACACCCTTCTAACTAGGGTTATAGGTTGGACCCTGATAGCTTAAATTGGGACATATTGGTTGTAGTTATTTCCCACAGTCTTAGTACAGTATTCAGAGTGTGTTAGTTGAGGTTTGCATGAGCTAGTATTCAGACATCAATTATTTAGATATTCAGATATCAGTTATTCAGTTATTTAGATCATGTCAGTACATATTTATGCTTGGTGTTGAATTCTCAGTTTTACATGTTCATGTTTTTTCATGTCAGTATCCATACATGATCCTCAGTTCAATTTTACAGCATGTTTAGCTTTACATGAGATTTACATATAATATCCATGTTTTACCACTTCCCAACTTCATTTCTACTTATTCTATAAAAGTAAAGATTTAAGAAACTAAGTGCAGTGATTCACCAGCTTATCAAATTATGTTTGTTAGTCATGTTTTAAGGTACTTCAACTTTTAGTTGATTTTAGTATCTTGGTGAGTCTACTTGCACTTAGCATGCATGTTTTAAGATTATGTATCTATTCAGTTTTACTTGTTGCATTCACTGCCAATTACTCAGTACATTCCATAAGTACTAAAAACATATATGTCTATATGGATACATTATTTCATAATGTAGGTACTATAAGTAGTCCACATACCAGGGTCAGACAGTTCTCAACTTTCAGCCAACAAGTGATGAGTTCTACTATTTTGGGAACTCCAGCCCATTGTAGTTCATGTGTTGTATTTTGATCATCCATATGTATTGATTAGTGGTATTTGGAGGTATGTCCCATCTATCTATAGTCAATATAGCAGAGGCTTCATAGATAGTCAGTCAGAGCTATGATATATAAATCAAGTTCTTTCTTCAGTTTTATCATGTTGTAACCTTTATCAATATTACATTTATTTAGATTTTATCATGATTATGCTTTCGATTAACAAATTAATTTTTATTATGTACATATTAAACCAGTTGCTTAATAGTATGCCAGTACATGGATTAGCTTGGGATCACCTGTGGTTCTAAGCACCTTGTTACGGCAAGGGGGTTATCTCGGGTAGTGACACATTTACACAATTGAATTGAGGGAATACAATTATTCAAAACCAATTCCAAATTCAAAATATCATTTTAGGGAATACCTCGACCCCAAATCCAACTCCCCCACCCATTGACCCCATTAGTTAAAGAATATTCAATTCAAAGCATGAACAATTCATAAAAACCATGGGAAAGCAATTTATGACTAAACCATGTCAAAACCCTCAACCCTTGTCAAAACCTACATTCAATTACACATCAATAATTATTTAACACTCATGATTTAAGGAAAATAAGTTTAAGGGTAGATCCATATGCTTTAATCACCAAGAAATTTAAAGAAGGAATGATCCTTGAAAGCTCTAATTGCCAACCATGAGAAACCCTAAGAGTTTTTGCTTGAGAGAATTTGAGAGACCCTTATGAGTTGTTTTGATTATTTTATGGATGATAATAGGATCCCCAATAGCGTTTTACGTCATGGGTTATTATTAGGGAAGAGGGGAAAAGTCCAAAGTGCCCTTAATTAAGAGCTAAAAAATTATTGCCAGTGACTATGGGTTACTATACAACTTGTAAGGACTCACTACGACTTGTCACCATGAGTCTTAGTCCGGATAGTAGCTGAGGGACCCCCTCTAGTAACCCTACCACTCACATCTTATGACTCTTAAGGAGACCCTACGACTTATAGCGTCCTAGTTGTAACCAAGATAGAAGAATTTGGGATATAGATTGGTCATCCTATGATTTGGACACCACGACTCATAATGGGTCTTTACGACTTATGAACCTAGTCGTAATCAAGTGTAACACCCCAAGTCTATATCCCAGACACTACACGAAGCTCATAATCCCGAAAGACCATAAGCTAACCCATGATTGGTACCTACTGTTATAACCGACTAATAATATTGTCATCTGCAAAAATTAGGCAGAAAACATGCCATAAGGTTTAATAACATAATAAAACTGAATACAATATAACAAATACCAAATCTGTTACATCTGTCTGACAATACTCTAGTCTAAAAAAGCCTCTAAATTGTCTAAAATATAGAGTTGATGGGATAAGTCCCCAACTAACTCTGAAATACTAAAATAATCATTATGTCCTCGAACTTAAAAGGACTCACCACTCTGTTAGCTGAATATCTGAACTGATAAGTATGACCAGGAGCCCACGCTTTTGGACCTATGATATAAAATATCATAGCACAAAAGAAAGGTATGCGACAGTACTTTGAATGTACTGGTATGCTAAGTGAGGTAGGCTAAAATGAATGGGTTCATATTCATGAACAATACTGACTGAATGAAATAAGTATATTTGAATGAGAGTACATGCGTGAATATGTAAACTGTAACTGAGATCGTGATAACACTAGAATACCAATTTGAATACTGATTAACTGATATCTGAGCCTACTAATACTAAATTAATGATAGTTGAGTGACTGTTTCTGACAGTCTTGATTTTGTGGAACTATACTGAGTTCTGTTCTGAGCTGAGTGACTGTATCTGATAGTCCTAATTTTTCTATAAAACTGAACTGAGTTCTATACAGAGACTGGAACTGAAACTAAGACTATGGGATGTAATCATCTTATCAACATACCCCTTTTTGAACTGATTGGGGTCCAACCTATAACCCTAGATGGAAGGCTGTCAGTACCATTCCATAGGTAAAGACAACCTGAGTCACCCTCATATGGAAAGTGCTCTAAGCTAGAACGGCGGTACCCTCAACTGGCAGGTAGATTACCTCATCAACCCTCAAATGGCATATTGATGTCTCAACCTACGCTAGCTATGTAGTACTAGAATACAAGGACCTCTTCTAAGGATCACACCCTCTGCTGGCAGGTGGGTCCCCATCTTTGGTTCACTCAATGCTAAATCTTACTCCCAACTGAAATAGACACTGAACTGGATTTTAGACTATTCTAGGGTGGCCTGAACTATTTCTAATCATACTGTATAATTGAACTGAACTGAGTTCACTGAGTTCCATTGACTGATGGAATACAACTGAATTTTGTTAACTTACTGAATCCTACCGATCGTGATATGACTGATACTATCCTTTGACTAACAATGGCTCTAGGTAAACAACTAAATTTCTGGGTATTAGTTACTCCCAAGACACGATAGCATAAATTATACGGCATGGGACAATCTTGAAATATGATAGCTAAGTACTTGGTCATCGTACTTTTATTTGGGACATTCTAGCAAATAATTGCATGACACGAACTTGAATATATGCTGATATGATATAATTTCACTATTCAACTCACATAAACAATTCATCAAACACTTGAAGGACATAATCTATGCACATGACACTAAAACAATATGTAAGCATCATAGTTCAATTCCATATTTACAACTTCAAGGGTTTCAACATGGCTTCAGATGATAATGCACAAATATCAATCAATTTCACATGAATCTTGTAGTAAATCATGAACTAGAAACCCCATTAACATGGTAATCATGAACACATTCAAATTCAACCATGAAATTTATCAAACTCATAAACTTGTAGTTAAAAAGGGGTTCTTGAACTCTAAGGGTGGAAGGGAACCCTTGGACGAACACTTGACTTACCTTAACATTTAAATTCTGAAAGATTGATGGTAAGTTCTTGAGCTTTGAATTGAATTTGAAATCTCCTAGGGTTTGTTCTTGAGAGAAACTTATGAAGAATGAATAGTTTTTGCTCTTAAAAGGATTTAATTTCGTGTTTTGGCTTTAATAGATGTGGGAAAAAGACATAATTACCCTTGAGGACATGCCCTTTTAATGACTGAAAACTGACCTAGCGATGTGCAGACCGATGCACCATGTCATTGGCATTGATACGATGACCAATGCACCGTATCTAGCCTGCGTTGGTCCAATAGAAATTGCATTGGGAGCTGGATGAAAATATTCATTGATGCGATGGGAAACGCGGCGCATCAAGATCACGTCGATCCACTGGTTTGAGCTTTCAAATATGATTCAAACGAAGTCCGAAAAATTCGAAACTTGTCCGGGAACACCCACTGACATTCCTGATCTTGATTCAACCTAAAAATCATTACTTTAAGGTCATAAGGGTCGTGAAATAGAGTCTCCAACCTATGAAGGCTAAAATAACACTAAGTCTGAATACTTAACTAGAATTTTCTAAGTCTGGGACCTCTTAACAAGCTTTAAAAGACTGAGTTAAGCTTAGGATTTTGCGGGGTCTTACATCAAGACAGTAGCATAGGCACCACTCACTTGTTAGACGATGATTTGGATTCTACGACTCGTAAGGACACCTTACAACTCATAATGTGAGTCATAGGTTGGGCAATGAGTTCAAGAAATTCAGAAATTTTCAAGGACCAAAATCTGAGATGTTACAGATAATAACCAAAATTAACCCTAAAACCCTCCCCAAACTTTATAAATTTATAATTCTAAGGCTTAATTTCCCGATACAAGTTAATGAGAACGAATTTCTTACCTTTATGAGGCCAAACAAAGAAAGTCTGGTAAAAAACACCTAAAATTGTGTCTCCTTTTCCCAAAAATGAGTTTTAGAAAAATAAACTATTTTGGATAAAAACTTAAATTAAACTTTGACGTTTACTGCTATAGGGGGAGTTGATCGAGTCTGACTTCCACTATAGTAGGAATTTTTCTCCTAAAGTGGTGTGCCAGTTTTTATAGAGGCATCGATAGGAAAGAATGTACATTTTCTCCCAAAAATACCACTTTTCACAACACACATTAAACCAAGTATATTTCAAATGATGTCCTTTGTACTAAGATCAATTCTCGTGGTTTTTCTTATCCAAATTTTGTTCTATAAATTCCTATGAGTTCCAAATCATCTTATTTAACTAACAATCAAATCAAACAGCCCCAAACTTGCCCAAATCATTTTTATATTTCTCGACCAAACCTTATTCCAATTTTGTGCGAAACTAGCCTAGCCTAAAATCTGTAACTTTAAATTGAAAAGACTTTTAACATGAAAATTTCAATAGGAGATTTACACATAATGACAGAAATGGTCATTACACATTCACTACTATTTCTAAGTATTGCAACTATTCTGAATACCAATCAATCATCAAGTTTGTTTCTTACAAAGAACCCATTAAATGCGACAATTTAGAGAAAAAAAGAACAATTTTTGTATGACTAGTACTGCAAAATGGACTAGGAAAGAGATGCATCATATAGAACTGATAGAAAGATGAGAAGGGGATTGTACATATAATTCACATCAAGCAGGCTTAGCCTTGCTATAAATAGAACTTTCGCAGGTACAATCTTGAAATTCTAGAGTTTTCAATCAATAGATATAATGACTAGATTGGATATCCTTGTAAAAACCCTACGAGTTTGACAAGCTGGACAATTCATTAAAATGAGAATCTTGTCAGTAGAGCTTAAATTAATGATGAAATAATAAAAAAGGATCCTTATAAAGAATTTCAAGGTTATAATTATAAGTTAATTTTTAAAATCTAAGATAATTGCATAGATCAAGAACATCTATTAATATTAGATAAGACGCATACCTATCGAGCTATTTTCTCATAACATAATTATGTTTTCTTCTCATCGCTCCTCATACAACTGGAGGTAGAATGCGAAAGATTCTTTAAGGTTAAGGAGATGAGAGGGGACCTAGACATATATTTATAGACGTCAATTCTTGACCTAATGAGCTCCAAATAATATGTTTTATAAGATCGTAGGGCCTACACTACTACAAGCCCAAATCGATACATGAAGTGAATTGAGCCCAATAAAGAATCTAACTTATAGATGGCCTAGTCTGGTCCACCAACTATATTTATCTAAATCATATTATAAATGAAAAATAATTAAATTAATATAAGTCCACATTTAGTGGAAATTACAATATTCTCTCACCTTAACAATCATTACCTTAATCTTTAATTTTTTCAAAGTTCAAAGAAAATGTTATTTTGTAAAATGACTCTAAGGATAAGCCATCCGTATCTACAAACACAGTGGTAGAACATCACTTCAAACATGGTCTATTCAAACAAGACTATTAATTCCAAAATGTAGCAGTACTTGCATCAATAAAGACACAAGATCAATCCACAATCACAAATTGATGCTTTACCGACATATGCACAATAAAATGGTAGTGTAGCAAAAAATAGCCAACATGAACTTCATAATTGCCATATCAAATAAAAATAATTAATGAAATACATATCTCTCCTATCAATATTGTTGTTTTAACACAATTAGATTTTCAAAGGAATGTCTATCACTACGTGGTTGCTTTCAGTAAGTTCTAAGGTTGACTCAAAAATAAGTTTCATCTTTGAGTAATAAAAAATCTTTATGGGTGACATTTTTCTGATGATTCAAATTAATTAGCCCTGTGCAACAAGATGATATGATTAAGAAAGTCTTAAGAGTATAACGCAACTACTTTCCTCAAAAAGTTAATGTAAGACTTAACAATATTATCCCCCTTTGGGAAGTTGATGAGTAAATATTCAAGTGATAGAAAATTCATGCTTTATGGGAAAATAGATTTAGTAAAATAAAATATTCTCTTTAAGGTCTTGCAATAACTTTGAGAAAAATTATGATTAATGTGATATAAGAAAATTATGGGCAATTAATATGAGCTTCACAATAGTACCTCTTTGTGCAAGTAACAAAAAATATTCTACTATGAGAAAATTCATCCCATTTGGTCAACTGAATTTATTAAACTAAGGTATTCTCTTTTTCAATTTAACAATCAATCATCTAATTGAAATACATAATGAATACCCTTTGAGTAGGCTATCATATGTAATTCTTCAATAAAATCTAAATAAGCCCCACAAAACCAAGAAGCCATAACCTGTTTGAAAGAATCAAGGTACTATCGCATTCTTTGACTCGTGAGTTTGATACTTGAGGTTGTTCACCTCAACGAACATGTCATAAAACTAAGTGTTGGGTCATTTCAAACTTATTTTGTTATTGAATTGTGTACTAATGGTTTAATGATCTATTTTGATATAGGTACATGCATTATTAAAAGGTAAAGAAAGTGCCTCATCCTTAGTCAGTCCCCAAATAAAAGAAACTAGGAAGCAATTTCCCCCACACTTACTCCTACTATGTTACAAAAAACAATAAAATCTAACTAATCTAAGAAGAAACAAGGAAAACAAGAAGAACTTGTTTTGGAATGAGTCTCACACTATGGCCTATGACGCATGTGATATTCGCCTGTGGCATGTACATAAGACTAACGAGTGGCCTTTGTCCACACCACTAAATATTTGGTTAAAATTAATGCGCACATGTTTGTATTGTCTAGTAATGTCTTTCTTCTCAAGAATTCACAATTTTACATGAAAAAGACTCTTGGACAATTGATCAAACATCTTGTGGGCGTGGAATTATTTTCTTACTTGACAAAAATTAGGGTTGAGAAGCCATCCCTTTTTATAGGTAATCATAGTTCTATCCCTATCAAATAAGACCCAATAAAAATCTTGTAATTTTCTACCCAATTTAACCCAAACCCATAAAACACACACATAAATATCAAAACAGATGAAAAGAGGGGGGAAATAGTGTGGGAGGACCATGAACCTTCTCTTTACATAGTTGGTCAAAAATGTCTATTGCACACAAAACTTGACAAGAGATTAATAAGGACATAATTCCATCTTGTTGGATCATATACTATAGTCTACTTCTAGCATAGAGATACATTCTTTCCTCTCCTTAATTAATTTTAGAAACATAATATAGAGCTAATATGGTAAAAAATGATATTACGTATCAAGAATTATTTTTAAAACCCAACATATTCATCTGTTATTTCTACGAAGTAATCAATGGATGGTAGAAATATGCAATTCCCGCTCTGACTTGGTTCTAATTTATCAAAGATGTGATAAAATTCATTTATATCTTAACATTTATTTTACTGTATCCAAATATGTTGCTATATATTTCTCAAAGCCCTCTTTGTGATAAGAGACATCTTTGTATGGATAATATTAAAATTTTCTCTTATGTTATAGTTGTTGTAAAGCTAAGTAAACCACCAAGGTGCAATGACTTCTTATCAATTATTTTTCTTTTCTTTCTTTTTCTTTTAGCTATTATTTCCATTCTTAGATTCTTAGGTAATATAGA
Organism: Capsicum annuum; assembly: GCF_002878395.1. NCBI lineage: Eukaryota > Viridiplantae > Streptophyta > Magnoliopsida > Solanales > Solanaceae > Capsicum > Capsicum annuum. The sequence continues at coordinate 175,951,359 of NC_061116.1, forward strand.
ATTGTGCTTAGTTGATTAAGCACACAACATTGGTATCAGAGCTAGCTGATACTTGGATGGCAATGGAAATCATGACTGCAGGCATCTACTATCAAGAGATTCATCAAGATATCAATAAAATAAAAAATCCATAATTGATAGCACGAAAAAAAGATCTTGAGTAGGAATTTATTTCAACCAAGGTATATGCGTTTTATGTACAATATTCATTATTGGATTGCATAAATGATCCAGCCAAATAAAGTAAATGCAAATTTCAACCAAAGACGATAAACAGAGAAATCACATTTTATCTATAATGTTTATCACAAACTAATTTTAGGACACTTTGATAATACTGAAATCTATATGTAAAATAAACACACATGGTCCATGCCAAAGGCATCCAAATAATGAAAACACAGATTTTATGGTAACAAAAGCACCATGCCTTAGAATGAAAGAAATTGTACCAATAAGATCAATTTCCTAAATATCATTAATTTTTTTAACAAATAATATGCCTACCCGTTATGTGATCATTCATTCACCAAATAATATCAATTCCATCAATTTATTTAGTCCTTCACATTATTAGAGAAAATCTAATAGTTTCCTAAATTAATCAATTTTTATATAAAGATATACAAAGGTAAAACTGAAAAGTGGAAGAACAAAAAGCTTTAATATTTAAGCTACTATTGAAGATAAATATTTCATCAATAATTATCCTAGCACCTAATCACCAGAATTGTGGAGTACTATATCATTTGATAGGCCAGGACATAGTACCCTATGTGCCACCAGTTCCAAAAATTAGTAGTGCTGAATTTGTGGTATGTTGCCTTCTAGCTAAGATTACTTTATCAATGGTGTTTTTTTCTTTTGATTTTTTACTAAAGATGCAAGAATCACTTCTGAAATTTTTTGAAAAAGGTTCTAAACACCTATCTCAAAAATTGTACAAGGAATTAATACATCTTAAGTAACACATCAAAAGAAAAATACCGTTTATAATGTAATCTTAGTGAGAAGGTCGTAAACCACAATTTCACATTTCTAATTGGCGCAATTGGTGGTACATAGGGAACTATGTCCCTATTGTTAGCCTTCTAATTCAATTAAGTTCTAATAATGACAATGCTTTATTGTAGGAACCAAGGAGAACATACACAAGGAAAGAGCTATTCAAGGAAAGAAAATCGTGATTGCAAGATCCCTCTAGAAATCAAGCATCATACACAATCAAGTATGGAAAGATCTATGTCAAGATGGAAAGAAATATTGTGTATGGAAGGATCTATGTCAAGATAGAAAGAAATTATACTCCTCTAGTGGACATATCTGATATGGATACTAACGAATATAATTACACAATCAAAACAAAGATTCTATACAAGGCAAATTTAAAACATAGAAGGAAGGAAATTATATTTCTCAAGTGGATATATCTGATATGGACACTAACAGATACAATTACACAATTAAAAAATTCCTACTAATTTTTGGTTGAGAGTACTCCCTTGGGTTTTTCTTTAGATAATGAAGGTACCCTACTTTAAGGATTATTTAAATAATAAGAAGATGAAGAAAGCACCACACAACTTTACGTGAACCTATTAGTTGTGTTCTTTCATTCTTCATAAAACTCTGTACTCTAGTTGTTTACAATTGTTACAAAAAAAAGATAGTTCCAGTTAAGGTTATATAGTATAGGCTGGGTCATAGGATTCCAAATTTAGTTTTGGATCAAAAGAAAGTTAAGAACTTATTATACTCATCACTAATTCAACAACTCTCTAAAGAAAATTCTTGTAATCTAAGGAGACTAGAATAGGAACAACATTGGTGATCCAGACAACTAAAAAAATCTCTATATCTTTACTTTAAGCCTTACTTTATTGTCTAAATAACTGGGAATCTAATGTGCAAGAGAGTCGAGTGCACTCTTTTGTACATTGACTAAGAAAAATTTTAATTCACCCTCTCCCCCCTTTTATATTTTACTTGGTATAAGAGAAAGTCTCATAAAACATTGCTTAACTACATGTGAGAAAAGATAAAATGGTCAACTATCAAATCCCAGGAGCACTCTTTAGGATGTACATTCATTAAACATGCCGCCTTACTTCATTGGAAAACATTCCTCTCACTGTAAGAACAGGTTTGGAATCTTTATCCAATTAATCAATTTCCAAGCATGGGCGTAGTAAAAAAGGCATCAAAGCCAATCCCTGGACTCAAAGACAAAGAGAATGAATCTAGCAGCATAATTGACATTGAAATTTTTGAGGTCACTAAGGATCAACAAGAGGTAACTAAAACTAACAATAGAGCAATTAGTTTACTTTATTGTGTAGTTAGCGGATTGGAGTATGCTACCTTGGCCTCGCCACTCAATACTCAATTGATAATCATCCTCAATCTTTCATCATCAAATAGACGATCTCGAATCAACTCTATAAAGGAGTACCTAGCCTCAACAAAGGCTAACACATGTCTGCGTGTCAAAATATTAAGCCTAACCAAATATTTAGCTAAATACTGAACCTCTAAGGCCAAAGGTTTCTCCTGAGTCAAAAGATGAGCTAAACTTCCTATACTCAGTTGCCATCCATCTCAAGGCATCTGCTACTACGTTAACTTTGCTCAAATGATATAAAATAGTGAGATCATAGTCCTTGAGAAGCTCAAGCCAACATTAGTATATCATATTAAGATCTCACTGAGTGAAGAAGTAATAAAGGCTATGATGATCAAAGAAGATCTCAACAATAGACCACATACAAGTAATGTTGCCACTACTTCAATATAAAAATTACTACAGCAAACTCCAAATCATGGGATGGGTAATTTTCTCACGAGGCTTCAATTCTCAACAAACATAAAGTAATCACCTTACCCTAATGCATTAATACACCACCAAACCTAACTCCAAAAGCATCATAGAACATGATAAAATTGATGCCCTCATTAGGCAAGGTAGGCAGGGTCAATATAAGGGACAAAGTCAACAACTCCTTATGCTTTTGAAATGTCTCCTCACATGCCTTCAACCACTAAAAAACAATATTTTCTAAGTCAACTTGGTCAAAAGAGCTGCAATAGAAGAGAAACCCTTAATAAAACACTGATAATAACTTGCCAAACCAATGAAGCTCTAAATCTCAGTAGGAGAAGTGGTCTAGCAAAATTACTAGCATATGTTATCTTATACGGATCGACCATAATGTTATCCTTGGTCACTATATGACCCAAGATATAAATAGAATGCAACCAAAACTCGAACTTGGAGAAAATGTCATATAACTTTTCATCTCACAACCTCTAAAGTATAGTTCTCAAGTGTATCACATAGTTAGCCTCATTCTTGGAATAAACCAAGATATTATCTATGAATACAATCACAATATAATTAAAATAATGTCAAAATACTTGATTCATAAACTTCATGAATACTTTTAAGGCATTGGTCAACCTAAAAGAAATAACCCAAAACTCATAATGACCATATCAAGTTCGAAAAGCCATCTTCAGAACATCTGAATCTCTAATTGTCAATTGATGATATTAAGATCACAGGTCAATGTTAGGAAACACCAAGGCACCCTAAAATTGGTCAAATAGATCATCAATGAGAGGAAGAGGATTCTTATTTTTAACTGATACCTTATTCAATTATTGATAGTCGATACACATATGCATAGATTCTTTCTTATTCTACACAAACAAAATGGGGCACTCTAAAGAGACATACTAGGTCTAATGAAACTCTTCCTCAAAAAATCCTACAACTACTCCTTTACTTTATTCAACTCAATTGGGGCCATCCTATATGGAGGAATAAAAATGGGCCTGGTATCTGGCTCAACATTAATAGAAAAGTTAATATCCTAATCTGGAGGCATACCAAGTAAATATGTTGGAAACACATCTTGAAACTCTTTAACAACTAAAATTGAATCCAAGAGAGGCAGTGAAACAATACTGGTATCATGCACATAGGCCAAATGGGACAAACAACCCTTTTCAAACATGTAATAAGTACATGGAAAAGATACAACTCCTTTAAACTTGAACTAGACATACCATTTCATGCTAACCCTGGCACGATCGGAGTAGCTAAAGTCACTATCTTGGAAAACTAATCCACAATCGCAGAATAAGAAGCTAACCGATCCATACCCAAGATAATATCAAAATCAACCATACATATGATAATCAAGTCCTCCCAGGTCTCACCCCACAAATGTCACTATATATAATATGAAGCCAAAAATTACCTATATTTAATCATTATTTGCCTCATGTTTAGTAATTTTATTTATCATTTTTAGAATTAATCTTATGAATTATGATTAATATTATTTTTTTATTGTATGATTAAATTGGTCTGAAGATGTAATGCCCCACATTTTTGGGCTAATAATTTGAACTATTGTTCCTATGTGTACAAACACAAATCCAATTATTTCCATGTCAATATAAGTGTGATGATAAATTATATAGTGTGGGAAAATCTTTGAAGATGAATTGAGGTCATAAAAATCTCCTAACTTAAAGTTGAGTTGAGAACTTTCCTATTGATTGAGTTTTACTGGACGTTCCAACTTAGGTCAACTTCCAATGATAACTACTCCCAGAATATAACAAGTTATGTGGCCTACTATATACCAAATTAAATAACTTTGAGTCTTCTTTGTAAATAATCCAATTTCACCATAATATAATAGCGAAGAAGAAAGTTATGCTCATTTACCTAGGAGTGTTTGTCTATCAGAGATTGATGACTAAGTTGATGAGTTGTCAGGTAGTTGATGGGCTGTCAAATCTGGCATCAACCTTAACCAAAAAATGTCTGATATAGCTAGATATTGAAAACTAAGTGAATGTATAATGACCCGAGTCTATACCCGAGATGCTACACGGTGCTCATAGTCCCAAAGGACTACAAGCTAACCCATGACTGGTACTTGCTGCATTAACTGAATCATAAACTATAAAATGTAGAAATTAGGAAAAAACTTTCCATAAGGTTTAATACTGAATTAAAACTAATTAAGGTATAACAATATCAAAACTGAAACATCTTTCTGAAAATACTTAAGTCTGAAAAAGCCTCTAAATTGTCTGAAATATGGAGTTGATGGGACAAACCCCCAACTAACTCTAACTACTAAAATTGTACTGTTAAACTAAAATACCGAAGAAAAGAGTCACGTCCTCAAACCATGAGGACTCACCATTAACTCTGATTGCTGAAAATCTGATTTGCTAAAGGTGCTCAGGAGCCCATGCATCTGAACGTATGATATAAGAAATCATAGCACAAAACAAAAGTATGCGTCAGTACTTTGAATGTACTAGTATGCTAAGTGAGGTAGGCTAAAATTCATGGGTTCATATGCATGAACAATACTGACTGAATGACATAAGTATAACTGAATGAGAGTACATACATGAATACATAGACTGTAACTGAGATCGTAATAACACTGAATACTGTGTCTGGAACTGATTAATTGATATCTTAGTATACTGATACTGAATTATTGATAACTGAATGACTGTATCAAACAACCTTGATTCTATGGAACTATATTGAGTTTCGTACTAAACTGAGTGACCATGTCTGACAGTCCTAAATCTGTAGAACTGAACTGAGTTTTGTACTGAGACTAAATCTAAAACTAAAAATATGAAAGGTAATCATCTAACTGACATGCCCCTTCATATATAGATTGGGTCCAACCTGTAACCCCAGTTAGAAGGGTGTCAATACTGTGCCACGGGTAAAGATAAGCTGTAAGTTAACCCTCTCTGACAGGAACCTCTTTTATCAAACCTTTCTGGCAGCAAAACTCGAATGAGATGTATCAACCCTCATAATATCTGGCAGGAAGATATCTCAACCTACACTGGCTACGTAGTTCTGTAACACAGGGATTGCTACTAAGCGTCAAACAATCTGCTGGCAAAACTGCCTCTATCCCTGTGTTAACTTGGTGCTGAGTCCTACTCCCATCTGAATAGACACTGAACTGGTTCCTAGTTCATAATAGGCTTGACTGAACTATTACTGATTCTACTATCGAACTAAACTGAACTAAGTTCATTAAGTTTCATTTACTAATGGAATACTACTGAATTCTGTTATCTGATTGAATTTACTGAGGTCTGAACTGAATACTGAACTGGACTATTACTAAGTCTACTGAGTTTTCCTGAGTCCTGTAACTGACTGAGAGTACAACTGATCATGACATGACTGAGATTATTCTATAACTGACACTAGCTCTAGGTAAACAACTAAATTATTGGGTATCAAATACCCTCAGGGCTCGATAGCATGAAAAATAAAGCATCACATGATCTTGCATAGCATAAAAATGGACACTTGTTTATAATGTATCAGTAGAGACATTTTATCAAACACTTGCATGGTATAACTTACACATAAGCTAGCACGACATGATTTCTTTCCCTTACTAGTTCACATGAAGAATTCATCAAGAACTTGGTAAGCATAATATATGCACATAATAGGTAATCATCATGATTCACTTCCAATTTCATAATTACAAGGGGTTTAACATGGATTCATACGAATCTATCCACATAATAATCAATTCCACATGAAACGTGTAATAAATCATGAAATATAAATCTAATTCAATTAATAATAATGAATACACTTTAATTCTAATCATGGAAAACATAAATTTAAACTACTTGAAGTTTAAAAGAGTTTCTTGGACTCCAAGGGAGGCAGGAACGCTTGGATAAACACTTCACATACCTTAGTTGGTGAATTCTTGAAGAATAATGGTGGAAGCCTTGAGTCTTAGATCTTGAATGTGATGAACTAGGGTTTGTTCTTGATAAATTCTAAAGATAAAGAGTATATTTGGCCTCTTGGAAAGCTTAATGATATGTTATGGGGGCTGAAGGACGTAGGAAAAAGACCCAATTACCTCCAAAGATGCAGGTTTTTAATGTCTAAAAATTAAACCATCAATGCGTAGGTCGATGTGCCACGTTGAGTTTGCATCGGTTCATTGAAGCCAAGGAAAAATAGTAATCAATACGATGGCCGATGCGCCACAACGAGATCGCATCGATACACTATTTTGGATTCCCAAATATGGTTCAAACGAGGTTCAAAAAATCAAAAACTCATCCGAGAACAGCTACTGACATTCTTGATCATAAATCAACCTAAAGATTGATATTTAAAGGTTATAGAGGTCATGAAATAGCATTTCCAACTTATAAAGGACAAAATAATACTAAGTCTGAATACTTAGCTAAAATTTCCCAAGTCTGGGATCCCTTAGCAAGCTTAAAAGACTGAGTTGAGCGTAGGATTTTACGGGGTCTTACAATGTCATCCCTTTGGAAAAATTCATCCTTGAATGAGGTTGGTTACATTGAGAATACTGCTAGACTGGATTTATAAACTGGACATGCACAACTGAAGTATGATTTCATGACTGAGATTACTGATATACGAATTATCATACTAAATATGCATATCTAATGTATATGTACTTAGCTGAACATGATTCATGAATGCATGACTGGGATTACTGATAAGCTAAGTTTATATATTGAACATACATATCTGATGCATGGTTTCATGACTGAATTGATTAGTGGATACATGACTGAGTATGCAACGCTAAATTATACCAAGTTGGTAGCTATATCTAAAAATAAAACTAAATAGAATTAGGGGAACTATTACCATGAGCTAAATCTGAGTTTGTGGAGAAGAGGTGAGGATACTTGTCTCACATATCTACTTCTGTTTCCCAAGTAGCCCCCTCAACGAACTGATTTCACTAAAGAACTTTGACTAGAGGGACCTTTTTGTTCCTTAGTTTACGAATATGATAATCAAAGATTTCTACTAGGATCTCTTCATAAGAGAGGCTATTCTGAATATCTATGCCCTTTATAGGGACAACGACTGCTGGGTTACCTATGTATTTCTTAAGAGAGGAGACATGGAACATTGGGTACACTGAAGCTAAGTCTGAAGGAAACTCAAGCTGGTAAGCTACCTTTCTAAAATGGCTGAGAATTTTGTAAGGACTGACATATCGGGGACTAAGTTTCCCCTTCTTTCCAAACCTCTTCACTCCTTTTATAGGAGAGATTTTCAAATAAACAAGATCATCAATCTCAACCTCGAGATCTTTTCTACGTACATCTGCATATAATTTTTGTCAGCTCTGAGCTATCTTAAGTTTTTCCCTAATCAACTACACCTTCTCTAAGGTATCAAATACAAAGTCAGGCTTTACCATTATAGCATCGCCCACTTCAAATCAACCTGTGGGAGACCTGCATCTCCTACCATAAAGCGCCTCAAACGACGCCATCGGAATACTAGAATGATAGATATTATTAGATGCGAATTCAATCAAAGGTAAATGGTCATCCCAACTACCTTTAAAGTCAATCGCACAGGCTTGCAGCATATCTTCTAAAGTTTGAATAGTTCTTTCTGCTTGACCATTTTTATGAGGATAAAAGGCTATACTGAGGTAAACTCGGGTACCAAGACCCTTTGGAATGCCTTCCAGAAATGAGAGGTGAATTGGGTACCTCTATCTGAGATAATGGACAATGAAACACCATGCAATCTGACCAACTCTTTAATATAGAGTTTTGCGTTATCCTTGGCTGAGTAAGAGGTATGGATTGATAGGAAATGAGCTGATTTGGTCATCCTGTCTACAATGACCCAAACTGAATCATGCTGGCAATGAGTACGAGGCAAACCCGTCACAAAGTCCATGTTAACTTCTTCCCATTTCTAGATAGGAATACTGAATGCTACATGGACCCACTAGGCTTTTGATGCTCAATCTTAACCTGCTAACATGTTGAGCACTTACCCATAAACTCTGTAATGTATTTTTTCATCCCACTCTACCAATAGATCTCCCATAAATCATGGTACATCTTAGTGGCCCCTGGAAGAATAGAGTAACGTGCACCATGAGCTTCTACAACAATTTGCTGCCTCAAGTCATCTATACCTAGCACACATAGCCGACCCTAACTACTCAATAAACCATCTATCCCTTGGGAGGAAACCTCTACTTTTTGATCTCTGACTGACTCTTTTAACTTGGCTAAACTGGGATTTCTATTTTGCTTTTCCTTTACTTTGGAAACTAGAGATAATTCTAAACTACTCTGCACCCATACACTACCTTCTGACGAATAGACTAAGCGAACACCTAATCGAGCAAGCTGATTAACTTCCTGAGCTAACTTTTTCTTACTATTCTCCACATGAGCAACTCTACCCATAAACATTCTACTGAGAGCATCAGCTACAACATTTGCTTTACCCGAATAATATAGGATACTCATGTCGTAGTCTTTCAATAACTCCAACCACCTTCTCTGATAGAGTTTTAGATCTTTCTAAGAGAACATATACTATAGGCTTTTATGGTCAGTGAACACATCAACGTGCACCCCATACAAATAGTTCCTCCAAATCTTTAAGGAAAATACTACTATTGCTAATTCAAGATCATGAGTAGGATAGTTCTTTTTATGGGGCTTAACTTGTCTAGAGGTGTAGACTATGACCTTACCTCTCTGCATCAAAACATACCCTAAACTGATTCTGGAGGCATCACAATATACCACAAACCCATCTGAACCATCTGGTAGGGTCAAAACTGGAGTTGTAGTGAGTTAGGTCTTCAACTCCTAAAAACTCTTTTCACAAGAACCTAACCACTGGAATTTGACTTTCTTTTGAGTCAATCTGGACATAGAGGATGCAACAGATGAAAATCCCTCAACAAATCATCAGTAATAGCTAGCCAAGCCTAAGAAACTCCTAATATCTGATGGAGAGATGGGTCTAGGCCAGTTTCTTACTGCTTCAGTCTTTTGGGGATCAACTCTAATGCAATCACCGAAAACAATACGATAAAGGAAAGATAATAACCTTAGCCAAAATTTTCACTTAATGAATTTGGAGAACAGAGGATGGTTTTTATAGAGTCTATAATACTATTCTGAGATGGTCTGAATGATCATGTTTACTGCAGAAGTAAACAAGAATGTCATCTATGAAGACTATGATGAATATGTCCAAGTACTGCTTGAACACATGATTCATCAAGTCCATAAAAGCTATTGGGGAATTAGTAAGGCCAAAGGACATGACTATGAATTTAAAGTGACCATACTGAGTTCTGAAGGCTATTTTTGAGATGTCACATTCTCTAACTCTGAGCTGATGATAACCTGATCTGAAGTTTATCTTGGAGAAGTAACTGGCACCCTAAAGTTGGTTAAACAAGTCATCGATTCTGGGAAGAGGGTACTTGTTTTTTATCATGACTTTATTTAGCTGATGGTAGTTAATACACATTTTGAGAGAATCATTTTTCTTACAGACGAATAAAATTGGTGCACCCTATAGAGACACATTGGGTTTGATGAATCCCTTATCTAGGATATCCTTTGACTATTCTTTTAATTTCTTGAGTTTTGCTGGGGCCATTATGTATGGAGGAATAGATATGGGATGAGTATCTGGGAGAAGGTTTATTCCAAAGTCAATTTTCCTTTTGGGAGAAATTCTGGGGAGATCTTTAGGAAACACATTTGGGAATTCATATGCTACTAGCACTAATTCAAGAGTACGGGTTTTTGAACTAGAGTCCTGGACTCAAACGAGATGGTATGTACTTCCCTTAGATATCATTTTCCTTGCCTGAAGGTAAGAAATAAGCAGACCCCTAAGTGCTGAAGTACTACCCCTCTACTCTAGGATGGGTTCATTCATAAACTAAAATTGGACAATTCTTCTTCTATAGTCGACTGAGGCATATCAGGAATGAAGCCAATCCATGCCAAGAATGACATCAAAATTTGCACACATCTGCATAAGACTTTTGTCGTCTCTGAGAAGCCCAAAGTCTTTCTCTGATCAACTAGAAATGAGGCCTCGCTAACTTCGTACCAACTGACTGGAGATCTGCACCTCCTACCATAGAGAGCTTCGAATGGAGCCATCTTAATACTGGAATGATAGTTGTTTTTGTATGAAAACTCAATCAAAGGCAAGTGGTCATCCCAACTACCCTTGAATCAATTGCACACGCTCGCAATATATTTTTTAAAGTCTGAATATTCCTTTCTGCTTGACCATCTATCTGAGGATGGAAGGCTGTACTGAGATGAACTTGGGTACCAAGACCCTTTTGGAATGCTTTCTAGAAATGAAAGGTGAAATAGGTACCTTTGTCTGAGATAATAGATAACGGAACACCGTGCAATCTGACCAACTCTCTAATGTAGAGTTTGGCATAATCCTCGACTAAATAAGAGGTATGGACTTGAAGGAAATAAACTGATTTGGTCATTTTGTCTACAATGACCCAAACTGAATCATGCTGATGATGAGTACGAGGCGAACCCATCACAAAGTCCATGTTCACTTCTTCCCACTTCCAAGTATTAATATTAAACTCTTACATAGACCCACTAGGCTTTTGATGCTCTATGTTAACCTACTGACATGTAGAGCACTTAGCCACAAACTCTGCCACATCTCTCTTCATCCCAATCCACCAATATATCTCCCGCAAGTCACGGTACATCTTTGTGGCCCTTGGACGAATAGAGTAGTGCGCACCATGTGCTTCTGCAAGAATTTGCTGCCTCAAGTCATCTACACTCGAAACACACCCTGACAACGCAATACACCATCTCCTTCTTAGGAGAAAACCTCAACCTTCTTATCCTTGATTGACTTTTTCAACTTGACTAGATCGGGATCTCTATCTTTCTTTTCTTTCACCAAGAAAACTAGAGATCATTCTGAACTACTCTAAACCCATATATCACCCTTCTCTGTATCAACTAAGAGAACACGTAGTCTGGTAAGCTGATGGACTTCCTAAGCTAACTTCTTCATACTGTCCTCAAAATGAGCAACACTACCCATAGATAGTCTGCTGAGAGCGTCGGACACTACGTTGGCCTTACCCAGATGATAAAGGACACTCATGTTGTAATCTTTCAAGAGCTCTAACCACCTTCTCTGATAAAGATTGAGATCTTTCTGAGAAAAAAATTACTGAAGGCTTTTATGATCTGTGAACACATCTACATGAACTTCATATAGATAATGCTTCCAAATCTTTAAGGCAAATACTACAGCTGCTAACTCAAGATCATGAGTAGGATAATTCTTCTCATGGGGTTTAAGTTGTCTAGAGGCGTAGGCTATGACCTTATCATGCTGCATAAGGAACCAACCCAAACCTACTCAAGATGCGTCACCATACACTATGAAACCATTTAAACCATCTGGAAGAGCCAAAATTAGAGCTGAGGTGAGTCGAGTCTTTAACTCTTGAAAACTCTTCTTGCAAGGATCTGACCACTGAAACTTGACTTTCTTCTGAGTTAATCTGTACATAGGGGATGCAAAACCTGATATCTGATGGAGAGACAGGTCTAGGCCAGTTTCTTACTACTTTGGTCTTTTGAGAATCTACTCTAATTCCATTACCAGAAATGACATGACCAAGGAATGCTACTGGCCTTAGCCAAAATTTGCACTTACTAAATTTGGCGAATAGCTGATGATCTCTGAGAGTCTAAAGTACGATTCTGAGATGGTTTGCGTGATTATGTTTACTAATGTTTACTGCAAGAATAGACAAGAATATCATCTATGAAGACTATGATGAACTTGTCCAAGTACTGCTTGAATACATGGTTCATCAAGTCCATGAAAGCTCTAGGGGCATTGGTAAGACTAAAGGACATGACTAAGAATTTGAAGTGACCCTACCGAGTTTGGAAAGCTATTTTCGGAATTTCACATTCCCTAACTCTAAGTTGATGATAGCCTAATCTGAGGTTTATCTTAGAAAAATAGCTGGCACCCTGAAGTTGGTCAAGTAATTCGTTAATTTGGGAAGTGGATACTTGTTCTTTACCGTGACTTTATTAAGCTGACGGTAATCAATGCACATTATGAGAGAACCATCTTTCTTGTGCACGAATAAGACTAGTGAGCCCCACGGGGACACATTAGGTCTGATGAATCCCTTATCTAAAAGATCCTTCAATTTGTTTTTTAGTTATTTGAGTTCTACTGGTGCCATTCTGTATGGAAAAATAGATATAGGCTGAATATCTCGAAGAAGATCAATGTTGAAGTCTATTTCCATTTTAGGAGGAATTCCTAGAAGATCTTCGGGAAAGATATCTGAATATTCACTCATGACGGGACTAATTCAAGATAGGAAGTATCAGAACTAGAATCCTTAACATGAGCCAGGTGATAGACACATCCCTTAGATATCATTTTCTGTGCTCGAAGGTAGGAAATAAGATGACCTCTGAAGGCTGAAGTATTACCCCTTCACTCTAGGACAGGTTTATTTAGAAACTGGAACTAGCCTATTCCGTTTCTGCTGTCAACTGTGGCATAGTAGGAATAAAGCCAATCCATACCAAGAATGACATCAAAATCAGTCATCTCTAATTTGACTAAGTCTACTGAGGTGACTTTCTGAAATATCATAACCAGGCAGTTCCTGTATACTCGCCAGCCTATGATAGTTTTACCCACTGGGTAGATACTAAGAAGGGCTCTGCTAAAATTTTGGGACAGACTCTAAAATCAACTACTATATAAGGAGTAACAAAAGACAAGGAAGCTCCTGGATCTAGTAAAGCATAAATATGAAAGTGAAAGATCTGTAACATACCAGTAAATACATTAGAAGAATTTTCCTAATCTTACCAGGACTGAAGTGCATAAAGTCTGTCTGGGTGTTGACCACTAAAAGCATTGGAAGTGGCACCCTGCTGATTTGGGCGACTGGACTGGGCTGAGGAACGATTCTGCTGGACCTCATAACTTGACTAGGGATAATCTCTGACTCTGTGGCCTAGCTTTCCACATTTGAAATAGACATCACTGCCAACTCTGCAAGTACCCTTGTGGTTCTTACCTCAAGTCTGACAATGGGGATTAGTTCAGTCATTGCTGACACTGCCCTGAGACTTAGAGCCTGGTGACCTATCTCTATTTCCATCTCTGAATTTTAGCACTAGAGCACTAGCTGAAGAAGGAGTTAGATTGGATGACTTAGGATAGAATGGAGAACGATTCCCTTTTTCTGATTTAGGCTGAGCAAAGTTTAAACTACCTATCCTTGCTATCTTATTCTGCCTTTCTCTCATCTTAATCTTTTGCTTTTCTATCAGTTGAGCATTGGTCATAAGCCTGGCTATGTTCATATCACTATTCAACTTCACGGACCTATACTCATTGACTATACTATCATTCACCCCAGAAACAAACTTACTTATCTTAGCCCTGCTATTTGCAACCACATGAGGAGCCTATCTGGATAATTGAGAAAACTTAAGAGAATACTCTTTCACCATCATGTTTCCCTTCCTGAGGATGATAAATTCTAACACCTTAGCTTCCCTCAGCTCTTGGGGAAAGAATCTATCTAAGAATGCTGTGACAAACTTCTCCCACTCAATAGGCCCTGTATCAACTGACCTCTCTGACTTCTACTAGTTGAACCAAGTGTGAGCAACATCCTGCAACTGATATACAGCTAGCTCAGCACTCTCACTAGAATTAACCCCCATGATGTCCATAACCTTCTTAACCTGGTCTGGGAATTCCTGAGGATCCTCTTCTGACTTAGACCAAAAAAAGGATGAGGATTCATTCGGGTAAAGTCTCGAATCCTGGATGCAACTGAATTGGCCACTGGGTTGGCCAGAACGACAGCTGGTCATTCATTCTAAGCAGCAACTGAATTAGCAAAAGTGGTGAATGCAACACTGAACTATGCATAAGAAATGTATTCGTCCAAGGGATCGGCTTGGATGGACTGAGGGCTGACTAATTTATGTTTCTTCTTTTGGAAGGCATGTTCTGTAGAAAAAATAGAGAAATGGATTAGACTGAGAGTTAAATTTGAGCTTACGCTCACTGGCACAACATGAATACTGAAAGAAGGGAAACTATTCCTAAAACATCTCATAGCCTCCTGCATATAAATGTGGTGCGAAACACACCCATGTGCAAGACTCTACTAGATATGGGTTTCAGACTTCCTAGGACACTATTGAACTTTAGGCTCTAATGACAAGTTTGTAATGCTCCGAATCTGGTACCCGGAATGTTACACAGTGCTCATGACCCCGAAACACCACAAGCTAACCCATGACTGATAGCTACAACTGAACACTGCATAATATACTGTATAAATATGGAAATATAAGATGAAACATGCCATAAGGTTCAAAAATAATAAACATCCAATAAAACTATATTAGAATAATATGGTACGACAATACCAAAACTGAAATAATGTCTGAAAATATCTAGTCTGAAAACACTATAGTCTAAAAGCCTCTAAACTTTTTGAATAAGGAGTTGATCGGACATGTCTCCAACTAACTCTAACTAATAAAATAAACTAAGTAATGAAAAAATAATGTAATGATCATGTCCTTGAAGGATAAGGACTCATTGCTAACTCGGACTGCTAAAACTGGAATACTACTGATGCTCTGGAGCTCGTGCTTCTGAACCTATGGTATAAAACACCATAACACAAATGCATCAGTACATTTGAATGTACTAGTATGCAAGTGAGGTAGGCTAAATGCAAAGGATTCAAATGCATGAACAATGCTAACTGACTGAATAACATGAACATGAGAATACATGCATGAATAAGTGACTGTGACTGAATTTATGATGGTACTGACTACTGAATCTGATTACTGATAACATGAGTCACTTATAACTGATAAAACTAATACTGAGCAACTGTATCTGACAGTCTAGGTTTTGATGAAACTAACTGAGTTCCATATTGTTCTGAGTTGACTGTATCTAACAGTTCTGAAATTCTAAAGAACTATCTGAGTTTTATTACTGAGACTGAGTTTGAATCTGTAACTGTGGGAAGTATCCAGCTAACCAACATGCCCCAAATAAAGCAATATAGTTAGGTTGGGTTCCAATATGTAACCCTAATTGGAAGGGTGTCAATACCACGCCACTGGTAAAGAAAAGCTGTGTGTGACCCTCATCTGACAATGTCCCCAAAAGAGAATGGTGGGACCCTTATCTGACAGTGTTTATCCACCTCATCAACCCTCATCTATCAGTTTTGACATCTTAACCTATGCTTTCTACATAGTTCTGGAATGCAAGGATTGCTTCTAAGGATCACACCCTCAACTGTCAGTATGTATCCTTATCCTTGGGGTCACTCGGTGCTAAATCCTACTCCCATCTGAATATACACTGAACATGATTAACTAAACTGAACTGAACTGAGTTCATTGAGTTCCGTTGACTGATGGAATACTACTAAGATTAATTAAGTACTGAGCTTTCTGAGATTTCTGGGATTATTGAGTTTACTGAGTTTTCCTGAGTCACATGACTGACCAAATTCTATTGAACATGGCTTGACTGAGGATATTGTGAAAGCATGACACTCTCTCTAGGAACACAACTAAATTATTGAGTATTAGATACCCCCAGGACTCGATATCATAATATGTAAATCATGACACAATCCTAAATGCCCAACAATGGAAAAAATCAGTTTATCCCTGGACAAAATATATAATTTTCATAAAAATTTTATGAAATGGGCACCTGGTGTGACGTGGTGCAATCGTGTCGTGTCACTAGAATTTGACAACTGGGAAATTGGGAGATAGCGTGACACAGAGCAATCACGTTGCCACTTTGTTTGCGACCTGAAAGTTTACCGCTACGCAGAGACATCGCGGAGATTCACTGGAAAAAGGACAATTGTGATTTAGAGTCCCTCCACGATGCGGTGTATTTACGGAGTCTTACTGGAAACTGACAAACATCATTTTGGCTTATGGCACGATGCGCCACTAGCTGAAATGACGATGTTTTATGACTAAAACTTTAAATCGACATAACTTCTTACCCGATTTTCAGATTTAGGCGAATTTGGTATCGATGAAAGGTTTATTCAATTTCTCACACAACAAAAAGTGAAAATCTTGAAAATTCCAAATATATAAAAGTGTATTCATCTTTAAAGCATGTATTTGGCATCATCGGGATGAATTGAAGCTAGGTAGAAGTACGAGGTATTACACACAGCAAGAAACTATATGCAACATCAAAACCTATAGCAAAATAAATAGACACATAAGAGAATTTAGACCCAGGCTCAAATAACATAGAAACAGAATGATGGAAAATCAGGATAATACTTGTGATAGCTACATCAGAGGCTTTTGTCTCAGGTATCCCAAGCATAGCAGAGCACTATCCATACATACTCTCAGACTGAGAAACCTCACATATACTACCACGAGCTCTTTAAGCTCAACCCCAAGCACCTATAGTACCACCCTTCCACTCTATGAACCACCTCTAATCATAAAAATAGGAGTAGGGGAAGGCTGAAGTTAAGATCCCTATTAGGTAGGTCCCAATG
Organism: Capsicum annuum; assembly: GCF_002878395.1. Taxonomy (NCBI): domain Eukaryota; kingdom Viridiplantae; phylum Streptophyta; class Magnoliopsida; order Solanales; family Solanaceae; genus Capsicum; species Capsicum annuum. The sequence continues at coordinate 175,968,875 of NC_061116.1, forward strand.
CACATTAAGGACAATCCCTTACAATATGACCATAATATTTATAAAAAAAACATCCTCTGCTACTCACTAATACTGAGAAGGACTAGAAGGGCATGAATGACCTATCTTTCCTAAAGAACCAAGACTATAGCCCCAACCCATATTAACTGATTTGTAGCTAGAAGAAGCTACGAAAATCATAAACTTACTATCCAAACCTATAAAGCTACTTGAACTAGTCTACTATAATTGTCACAACCCAAACTAGGGCCTGAACATGAAGAGTATCTTATGTCCCACGTGGACTGGAGACACCCCCAATACCTAACCAAACCAAACACACCCCAAGGTCGGCTAAATTCTGAACATATAACAAGATAGCATACAATAATCAAAGAAAGTTTTAAATGCATATCCATAACCAACCACCCAAGATTGGCTGACGCTGCATAATAGCCACAGTAGTCGAAAGAAAGCATTCTAAACTATGATTAAAAATTGAATATCGATAAAGTGTCGGGACATGCCCCCGACAATAGCCAAAAACCAAATCCAAAGGGATAGTCATAATTTAAAGGAAACCATAATCATGAAATAGGGTCTTCCAAAGTATAAAAGCTCATATCTTCAATCTGACTCACTAGCTGATTCCGAATCCAAGTCATAGAGCAGGAGGAGTAGAAATATGACCAATTCATCCATCACATAGAGATATAGTATTTGATGAAGGTTAGTGGGGTGAACGCTAGCATGTAACTCAAGGATAAGGATAACATAATGATATGATCTATAGTTTAAAATTATTCAAAAACCAATGCACATAATCAAATACATAAACATAAATATATATATCAAATGTCGGGATAGGGAACAAGGCTTAACATGTATTTCAAAACTTTAACCTAGGTTTTGTAGCTCAACTATAATATAATAGTACCCAAGGGATATATGTACCCCATCTCTCATCTTCTGGTCGGGCCCTAATGTGTGTAGCAGTATGAACCAGAGAATAATTTCACATATATGCACATGGATGACTTGAACCTCCCAACATATACCAAGGTGACTTAAGCACCCGATCATATAATGATTTACTAGGGACTCATACCTCCCTGTCACTTTGACCCCCACATCGATAAATGTTATTTCTAGTATCGGTCACTTGGACCTTCACTTTCATGACTCATCTACACAACCCTTATTAGAGCCATTCCACATTAAGGCATACATTGCAGGTATCGTCATACCAACTAAACATTCAATGTAACAAAAATATTCCAAAATAATTCCCATTAACTTGGAGAAAACAACTGCCTTTGTTCATTAATACACGGAAAGGGGGGTCATCGACTCCTTTTGTTCATTAAATCTTACCATTGTATTTCAAATACCTCTTTATATCATGCATTAGTTTAAGACTAGTTCAATTTTACAAATTCTCATAGCTCTCATAATTACAACTAATTTCATATTATGGGGTTGGGGTCATAACCACTTCGAAAGTCACAAGTTTGGGAAAATCACAATTCCCTAGTTTATTCACCATACCCATACACCCACAAGTTCAAAACCATATTTAAAATATAGAAATCATATATAAACCATGAGAAACATTGTTTAATTCATAAATATTCAAAAACCCCAACCCTTGTTTCAAAACCATCACAACAATCTTATGAATAATACTTTAAATCACATTCTTTTACAGAATTTACTATGAAGGAAGAGTAACATGCCTGTAAGAGTAAGATGTACAAAGAGAAATCACCCTTGAAAGTCCTAATTGACCAACCTCTTGAAAACCCTGAGTGTTCTTAACCCTGAGGAATTTGAGAGAGTTAAGAAGTTACTTTGATTGATTTTGAGTGATAATGACAGCATAAATAGGTTATAAGATTTGGTTTTCAAGTTGGTTAACAGGGGAAAAGTCTAGAATGCACTCATCTTAAAAGATGAAAAAGTGTCCCTTTGACTACGAGTCAACCCCTTAACTCATAACCACTCCTTAGGACTCGTCACTATGAGTCGTAACCAAGGCAGTACCACCAAAGCACCTTACACTATTATACTTATGACTAAATTGCACCACTCATAATGGAACCTTGCGAATCATAGGGTCAAGTCGTAGTCAAAACAAAACCCAATTCGAGACTTACACTGGACACCCTACAATTAAACCTAAGGTCTCATAACATATCCTTGTGGCTCTTAGTGAGCCATTTGTACTCAGAGAAGAATCAAGCCACAAACTTACTGGTTTGGTTATGATTTATCCTAACGCATCATCAGGATACCCTACGACTCATAGGGTCTAGTCGTAACCAAGGCAGTGAACTCAAAGCTCAAGAAATTTTCAAGGGCCAAAATCTGAGGTATTTTAACTATCCCCCACTTGGATCATTTGTCCTCTAATGATGGGTCAGGGTAATTGCTATAATGATTTGACTCCATATACCTCCATCCTTATGTTTAACAAAGTAAGAAAATAAAGACGCCAAGGAAATCACTCTTTTCTTTAAAAAAAGTCAAAAAACAAAGATGTTAAGAATAAAATATACCTTAAGCACGATTATCCAGAGCAGAAAACAAGAATGGATACTAGGACTTCGTGTCCTCTTCAGCTTTCCAAGTAGCCTCTTTAACTTTGTGGTTACTCCATAGAACCTTTATTGAAGCTACATCCTTTGTTCGCAACTGATAAACTTGACAATCTAAAAATTCAGTCAGGACTTCCTCATACGATTAGGAATCTAAAATACCTATCTCCACCAAAGGAAGAACCATTAAAGAATTACCCCCACACTTTCTTAACATCGAAACATGAAACACCGGATGAATAGAGCTCAAACTCTGAGGCAACACCAATTCATATGCAACACTACTAACCCTCTTCAAGACTAAGTACGGGCCAATATATTGGAGAATGAGCTTCTCATTCTTCCTAAACTGCATTACTCCCTTCATGGGACATACTTTCAAGAACACCCAATCGCCAACCTTAAACTCTAACTCCCTATGCCTCACATCCGCATAGGATTTTTTGCAACTTTAGGCAGCTTTAAGTCTATCCCAAATTACCTTCACCTTATCCAGCGCCTGGTGAACAAAATCTGGGCCTAATATCTCAGCCTCCCCAATTTTAAACCACCTAATAGGAGATATTCACCTCCTACCATACAATGCCTCAAATGAAGCTATCCCAACACTAGAGTGGTAGTTATTATTATACACAAACTCTATAAAAGGAAATTCATCAGCCCAAATACCACCATAGTCAATCACGTAAGCCCAAAACATATCTTTCAATGTTTGAATAGTTCTTTCAACATGCTCATTCGACTGTCTGTGGAAAGTAGTACTAAGGCTCACCTTAGTTCCCAAACCTCTCTGAAATGAATGCCAACAATGTGATGAGAATTGAGTACCGCAATCTAAAATGACAAAAATAGGTGCCCATGTAACTTCACAATCTCTTGGAGGAACAATCTCGCATAATTCTTGGCCGAATAATTTGTCCTTACTAGCAAGAAGTAAGTAGACTTAGTCATCGTATCCACGATGACCCAAATAAAATTAAACTGATTCCATGACCAAGGAAGACCGGTAATGAAATCTATATTAATTATCTCTCATTACACCGGTAGTTCAATTGCTTGAGTCAACCCACTGGGCCTCAAGTGCTCAACCTTCACTTGCTGACACACTATGCATTTAGCCACAAAACTCATCACATCTCTCTTCATATTGTTCCACTAATAAATCTCTTTAAAATCATGATACATCTTTTCTAACTAGGATGAATGACATAACGTGACTAATGAACCTCAAACAAGATCCTATCTATCAACCCATCTACATCAGGAACACATAATCTACCTTGGTACCTCAAGATACCATCGCCACCAATCTCAAAATCTATAACCTTTTGCCACCCCATATCCTCCTTAATCTTCATTAAGATAGGATCCAATACTTGTTTCTCCTTTATTTCAATAACAATCGATGACTTTGCCACCTTTTGCACAAATAAACCATCATCCTTAAAGTCCAAGAGAAGAGCTCCAAAGTTAGCCAAATGGTGAATATCTTTCACCAAATCCTGCTTATCCTCATCCAAATAAGCTAGACACCCCAGGGATAACCTACTAAGAGCATCAGCAACCACATTAGCTTTACCTAGGATAGTGGAGGCTCATGTCTAGTCTATCAGCAACTCAAGCCACCTTCTCTACCTGAGATTCAACTCTTTCTGGGTGAATGAATATTGCTGGATTTTTTTATTACAAATATATCTACATGGACTCCATATAAATAGTGATGTCAAATTTTTAATGCAAATACCATAACTAACAACTCTAGGCAATTTGTCGGATAATTCTTCTCATAAACTTTCAACTACCTAGAAGCATAGGCCACCACCCTACCATGATGCATTAACACACTGGCAAGTCCTACAACGGATGTATAAAAATAGACAACAAAACTATCAGTACCCTTGGGTAGAGTCAAAACTAGAGTTGAAGCCAACTTATCTTTCAGCTTCTCAAAACTATCCTCACAAGTATCAGTCCATAAAAACTTCACCTTTTACTGGGTCAACTCAATCAACGGGACAACTTTAGTTGAGAAACTCTCCATAAACCTTCTATAGTAACTGGCTAAACCCAAGAAGCACCAAATATCAGTTGGAGATAGGGACCAAGTCCACTGCTTAACCACACTAACTTTCTGTGGATCCACCATGATCCCTTCACTAGAATTGACGTGACCCAAAAAAGTAATAGCCTTCAATCATAACTTGCACTTCAAAAACCTAGAATAGAAATATTGATCTTTCAAGGTTTGCAACATGATACAGAGGTGATTAACATGATCCACCTCACTCTTAAAGTACACCAGAATATAATCTATAAACAAGATAATGAATAAATCTAAAAACTAATGGAAGACCCTATTCATCAAGTCTATAATATCGTCAGGGCATTGGTCAAACCAAAGACATGACTAAGAAGTCATAATAACCATACCGGGTTAGGAAGGCAGCCTTAGGGATTCCACCTCCCTAATCTTTAGCTGATGATAACCCGATCTAAGAACAATCTTAGAGAAATATCTAACGCACTGAAGCTGGTCAAACAAATCATAAATCTGGGGAAGAGGATACTTATTCTTCACCGTAACCTTATTCAACTGATGGTAATTAATACACATTCGAAGAGAACCATTAGTCTTACACATAAACAAAATAGGATCACTCCTTGGAGACATACTAGGACTAATAAAATCCTTGTTAAGGAGGTCTTTCAACTTCTCTTTAAGCTCTTTCAACTTAGCTGGAGCCATTCTTTATGGAGGGATAGAGATAGGACGAGTGTCCAAACAAGGTCAATCCCAAAATCAATCTTCCTATTAGGAGGAATACCAGGAAGATCATCAGGAAAAACCTTGGGGAATTTAATAACCATGGGAATGGATTACAATAAAGGACCCTCTGAGTTAGAATCCTAAACCTAGACCAAATGATAAAGACGTCCCTTGGAAATAAACTTTCGGGCTCTAAGATATGATATAAATCTTTCTTTGGGCACTAGAGAACCCCATTCCCACTCAATGACTAGCTCATTAGGAAATTTAAACAAGACCTTACGGGTTTGAAAATTTAAGGAGGCATATGCTGAATGCGACTATTCTATCCCCAATATGACATCAAATTAACCATGTCTAATTATATCAGATCAACCAGAGTTTCTCTACCAATAATAGATGTCACATAACCTCTATAGACTCTTCTAGAAACCACAAAATCACCCATCAGGGTAGAAACAAAAAAGGTATTTGGGATATACTTGATACCGAAACCAAAATGCATAGCAACAAATAGGGTTACATAAAAAAAAGTAGATGCCATAGCCCAAACTAGGGTCTAGTCTTAACGAGCATCTCAAGTCCGACCCAGACTGGTGACTGCCTCCAATACCCCACTATAATATCCTTGTGCCTTATATCGAATGAATTCCAAACATATAACAAGATAGAAAAATTATAATTAAAAGATAATAATTCTCAAACTACACCACTCAATGAGAATGTAAGGGATCGTTGTCAAAATAAAATCCAATAAGGTTGGGGTCGAATCCCACAACGAATATGGTGTGAATGTAAGTCATTTGCAAATTAATCAGCTGATAGTTGGATTTTTTCAAAAATGGGGGTTTTTTAGTTTAACAAGAAATTTTTGGTTACGTTAGTTTTAGTGTTCATAATCAAGAGTTTATGAAAAACCAAAGTTATGTTCACTAGGGATTTTGGTACTTCACGGATGCTACTAGTGGTTCAGGATTCTCACGGTAGGTAGGACAACAAGTTATTTTTATCGAAGTCATGCTTAAATATCTCTTGACCTACTTAAGCATTTAATTACCTAATCTTCTCAGACTTGGGGAATTTATATTCACTGCCCAGATTTTACCTCAAGTTAACCAACCTTATTACAACACTGATTATTAAACGGAGTATTTCCAAGTCCCTGTTGATAATTCACTTCCTACTATATTTGATTTCTTTCTCAAGCAAATCGAAGTAGGTTTTATCTATTATTTGCAACCAACAGACATTAATTAAAACCTCAGAATTATCAAGAAGTCATACCACCTTTCAAATCTTGATCACTCAGCACCTTATCAAGACCTAACCCTAGATCCCATAATTTAGGTTAAAGAAATTTAGCCGCTCATGACATAAAAATTAAAGCAACTAGATGAATTCATGCTTTTAAAGATAAACTTACCACAAGATGAATAGAAACTAGAGATTCTCAGATTAAATCACAAAGGAAATCCCAAAATAATGAATATAATATCTTAAAAGTAATTGTTTTCTTGAGCCAAAAGTAGATAGAGAAAATAACAAAGTATATTGCTCAAAACTCAATGTGTCGAACTCTTAAGAAAATCCTAAACAAGGCTTTAAATAGTTCACCCTAATTATAGAAACAAAATAATAGAATTCAGAAATCCCTTGAACTAGGTGACGATATTTGTGACAGCCTATCAGGAGGCTGATGACTTATCATAAATGTCGTCAGCTCCTTCTTCAGTTTTGGCTCTTCCTGTTTAAGGCTGACAATAAACTTGACAACTTATGATCTTTGTGATGGCCTATCACAAGATTTCATCAAAGATCTGCTTCAGTTCTCCTATGCTGCCTCAGGCTGACGATATTCTTGATAGCTTATTAGACCTTTGATGACTTATCACAAAATGTCATCACATCTTTCAACTTAGGCCAATTCTCTATTTACTGCTAATGACAAACTTGATAACTTATCATAGGGCTGAGACTTATCACAAATATTGTCAGCCTTATTTGTCTTTAGATTTTAACTTCTTTGCTTTCATTCTTGTTAGTTCTCTATCATATCAGCTTAAACTATAAAATCAAACATAAACCATTCAAAAATAACAAAAGTTGCTTAAGACTTCGCAATTATTCTTAGTTAAAAGCCTTAAATGTGTTAGTATTAGTTCACACATCAACACCATCAACTTAAAACAATTTTTTGTCCTCAAGCAACTCAACACAACTAAGAGATTACAAAGTACATTTGGCAGTCAATCATCTATATCATCTCAAACTACTTTTACCATCTCCAAGGTAACTCAATTCAATAACAATGAAAAGCACTAATGCAACACACAGGAATCAAGATACGACATCAATTCAGTTATAACAACCATGCATATACCATTATTACACTACCCAAACAAGTCAGTAACTAGCAATGTAACTAGTGTTCCCTAAAAGCAAAGATATCCCCCTCATCTCATATTAGGAATTATATATGTAACCATAGGGACAATCAAAACACTCACTCTCAGAACGAAGTTCCAATCAGTGTATGCCAAGTACCATAGGCTTGCCCTTATTTTCATTACGCAGATCTTCAAATAGGTTCATTAGGATCACTATAGGACTTCTCTTAGGGTTGAAATGTTGGTTAGACGCTGGTAGGATACTCGATGGTATTTAAAGTGACTAAGCCTCCTTGACATTACAATAGCTTTTTGGGGTTTCACTCATTAGCTTTTTCTGCTCTTCTCTTTTCTTGATCACACTTATTTAGAATGGGTGCAGTCTTTTCTCAATTACATAATCTTTTTCATAATTTTTTTTGTTGCTCTTTTCCTCTATACCCAGCTTTTTATTCTTTTCTTTTATGCTACCTTTTTTCATATTTATTCTATATCACGCACCCCTATTTAGCCACCCTCAACTTAGGCCATTTGCCTAAGTCAAGATGCATAGTCTCCAAGGAGGACCAGGGCCAAAACATGTTCATTGTGATCTAAATGGGAAGGTAACAGGTGTCATATAAAGAAATAGGCTAATTAGGATCAAAATAGGGATCAAGGGATATTATACACATAGGAAAGGTCATTTAGGCTAAAGTAAGCTAATATCAAATTGGCCTATGATTCTTTCCTAACCCCTATCCTTCAACCTAGGTAAGACTAATCGAGCAAGTTCTAGCTTTAGTATACAAAGGGAACTAAGTAGTTGCTCACACACATATGGTACACAAATATATCACAAGCTACGACTCATTAAGTTCATGTAGTTGTTTAGCAATGATTATTATGTTATTAGAACTAATGCCATACAAAGATGCATAGTGGTCACACTTGAATGCAAATCACACAGTTAAAGGAGTAGACCACATGAAGAGGTGTACAAAAGTCAAAAAACAATTCAACTACCTCAAGTACAAGTATTTCTCCTAATCGACTACAAAAGTTTACAACAATAATTTACTTTATACCCTCAACTTAAAATCAAATAAAATCTAAACTAAGGGTTAAAGTATACCTGGAATGGATCAATCCTGAGGGTCATGGGTTCCTGACCCTGCTGCTGTATCTCCATTAAGAGCCTCAAACTATTCTGGTGCAGCTGGTCTATCAGTCTCTGAAGGCCTACTGGTGGAGGTACTTACTGCTCTCGCTCGGATGGCAACCTCTCATCTCTCATTGTCCGCTAAGGACTCAATCCTTTTCTTGTTCATCTCCTCCTTTTTGGACTTCTTTCTTGCCTTCTTCTCTACTTTTCTTTATCACTGTCGGGCCTTTCTCTTTTTTCTTTGCCTTTCTTCTCACCTTTCTTTTTCTTTTTCTTCACTGAATCCTTTGTGATATCAAGAATTGGGATTTTTGAGTCAGACTCCTCAACTACCGGGTCTATTGACTCTATAAAGTAGTGATGCTGTAGCTTTCAAACCTCTGCTTTTACTTTATCTAGGTCTAATATGAATAATGCTATCTCTGGAGCAAACCTCTCTCTCAACTAAGTATTGAAGCATTTTTTCAATTTATTAATCCAGCCCGGTAGAGCCTTGTAATGTTCGAGTACAGTCTTAACCCTCTTGTCCACTGCAGCTGTAAATTGCTTGGCATAGAGTTTAAGCTGAGCCTCGTACCACTTCAACTATTTTATTGCTCTTCTGAAACTCATAAGGTTGAAGGAAAATTCTATTGTAGGCACTGCAGCTGGAGGAATTGTCTCATTTCTAGGCACTGATGGTTCTGCCATTGTTGCGGATATTGGAAGTATAGCTTCAGAATCAGGCATCTCTGCATTAGGCACTGAACTAGTACCTGTGAACTAGTTCTGCGCCCCTATTAAACATTATCCTCAGCTGATTTTCTTCATTTCTAATAGGATTATGGGTCTTCTTAGCAAGGAGTTCTTCTTCTAACCATACAATCTTTGGCATGTTTGCTGCCCGACACAACCTTGTAATTAAACAAGGAAAGGGATATGCTGTATCAGACCTCGAGACACGAATTTTTATCTCTTCAGCAATAATTTCTCCAAAATTCAATTTGAGGTTAGCCATAAAACTTGCGACTAATATTGCTCTATTATCCCCGAGAATATTATCACCGTCCGTGGGCATCAACCAAGTATGAACAATACCTCACCAAAATCTTGCCTTTGAATTCAGTAAGGCCTTGAATATCCTTTAGCTCAGATTTGTTAGCCATTTCGGTTCTCCATAGGCTATGAGTGTGGCTAACCAATTCTGCTGACTTTCCCGATGCTTCAATCAGGCATAGAAAGTAGGTGAAGTGGCCTGAGGAGTGAAGTTTGGGACATGAAGGAACCTGTTGATTTTTTCTTCAGAAACATCCACCATTACGCCCTGCACCATAACTTTATCCAACAAAGGTTGGTCAGCTGCTTTCTCTTCTTCTCTACACATGTTTTCCAACGGAGCTTGGTAGTTTGCATAGAACTGCCTAACTAGTGTAAGGAAAAATGAATTTCCTCCCCGTGTAGTCCATCCCAAAACATAGCCATGAAATTTATGCTCTATTTCCAAGTACCTTCTCAAAGATTGGCCTCTTGATGATTCTCCTCTTCTCAAAGATTGGCCACTTGACAGCTCTTCTGTTGATTTTGCGAAGCCCATCAAAGAAGATTTTCTAAGCTTTGGGAATCTTCCATTTAGTGCCATCTCGGACTTCAAGATTCTTGCATTTAACCATAGTTCCCCAAATCGAAGAGTCTTCGTTATCTTGTGGCTAAACAAAAGGGGACTCAGTTGATGGTCCCTCGAATTTAGGTTTCCCAGACTCATGTTCCTCAAACTCAGGCTGATCTGAGTTATGCTCTTCAGATGTAGCATGTTCAGACTCTTATTGCTTAGAGGCCGACTGTTCAGAAGCAGTATGCTCGAATGTTTTTGGCTCAGTGTCACTTTCTTCACTTTCGTCCACCTCAATTGGTGGGGGTGGTGGAGTCTTTTTAGAGCTTTTCTTCTTCTTTTGCTTCCTGAGAAGAGGCTCTTCCTCTTTATAATCAGACTCTTCATTGAAGAGTCTCTGAGATATACTTCCCTTTGTCACTTTATTTGTGGATTTTGAGTTATTTCCTTTGGGTGCCATTTCAGGACCTATAGCAAGAGAAAAACCATTAGTTGACCCTCAAGAGTACAAATACAAACACATCGATCATTGAAGTTCCACACCCCTTGAAAGGGTTTAGTAATGCTTCATGTCCCAGGTCTGACGATATTTCTTGATAAGCCATCACAATTTTGATAGCTTATAACAAATATCGTCAACTCTAAAAAAACCTACAACATTTTTAGCAACCTTTGACGACATTTCTGATAAGCCGTCACAGCTGTGATAGCTTATCATGAATGTCTTCAGCTCTTATCAGAACCCCCAACTTAACTTTAACTCAATTTTTGTTCCCATTTTTTTCTTAAAATCCACTCGAGTTTCATTTTTGAGCTGAACTTTTAAGCCGTAGGCTTGCATAGCAAACCCTAGTTCCGATTTTTAGCCCTTTTTGCAAGTTGGACTTGGTTCAAGATTCTTGGGAACTTGAGTTTACCTTAGCTTACCACTTACCAATTGAAAATAAAGGTCAGGTTTCAAGCATACCTAATGGAGACCTTCTCTTTGAATACACACAAAAGAAGGAGTAAAGAGAGTTTTTTGATTTTGATTGTAAGCCCCCCCCCCCCCCCCCCCACACACACACAAGGAAGCTTTCTTCTTGGTTTACTTGGAAAGAGATTAAAGAAGGGAAGAAAATATTCTAAGTATGGAAGAAAAATAACTTAAAGGAATTAAAACTATGCGAGAAGATGGAAAGGTCAAGCTGTGGGCCAGGTCGGGTCTTTTTAATTTGTCCCATAGTTTCAGCTAATGTTGGGCTTTTTGTGAAGACATTTCTGATAAGCCATCACAATTGTGATAGCTTATCATAAATGTCGACAGCCTTGATAGACCCTTCTTGAGGTCTTTGACAACAAATCTGACATCTTATCACAATCGTGACAGCCCATCAAAAATGTCGTAAGGGGTACTTGGATGAATACATCGATTCCACCTTCTTTGAATTATAACCTGCTACAAAAAAAATAATTTACTGGAGTATAAAAATTTTGGGTTGCCTCCTAATAGCGCCTGATTTGCTGTCGCGGAATGACTTGGTTATCTTGAATACTCAGACATCGCCAAGACAAATTGTTGATATCCCTTTACCATCTTCATAGAATATATCAACGATTCAGAAAACACTCATCTCTTTTTGCTGAGTTATGGCTGAGTGTATTTCAAAGCGTGCTTCTTTGTCATTGAGCTTGAATTTCAGCTCATTCAGCTCCATTTCTACTATCACTCGCCCAATTGCAAGGAATGGTCTATCTAAGATGATGGGCACTTCAAAGTCAACTTTCCAATCCAAGACTACAAAATCAGTAGGCAGAATAAAATCGGACACCTTAACAAAGACATCGTGTAATATGCCCACAGGCTGCTTCACAAACTTATCTTCTATCACTAAACACATGTTTGTCAGAGTAGGATCCCCCAAACCCAGTTTCTTGTACACAGCGAGTGGCATTAGCTTTATACTGGCTCCCAAATTGCATAGTGCTTTTGTGAAATTTAGGGACCCAATAGTACATTGATAGTAAACGCTCCCAGATCTGCCTTTTCTTGCACTAAAGACCTCGTAGAGATAGCACCACAATGAAGGAGATTGTCCTCCAGATCATGGATAACCTTTCATTTCTTAGCACAAGGTCTTTCATGAACTTCGCATATCTTAGCGTTTTATCAAGTTCCTCAACCAAAGGAACATTTATCGTCAATTGCTTGAGTAATACCATAAATTTGCTTAATTTTGCATCAACAGTTTTTTTCTTCAACCGCTGAGGAAAGGGAGGTGGTGGTTTTGGGATAGTTTTTAGCACTACCTCCTTCTCCTTCTCTTCACCTTTCTCCGAAACATTATCAGAATTATCCAGCTTCTCAGACTCCACTGGACCTCTTTTTTTGGTTCATCAACAACTACCTTATTAACTACAGGTTTGCTCACAGAAGGTCCAGGTAATATATTACCACTTCTAGTGGTAATAGGTATGCGTGAGCCATCATTTCATGGATTCAAGAATGTATTGCTTGGTAATGTTCCGCTCTTCCTCTGGTTGAATGTTGCGGAGAGTTGGCTTATCTTCTGCTCTAACTATTTGATTGCGGTGAGTGTGAGTGCCCCAACTGACTGATGGATGTCAGATAGGTCTTCATCGTGGTCACACCTGAGTTAGTAGCCTCCACTCTCTTCAACAACTTAGACATCATGTACTCTATGGACATCTTTTCAGAACTTATTGAAGCAGCCTCACAATTTCCAAGAGGAACATATAGCCCATTCCTATCATTGTTATTCCTCCAATTTCCCTACTCCCTATATTTATAACCAGGATTATCATAAAAGTTTCAACCTTGATTCCCCGTTCTATTACCTCAAACCCCCCCCCCCTGATTATTAATATAGTTAGCCTCTTCTTCTGAGATCCTACAGTTTTCACCTTCTCAACCTTGCCTGATAGAAAGTTATTGGTTAGCAAGTCCATCTATATTTTTTGGTGAGCCATATCTTGGTCACGCACCTCTTCTCTTTTGTATTGTTCCACAGTAATACCTACTAAAGTAGTGGGGTTGGCCACCACAGAGTCTCTGGTATGCCATGCCCAACTCTGTTCGGTCATTCTATCCAGCATCTCTGAAGCCTCTGGGAATGTAAGATCAACAAACGAACCACCACCAACATTGTCTACAATTGGCTATGTAATAGAGTTAAGAGCCCTATACAAAGTCTCCATCAGATGTATGTCCGTCATCTTATAGTTCGGACACTATGTCAGCTTCTTATTGAATCTTTCCCAGGTTTCATGCAAGGCTTCATTTGGGAGCTTCCTAAAGTTTTTGATCTCGTCCCTCAACTGTACCCTCCTAGAAGGTGAAAAGAACCTTTCTAGGAAAGCTTCTTTCAGCTGCCTCCAGTTGGTTATAGAATCGGGTGTCAGCTCATTTAGCCACTATGTTGCCTCCCCAAACAAAGACAATGGAAATAATCTCAACCGGATAGCATTCTGGCCTACTCTTGGGTTATCAAAAGTTTTGCAGATAGTGACAAAATTCACTAGATGCTAGTTCGGGTCATCCCCAGGAAGGCCACCAAATAACCCCTTTAGATTGAGGAGTTGGATCATAGTACTCGTAATGTTGAACTTGCCCCCAGGTGCCAACGGTGGAGGAATGATTGCACCCGTTGGTCCTGCTCTGTCCATTCCATCATCATCATCATTGAGATTATACTGGACCAGCTGCTACTCTTGTCTTTCTTGGAACGGACGGTTCCTATTGGCATTACGCCGTACTAGTGCAGCTATCTGCTCTGCATGCCTTGGGTTACTAGGATTCAGCAACTCCTCGTCTCCCAAATCTTTGTCCTTAGGGTTTGGATGTCGTGCTTGTTGCCCGACATTTTGCTTATTCTCCTGAGATCGAGCTATGGCTGCTATTCTATCATCCTTTTGCTGTTCTACTATTCTTCAAATTCATTGCGGTTTCAGATTAAGTGGTAATAATGGTTCTCTAAAACTTCTGGTTCTTGGCATACACTATAAACATCCTACAAATAAGTAAAAACAACAAATAAACGTAAAACTAGGAAACTTAACTAACAGTCAATTTGCACATACAAACTTCAGTTTACAACCGTATTCCCCGGCAACGACACCATTTTTGATAACGCTCAAACTATACCTCTTAATGAGAATGTAAGCAATCGTTGTCAATATAATACCTAACTAGGTTGGGGTCAAATCCCATAGGGAATATGGTGTGAACATAAGTCATTTGCAAATTAATCAACTGATAGTTGGATGTTTACAGAAATGGGGGGTTTTTAGTTTAACAAGCAATTTTTGGTTATGTTAGTTTCAGTGTTCGTAATCAAGAGTTTATGAAAAAATAGAATTATGTTCACTAGGGATTTCGGTGCTTGACGGATGCTACTAGTGGTTCAGGATTCTCACGGTAGGTAGGACAACAAGTTATCTTTCTCGAAGTTATTCTTAAATGTCTATCGACCTACTTAAGCATTTAATAACCTAATCCTCTCGGTCTTAGGGAATTTACATTCACTACCTAGATTTTACCTCAGGTTAACCAACCTTGTTACAACGCTGATTATTAGACGGAGTATTTCCAAGTCCGTGTTGATAATTCACTTCCTACTATATTTGATTTTTTTTCAAGCAAATCAAAGTAGGTTTTATCTATAGTTTGCAACCAACAGACGTTAATTAAAACCTCATAATTATCAAGAAGTCCTACCACCTTTCAAATCCTGATCACCCAGCACCTTATCAAGACCTAACCCTAAATCCCATAATTCAGGTTAAAGAAATTTAGCCGCTCATGAAGTAAAAATCAAAGCAACTAGATGAATTCATGCTTTTAAATATAAACTTACCACAAGATAAATAGAAACTAGAGATTCTCAAATTAAATCACAAAGGAAATCCCAAAATAATGAATATAATATCTTCAAAGTAATTGTTTTCTTGAGCCAAAAGTAGATAGAGAAAATATCAAAGTATATTGCTCGAAACTCAATGTGTCGAACTCTTAATAAAACCTTAAACAAGGCTTTAAATAGTTTACTCTAATTATGGAAACAAAATAATAGAATTCAGAAATCCCTCGGATTAGGTGACGACTTTGTGATAGCCTATCAGGAGGCTGAAGACTTATCACAAATATCGTCTGCTCCTTCTTCAGTTTTGGCTCTTCCTGTTTAAGGCTGATGACAAACTTGACAACTTATCAGCTTCGTGACGGCCTATCACAAAATATCATCATAGCTCTACTTCAATTCTCCTATGCTGCCTCGGGCTAATGACATTCTTGACAGCTTATCAGACCCTTGAAGACTTACCAAAAAATGTCATCACGTCTTTTAACTTAGGACAATTATCTGTTTACTACTGGCGAAGAACTTGATAACTTATCACAGGGCTGGCGACTTATCACAAATGTCGTCAGCCACACTTGTCTTCATATTTCAACTTGTTTGCTTCTATTCTTGTTAGTTCTCTATCATATCAGCTTTAACTGCAAAATCAAACATAAACCAATCAAAAACAACAAAAGTTGCTTAAGACTTCGCAATTATTCTTAGTTAAAAGCCTCAAATCTGTTAGCATTAGCTCACACATCAAAAGACAATTAATAAAATTTATAAACATAACCGTCCAAATATCCAATAGGTGGCATCCTTAATACATTACCAGTGCCAAGGCTAACACCAATACTGACACCACCAATGCCTATAGTAGTCAGACAAAGCCTCTAATAGAAATCCAAGAACATTCGATCGATACATGCCCCTGACCATATCCAAAACCAATGTCCAAAAAATAAACAAGAAGATGAAAAAAAGACCATAGCATGAAATAGAGTCTTTCAGAGTATGGAAGTTCACCACTTCAGTCAATCACAAAGTTGTTCCCAAATCCAAGATCACTGAGAAGGAAGAGTAGTATGGTCGGCTCTTGCATTGCATGGGGATACAACTCCCGAAGACGGGCTAGCGGGTGAATGCTTATAGGTACTCAGGAGTAAGGATAAAATAATGCCATTATTCGAAACCAAAGTAAATAACCATATGCAATCACATACATCAAACATATATACCATTTTGGGGAAGGATATCGGCTTTAGCATACATTTAAAACCTTTAACAAGGGATTGTGTAGCTTTGTCGTCCTAAATCTACCCATAGGCTATATGGGTTTAGCTTTCCCTATTGAAAGGGCCCCGGTCCATGTTAGCTGCACAAACCAGAGAAAAAGAAACTAAGATGACTAGTACATCTCCCAAAATATAAGTGTGACAAAATCCACATGGTCACCAAGACCGACCTCACGTCGGCATATATGAGTTTCGAGTTTTGGTCCCCCGATCGCCACCTTCCATGGCTTTCCTAACACATCCATCTTTAAGCCCATATTAAAACCATTCATACATAACCAACCATTTATCCAGGAGTCTTATTTATGAGGAATTAACCATTGGTATCATGATGCTGAAACTAGAGCATGCAAGTCTATCCATTTATGTCATACTAAAGCCATTAAACCAATTTGAATTCAAAGTTTCTAATCAAACCATTATCATGGCCATAAAGGCATTTTAAAAACATTTAAACCAATTTATGTTCCATTTCCATATTATTAATACAAAGTTTTCAATAATAGTCAAACTATGTGTTAAAAGCATTCATATTGGCATTTTAACAAACATGTTAAGGGCATATAGTTTTCAAAGCCAAAACTAAGTACCTACTGACCTTTCCCATGTAACCACATGTTCAAATCACAAATATAACATAAAAAGCATAAGTAAAACATGGGAGAACACTATTCAACCAAGAACAACCAAAACCACCAACATATCCTTCAAAACCCAAAACAATACCACAATAATGCCATGAAAATCATTCATTAAAATATGATTTTAGTTGAAATAACAATGAGGGAGGAGTAACATGCCTTAGACAACAAGGAAGACGGAGAGAAACCACCCCTTTAGAGCGTTAATTGATTTCCTTGAAGAAATCCTAGCCTTTTTTTGAACCCAATGATAGAGGTTTTTAAGAGTGTTTAGAAGTGTTTGATTGATAATATGAGGTTAATAAAGTCCCAAAAGATGTTTTAGCTCATGGAGTCAAAAGAAGTTAGAGGGGAAATATCTAAAATACCCCCAACTTAAACTATAAATATTTCCATATGAGGGTACGGTTGGACCCCTCTACTCGTATCCACTCCATACGAGTGGTACCCTCCACTCGTAACTTGTTCAGAAAGTTGGACACCACATTCTGTCCAACATATGACTCCAAGGCCCCAACTCGTGACGAGACTATATGACTAGAATGGTCCAGTCATACCCTAGGTAGAATCTAAAGGGATTGACACTAGACAACATACAATTACACCTTACCACTCATACCCTATCCTCACGGCTCTTAGTGAGCCACTCGTTCTCACAGCCAAGTCAAGTTACCAAGATTCAGATTAAGTGAAGGACCAAACCAACAAACCATCACCAACCATACGACACCTACCCACCAAGTTATAACCATAACAGAAACCTAACCATCATAAACTGGACAACTTACTAGTTGGATCACCTGACCCATACCCACACCATATGACATGTATGATGATCAGAAGGTTGAAGACTCAAAAAATTCTCAAGGACCAAAACCCAGGGTGTTTCAATTCTCTTCCACTTGGATCATTCATCCTCGAATGATAGAACAAGGTAGTACAAGCATGATTAGACCCCCAAACATCCTTACCCTTACACTATTAAAAAAATACCAAAAAGCGACGGTCAGCGTCACTTTTTTGGGCAAAAGTGATGAAAATCCGCTGCTTTTTTTCGTCTAAAAAAGGGGAGTTGTTTTTTAAAAATGACGGCTTGTGTCATTTTTATTACGATAGACAGCGTCGCTTTTAGGAAAATTTTTTTAGTTATTTTTTGAAAAGCGACATTATGTGTCACTTTTTGTTCTTCATGTGAAGAACACATGATGAACAAAAAGCAACGGACATCTTCATTTTATTGAAAAAATAATTTTTTTTAGAAAAATTGACACTATCCGTCGTTATTTGAGAAAAATATTTTTTTTCTAAAAAGCAATGTTGGTCGTCGCTTTTTGTTCTTCAGAATGGATAAAAAGTAACGTTGATCATCCCTTTTTGTTCTTCATAATGAATAAAAAGCGACGTTGATCATCGCTTTTTGTTCTTCATGATGAATAAAAGCCGATGTTGGTCGTCGCTTTTTGTTCTTCATAATGAATAAAAAGCAACGTTGGTCATCACTTTTTGTTCTTCATAATGTATAGAAAAGCGATGACCGTCATTGCTTTTCTGTATTTTTTTGAATGCAAAAATCTGCATTTTCTGCATCCCACCTGCCAAATAAAAATGCAATTCAATATATACATTCCTCATGCAACAAATATTATTATAATAATCATACAATATACTACATCAACAAATTATTTAAGCAATTCAAATCAACAACACTTAAATAACGAATCCAATAACATTCAAAATATTTAAACACTCCTAAAGATTTTTCACTAATTAAAAGCTAAGTTCAAAAATATCTAAATATTATCTAAAAGTCGTCCAACAACACAAAGGAGTAGCCCCAACAAACTCCTCATCACTCTTATTTCCTCTTCGCTACTTGAATCAGGAGCAACGGCCTGCATCAAGGCACGTCTAAGATATGCAATCTAATGTGACATAGCAGCATATCTCTCAAAAAATGTAGAAATAGCCTAATCATGTTTTGCCAACCAACAACACATTGTCTGAAAATCAATTGACGAGTGTTATATGATTTTATATGGCTAGTATATATATATGTATATATATATATTAAAGTTAACTAAATAATAATTAAATCTAATATACCTTAAACTCTTGAAACATGGCTTATTTAGAGACTATTGGAATGTCCAACCACTCATGCCAAGGATATGTAAGAAGTCTCATAACGCTCTCCCTTACAGCCTCATCAACTTCTTTTGACGCGGGATACCACCTGTAAATAACATAATAAGTATTTAAGCTTGAATATTTTATTAATGAAAAAAATAAACCTATCAATTGAAAAATTAACTTACAAAGATCCTTCAAGCTCAATGAATGCTCTACCAAGCATGTCCGTATCTCCAAGAAGTAGACCAATCAAATCTGCATTAATATCTTCTTCTACAGGAGGAGGTGCACCAATTTCAAGTTATGAATTCAAATTTTCAAATGATTACACTTTACTTATTTCAAAACACAAGTTCATCTTTCAAGTAACTACACTAAACCATTTTCAAATTACTAATTCACTTCTCAAGTGACTACACTTGATTAATTTGAAGTCACTAGTACACATTTCAAAACACTACACTTAACCATTTTAAACTCTCTAATTCACTTCTCAGGTGACTAAACTTAACCATTTTCAGGTCATGAATTCACATTTTAAGTACCGACACTAAACCAATTTCAAGCCATGAATTCACATTTTCAAGTTATTACACTTTACAAATTTCAAAACACAAGTTCACCTTTCAAGAACTACACTAAACCA
The DNA here is from genome assembly GCF_002878395.1 of Capsicum annuum. NCBI lineage: Eukaryota > Viridiplantae > Streptophyta > Magnoliopsida > Solanales > Solanaceae > Capsicum > Capsicum annuum. The sequence continues at coordinate 175,988,890 of NC_061116.1, forward strand.
TTTTCAAGTCGCTAATCCACTTTTCAAGTGACTAGTACACATTTCAAACCACTACACTTAACCATTTTCAACTCTCTAATTCACTTCTCAAGTAACTAAACTTAACCATTTTCAAGTCATGAATTCACATTTCAAGTATCAACACTAAACCAATTTCAAGGCAAGAATTCACATTTTCAAGTGATTATACTTTACAAATTTCGGTACACGTGTTCATCTTTTAAGACCTACAATAAACCATTTTCAAGTCGCTAATTCACATTTCAAGTGACTAGTACACATTTCAAAATACTACACTTAACTATTTTTAACTCTCTAATTCACTTCTCAAATAACTAAACTTAACCATTTTAAAGTCATGAATTCACATTTTCAAGTGATTACACTTAACTAATTTCAAAACATAAGTTCACATTTCAAGAAACTATACTAAACCATTTTCAAGTCACTAATCCACTTCTCAAGAAACTAGTACACATTTCAAAACACTATGCTTAACTATTTTCAACTCTCTAATTCACATTTCAAGTGAATAAACCTGATCATTTTCAAGTCATGAATTCACATTTAAAGTGTCAACACTAAACTAATTACAAGTCATGAATTCACATTTTCAAGTGATTACACTTTACAAATTTCAAAACACAAGTCCACCTTTCAAGCACTACACTAAACGATTTTCAAGTCACTAATTCACCTCTCAAGTGACTAGTACACATTTTAAAACACTACACTTAACCATTTTAAACTCTATAATTCACTTCTCAAATGACTAAACTTAACCATTTTCAAGTCATGAATTCACATCTCAAGTATCAACACTAAACCAATTTCAAGTAATGATTTCACATTTTCAAGGAATTACACTTTACAAATTTCAAAACACAAGTTCACCTTTTAATAACTTCACTAAACCATTTTCAAGTCACTAATCCACTTCTCAAGTGACTAGTACACATTTCAAAACACTACACATAACCATTTTCAACTCTCTAATTCACTTCCCAAATGACTAAACTTAACCATTTTCAAGTCGTGAATTCACATTTCAAGTGTCAACACTAAACCAATTTCAAGTCATGAATTCACATTTTCAAATGATTACACTTTACAAATTTCAAAACACAATTTCACCTTTCAAAAACTACACTAAACCATTTTTGAGTCACTAATCCACTTCTCAAGTGACTAGTACACATTTCAAAACACTACACTTAATCATTTTCAACTCTCTAATTCACTTCTCAAATGACTAAACTTAACTATTTTCAATTCATGAATTCACATTTCAAGTATCAACACTAAACTAATTTCAAGTCTTGAATTCACATTTTTAAGTGATTACACTTTACAAATTTCAAAACACAAGTTCACACTTCAAGAACTACACTAAACCATTTTCAAGTCACTAATCCACTTCTCAAGTGACTAGTACACATTTCAAAACACTACACTTAACCATTTTCAAGTCGTGAATTCACATTTAAAGTGGCTTTTCGCCGGTGAAAACTCCGTGGTGATGAACCCAAATTGTAACAATCAAATTCGCCGCCAAGCTTGTTCAATTGCAAATCATAGGAGTAGAATTAAACAAGACTAATATAAAATTAATAACAACAAAAGGGAGAACTTGTGATGATTTCTTGAAATCAAACATTTTTCGAGAGGTCACCAATCAATACCTCACCGGTAGGAGAAGGGTTGGTAATGACTGGTTGTGGAGTTTGCCATAGATAGTGAGAGTAGGGGTTCGATAGATTTGATATTGTTGTTGGGAGCAGCAGCTGGTTCGTTCAACAGTGGGGATAGTGGAGACAGGCAGTGCTGAAGAAGAAGAGCCCGCTGGTAATCACATCAAGTGAGGCTCGTTGACGGAAGATAAAGATAAAGGTGGCGGAGCAGCAACTGGATTAGATGATGTCTTCGCCGGAAGGGTTTGATGGCATGGGGTTGGTTGTTGTGGTGGTTCGCTGGAGGACAATGATGGCAGCATGGAACTCGATGAGGTCTATGGTAGGAGAGAAAAAAAATAGAGAGGAAGAGGGATGGCAGTAGCAGCACTGGCTGGCCGCCGGTGTTCACTTACGGTGATGGTTGTTGCTGTCTGGCGGCGTCGATGATAAAGGGATGGTGACGGTTTTTGTTGGGTTCACATAGAGAGAGAAAGAGAGATAGAGAAAGGAAGAGCCTTTGTGCGGCTGTTGGTGGACAAAATGGGGATTAGGTTTGGGGTATTGATTTAGAAGGAAAGAAAGGGCATTTTGATCCCAGCCGTTGGATCAGTTTTGATCGACGACTGAGATTTAAAGATTGAGAATTTGATCAAGACTTGAATAAAATTTAAAATTGAGTCATAAATTGGATTTAATTATAATAAATTGAATAAAACTAGGCTAAAATATTATATTGCGGTAAAAATTGAGCCAAAAATTAACTAAATCAGACAAACTAATTTAATTTAGGTTGTTTATTTAAATAATAGTAGTAGTAATAATAATAATAATAATAAATAATAATAATAATAATAATAATAATAATAATAATAATAATAATAATAATAATAATAATGAAGACTAGACAATGTATTTGCAAAATGTGAGTGTGCACAATTACGTGAAAAATAAGTTAACAAATATTAATAAAATCATGTAAAATGTCGTATTTGAGTTAAAAAAATTATAAAAATGATACTAAAATATAATAAAATAATTTAAACATGGCTAGAAAATGGAATTAATATCATTTGGTTAAAATTGACATTAATTGTGTACAAGATGGCTAGAAAATTTAAACATTGAGAAATTGAATTGAATTGAATTAGGCCCACTATTTTAATAAATGTGATAATGATAAGAAAAATAATAAGACATCGATATCAAAATAAACTAAGCATGTAAAAATTACCGTTATATAAAATTATCGATAGTAATAATAATAAAGACAATGCATTTGTAAATTGTGAGTGTGCACATTTATGTAAAAATAAATAAATATTATTAAAAATTATGTGAACTATCGGATTAGAATTAATAAATTATGAAAAATGATAATTTAATAAATATGGAAATGATGAGAAAAATAGTAAGACATCGATATTAATTCGTTGCTACTATTTCTATTTTATATATATTTTCTTAATGGTTAAATAAAAAACCGAACCATTAAGGACTAAAAATCAATAAACCAAAAACCAATAAAAAAATACCTTTTTGATTTGATTATTGGTTTAACTTATTTAAAAATAGATAACCGATAAACCAAACCAATAATATATAAAATCAAACCGAACCGACTGATGCACACCCCTAATTTCAAGAAACAAATAGTGAAAATTGATTTTAATATTGACTGTTGATCAAATATGACGAACAGTTGAGATTAAAATTGAGGAGATGAGTCGTATTGGGTTAAAAGAAGATTGAATTGGAGATCTCGATTACGTTAATACAACGTATTAATATGATGAATTGTCAGTTAATTGGCTTCATTATTATAACTTCAATAGTGCATTATTACCTCGATCATATGATGTTAACGTATTATTCAAAATATTTAGATATATAGATTCAGTTAGGTACAATTTGTGATGGATAACCAATACACTTCCTCAACATAAAGATATGGAATACTAGCTGAATGGAGCTCAAGCTAAAAGGTAACACCCAATTATATGTGACATGGCCTCAAAATCACATAAGGACCCATATATCATGGACTGAGCTTCCCCTTCTTCTTAAATTACATCACTCCCTTCATGGGGGACACCTTAAGAAACACCTTATCTCTAACTTCAAACTCTAAGCCCCTTTGACTCACATCTGCATAGGACTTTTGGCAGCTTTGGGTAGCCTTAAGCCTATCCTGAATCACCTTCACCTTCTTTATAGCTTAGTGAAATAAATCTAGACCAAACATATCTGCCTCGCTAAGCTCGAGCCACCCAATAGGAGACCTATACCTCCTACCATACAATGCTTTAAATGGGGCCATCCCAATGCTATTATTGTATACAAACTCTACTAGAGGCAAATGCTTAGCCCCCAACTACCACCATACTCAATCATGGAAGAACGAAGCATATCTTCCAACATTTGAAAAGTCCTTTCTGCTTGCCCATCCAACTACGGGTGAAAAGCGGTACTCAGGCTTACCTTAGTTCCCAACCCTTTCTGAAATGATTGCCAAAAGTGAGATAAAATTGCATACCACTATCGGAGATGATAGAAATAGGTACCTCAGCCTAATCCTCAGCCGAGAAGTTAGTCCTCACTGGAAAAAAGTGAGTTGAATTTGTCATCCTATCCACGATAACCCAAACCAAATCAAATTAGTTTCGAGATCAAGAAAGACTAATATAACCTCCCTTGGTACCGCAAGTTACCATCACCACTAATCTTAAAGGACATCATATTTTTCCCACATATATCACCCTTTAACCTTATTAAGAAAAGATCTAGCATCTTTCATCCTTGACTTCAGCACCAAGAGATGACTGCACCACTTCCTGGACGAACACACCACCATCCTCAAATTCTAAGAGGCAAACTCCAAGGTTGGTCAAGAATTAAGTGTCCTTCACCAACTCCCTCTTTCCTTTATCTATGTGAGCCAGACTCCTCATAGATAACCTACTAAGAGAATCCGCAACCACATTAGCTTTACATGGATAGTAATAAAGATTCATGTCATAATCCTTAAGAAGTTTAAGCCATCTTCTTTTCTTGAGGTTAAGTTATAACGCCCCAAGTTTGGTATCCCAAATGCTACATGGTGCTCATAATCTCGAAGGACCACAAGCTAACCTATGACTGGTACCTTCCGCAATAACTGAATAATAATACTATATAATATGGAATAATGGGATGAAATGCCATAAGGTTCAAAACTGTAATACTGATAAAGAGAAATGATAAAATCTGATAAAATATTAGAATTTGAAATACTGAATACTATCTGAACATCTATTCTAAAAAGCCTCTATTACTGTCTAAACTGTGGAGTTGATGGGACATGTCCTCAACTAACTCTGACTACTAAAATAGACTGAAATACTGAATGAATAAATATTTCCTCAAACTATAAGGACTTACCAATACTCTGTATGCTGAATGTTTGAACCGCTAAGAATGCTCTGGGGGTCGTGCGTCTAAACCTATGGTATAAAAAACTATAGAACAAAAGAAAAGTATGTGTTAGTACATGTGAATATACTGGTATGCAACGTGAGGTAAGGCTGAATACAAAGGTTTATATGCATGAGCAGTAACAACTGAATAACATGAGTATGACTGAATGAGAGTACATGCATGAATGCATGAAATGTAACTAATATCATGATAATACTGAATACTGAGTCTGAATACTAATTAACTGATGTAACTGATAACTGATATACTGTTTACTGAGTGACTGTGTCTGACGGTCCTAATTCTGGTGAAGCTAGTTGTGTTCCGTACTGATTTGAGTGACTGTATCTGATAGTCCTAAAATCTATAGAACTATCTGAGTTATTTACGTAAGACTGAGACTAAGACTGTGGGAGGTAATCATCTAACCGACATGCCCCTTTTTCTGAATGAATTTGGGGTCCAATTTGTAACCTCAGTTGGAAGGGTGTAAGTAACATGCTATGGGTAAGGACACTGAAGAGATAGCCTCATCTAGAAAGTACTCAAATGAGAACAGTGGGACCCTCAACTGACAGGTTAAGCTACCTCATCAACTCTCATCTAGCAGGTTTTGATGTCTCAACCTATGCTGGCTACGTAGTTCTAGAATGCAAGGGCTTCTTCTACGGATCACACCCTCTAGTAATAGGTGAGTCCCCATCCTTGGGTTCATTCAGTGTTGAATTCTACTCCCGACTGAACAGACACTGGACTGGTTTCGTAGTTCATACTAGGCCTGACTGAGTTGTTACTGGTTGTACTGATTTACAGAGCTGAACTGAATTTACTGAGTTTTATTGACTGACTGAATATTACTGAGTTCTGTTAACTAACTGAATTTACTGAGGACTGAACCGAATACTAAATGAGACTAGATTGATACTGAGTTTACTGAGTTTTCCTAAGTTTTGTAACTGAACTAGAGTACTACGATCGTGACATGACTGAGAGTATTCTGTAACTGACACTGGCTCTAGGAACACAACTAAATTATCGGGTATTAGATACCCCCAGGACTCGATAGCATGAAAGTAATAAGACATGATAATTCTTGAATACTTAACAATAGTCAACAACTCATAATACAATCTATGAGGCATTTCATCAATCACTTGAAAGTCATGAACTTTCACATGATTAGGAATGCATGCTAACACATTATAATTTCATTAAACCAATCTCCTGATCATTCCATCAAACATATACAAGGTATAGCTTTAGCATGGAGGACATTGTGAACATATGGGTGTAGCATAAGTTTATCATTTAGACCACCAAAGGATCATAAAAGCACCATAATCTCAATTCAACATTTTTTTTCAAACATATGGTAGGAGTAGCTTTATACTTGGGCATGGAAAACAATGCTAATACATCATGACTTCATAATTCAAGGGTTTCCATATAAGAGAATCAAAATTCAACATACATGCTATCATAAAATCAAGAAATACATAAAGATTTCAACTTGGAACATATACCACAACATCAACATGATTACATTCAAACCCACAACATGGAAATCACAATTCATGCTTTTAAAAGAAGTTTCTTGAACTCCAAGGGTGGAAGGGACCATTGGATGAATACCTTACATACCTTTGTTGAAGAATTTTTGGAAGTTAATGGAGGAAATCTTGAGTTCTTGATTTGAAGTTAAAAACCCTAAGGCTTGTTCTTGAGAGAAATAGAGAAAAAAAGAGTTTATTTTCTCTCTAGGGTATTAAATTTTGTGTTTTAGGGATGAGGTTAGAGGGAAAAAGACCCAAATACCTCCAAGAATGCAGTCTTTTAATGATTGATAACTGGGCTATCGATGTGTAGATCGACGCGACGCGTCTATGGCATCGATGCGATATCTAACGCATCGCATCAAGATCATGCTGATCCACTAGAATTGCATGCTGGTAGCGATGGAAAATATTAACCAATGTGATAGTCAATGCAGCGCACCAAGATCGCGTTGTTTCACTGTTTTGTGATTCCAAACATGGTCTAAACGAGGTCCAAAAAATCCAAAACTCATCCAGGAACACCTATTGACCCTCTTGATCATGAATTAAATAAAATATCAACATTTAACGAACCTATAGGTCACAAAATGAGATTACCAACTTTTGAAGGCCAAAAATAAACTAAGTCTGAATACTTAGCTAGAATTTTCTAAGTCTGGGACCTCTTAACAAGCTTAAAGAACTGAATTAAGCTATAAAATTTTATGGGTTTTTACAATATCTCCCCCTTGGGAACATTCATCTTCGAATGGGATGAACTGAACTGAGAGTACTAGTAGGATGAATCTACTTACTGGACATGAACATCTGGAACATGATTATAGGACTGATATTATTGATATACTGAATTATCACACTGAACATGCATATCTAATGCATGAGTACATAATTGAGTTGATTCATGAATGCATGATTGGGAGTACTGATAAGATGAGTTTTCTCATACTAATCATGCATATCTGATGCATGAATACATGACTAAGCTGACTCATAAACATATGACTGAACATTCAATAGTATTCGATACCAAGTTTGTAATTGAAATCTGAATATGAAACTGAATAAGCTTAGGGAAAACTATTATCTTCGGCTGATTCTGAGTTTGCCGAGAAGAGGTGAGGATACTTAGTTCGGATGTCTGCTTCTGCTTCCCAAGTAGCTCCTTCAATGGACTGATTCCGCTAAGGAACTTTGACTAGAAAAATTTCTTAGTTCCTCCATCTGCGTGTCTGATAGTCAAGGATTTCGACTAGAATATCTTCGAAGGAGAGGTTATTCTGAATATCTATGCCCTCTATAGGGACTAAAACTATTGGGTCACCTATACACTTCTTTAGAAAGGAGACATGAAACATTGGATGGACTAAAGAGAGATCTGAAGGCAATTCGAGCTCATAAGCTACTTTGCCAAAACGACTGTGAACTTTGAAGGGACCAATATATTGGGGACTGAGCTTTTCTTTCTTGCCGAACCTCTTCACTCCCTTCATGGGAGAGATTTTCAAATACACATAATCGCCAATCTCGAACTTAAGATCTTTTCTGTGCACATCTGTGTTCAACTTCTATTGTCTCTGAGCTATCTTAAGCCTTTCTCTGATCAACTAAAATTTTTCCAAGGTATTGAATACTAGGTCAGGCCCTACAACTGCGATCTCACCCACTTCGAACCAAGCGATTGGAGATCTACATCTCCTACCATAGAGAACTTCAAACAGAGCCATCTGAATGCTGGAATGATAGTTAGTATTGTATGTGAACCCAATCAAAGGAAATTAGTCATCCCAACTACCTTTAAAATCTATCGCACACGCTCGCAGCATATCTTTGAAAGTCTGAATGGTCCTTTCTGCTTGACCATCTGTCTGAGAATGAAAGGTTGTACTAAGATAAACTCGGGTACCAAGGTCTTTTGGAAAGCCTTCCAAAAATGAGAGGTGAACTGGGTACCTCCATCTGAGATAATAGACAACAAAACACCATGTAATTTGACCAACTCCCTGATATAGAGTTTTGCGTAATCCTTGGCTGAATAAGAGGTATGAACTAGAAAGAAATTAGCTAATTTGGTCATCCTGTCTACAATAACCCAAATTAAATAATGTTGGTGACGAGTACGAGGCAAACCTGTCAAAAAGTCCATGTTTACCTCTTCCCATTTCCAAGTAGGAATATTGAACTCCTGTATGGACCCACTAGGCTTCTGATGCTCAATCTTAACCTACTGACATGTTGAGCACTTATCCACAAACTTTAAAATATCTCTCTTCATCCCACTCCACCAATAGATCTCCCACAAATTACGGTACACCTTAGTGGCCCCTGGATTAATAGAGTAGCACACACCATGCACTTCTGCAAGAATTAACTATCTCAAGTCATCTACACTTGGCACACACATACAAACCTGACAAGTCAATACACCATCTCCCCCTTAGGAGAAAACCTCCATCCTTTGATCTCTGACTGACTCTTTCCACTTGACTAAACTGGATCTCTATCCTGTTTTTCCTTTACTTCAGAAACTAGAGATGATTTTGAACTGTTTTGAACCCACACATTACCTTCTGCTGAATTTACTAAGCAAATACTTAGTCAGGCAAACTGATGAGCTTCCTGAACTAACTTCTTCTTACTGTCCTCAACATGAGCATCACTACCCATAGACAGTCTACTGAGAGCATCAGCCACTATATTGGCCTTGCCCGACTGATAATGGACACTCATGTCGTAGTCTTTCAACAAGTCCAACCAAGTTCTCTAATGGAGGTTTAAGTCTTTTTGAGAAAACACATATTGAAGGGTTTTGTAATTTGTGAACACATCTACATGTACCCCATACAAGTAGTGCCTCCAAAACTTTAAGGCGAATACTTCTACTACTAACTCAAGATCATAAGTCAGATAATTCTCCTTGTGGGGCTTAAGCTACTTGGAGGTGTAGTATATGACCTTACCATGCTGCATGTCGACACAACCCAAAATTACTCTGGATACATCACAATATACCATAAACCCATCCGAACCATCTAGAAAAGTCAAAACTGGAGCTAAGGTGAGTCGAGTCTTCAACTCCTAAAAACTCTTCTAGCATGAATCTGACCACTAAAATTTGACTTTTTTCTGAGTCAATCTACACATAAAGGATTCAATAGAAAAAATCCCTTAACAAACCGCCTGTAATAGCTAGCCAAACCCAAGAAACTCTGAATATCTGATGGAGAGATGGGTCTGGGCCAGTTTCTCACCACCTTGGTCTTGTGGGGATCAATCCTAATACCATCACCGAAGATGATATGACCAAGGAATTATACTGACCTTAGCCAAAATTTGCACTTAGTGAATTTGGCGAACAATTGATGGTTTTTGAGAGTCTGTAATATTATTCTGAGATGGTCTACATGATCATGCTCACTAGGGAGTAAACAAGAATGTCATCTATAAAGACTATGATGAACATGTCCAAGTACTTCTTGAACAAATAATTCATCAAGTCCATGAAGGATGCTGGGGCATTTGTAAGACCAAAGGACATGACTAAGAATTCAAAGTGACCATACTGAGTTCTGAAAGTTGTTTTCAAGATGTCACATTCTTTAAATCTAAGCTGATGATAGAATGATCTGAGGTCTATCTTACAGAAGTAACTAGCTCCATGAAGTTGGTTAAATAAGTCATTAATTCTGGGAAGGGGATACTTTTTCTTGACTGTGACCTTATTGAGCTGACGGTAGTCTATGCACATTCTGAAAGAACCATCTTTCTTACGCACAAATAAAAATGGTGTACCCTATGGGGATACACTAGGTCTGATGAATCCCTTGCCTAAGATATCCTTAAACTACTCTTTTAATTCTATGAGTTCTGCAGGTTCCATTCTGTATGGCAAAATAGATATGGGCTTAGTGTCCGGAAGAAGGTCTGTTTTGAAATCAATTTCCCTTTCAGGAGGAACTCCAGCAAGATCTTGTGGAAACATATTTGAATATTCATTCACCACTGGAACTGACTCAAGACTGGGAGTTTTTGAACTAAAATCCCTAACACGCACAAGATGATAGACCCATCCCTTAGATATTATTTTTTTTGCCCTTAGGTAGGAGATAAGCTGACCCTTGAAGGTGGAAGTACTACCTCTCCACTCTAGGACAGGTTCATTCAGAAACTGGAACTAGATAATTTTGTTTCTACAGTCAACTGAGGCATAGCAGGAACAAATCCAATCCATGTTGAGAATGACATTAAAATTGGTCATTTCTAATTTTAGTAAGTATGCTGAAGTGATTTTTTGAGATATCATAATCGGACAGTTCCTGTATACCCGCTGGGCTATGATAGATTTACCCACTGGGGTAGAGACTGGGAAAGGCTCTGCTAGAATTTTGGGACTAACTCCAAAATCAACTGCTATATAAAGAGTAATAAAAGACAAGAAAGCTCCTGGATCTAGCAAGGCATAAACATATATATGAATGATCTGTAACGTACCAGTGACCATATCAGGAGAATTTTCCTGATCCTATTGGGACTAAAAAGCATAGAGTCTATTTGGGCGCTGCCCATTGGTGGCACTGGATGTGACACCCTACTGATTCGAGTGACCCGACTAAGCTGGAAGATGGTTATGTTGACCCTGAGAACCTAACTGGGGACAATCTTTGACTCTGTGACCTATCTTGCCACATCCCAAACAAACATCATTGCCAGCTCTGCAAATACCCTGATGGTTATTACCACAAGTCTAACAAAGACGATTGGTTCAAGTACTACTGACACTACTCTGAGACTTAGAGCCTGGAACTGTATCTTTATTGCCGTCTCTAAATTTCAACACTGGAGCACTGGATGAGGATGGACTTGGAACTAAAGATTTTGAGAAGAACAGAGAACGGTTTCCACCCTCTGACCTAGGTTGAGCAAAGTAAAATCTACCCATTCTTGCTCTCTTATTCTATATTTCTCTCTCTTTATTCTTCTATTCCTTTATCTGCTGAGAATGGATCATCAGAATAGCCAAGACTATCTCATTGATCAACATTGTGGTCCTGCACTCTTTGACCACACTGTCATTCACTCCAGACACAAACTTACTTATTCGGGATCTGTTATCTACCACCACATAAAGAGCATATCTATCTAATTGAGTAAAGTTGAGAGAATATTCTTTCACTTTCATATTACCCTGCTATAGATTAATAAAATCTAACACCTTAGCTTCTCTCAGCTCTAGGGGAAAGAATCTATCTAGAAAAGCAGTGGCAAATTCCTCCCACTCAATAGGCCCTAATCTACTACCCTCTCTACTTTCCACTATTTGAACCAAGTGTGAGCCACATCTTGCAACTGATATGTAGCTAACTCAGCACTCTCACTAGATGTCACTCCCATAATATCAGTAACCTTCTGCACCTGATCAAGGAATTCCTAAGGGTCCTCATCTGACTTAGTCCCTGTGAAAGACAGAGGGTTCATTCAGGTGAAGTCCTAAATCCTGGCTGCTGCAGCATTGGCCACTGGGTTGGCCGAAACAGCAGCTGGATATTTATTCTGAGCAGTAACTGAATGAGCTATGGTGGTGAAATCTGCTCTGAACCCAGCATGGAAGACATGTTCGACCAACAGATTGGGCCGGTCAAGATGAGGGGCTGGCTGATCTCTCCTTCCTCTTCCCTTAGTCCTCTTTGGAGGTATTTTCTGTAAATGAAAGAGAAACTTAGATTAGAAAGAGAGTTTAACTGGAGCTCATGCTCACTCGTACGACATGAATATTGAAAGAAGGGAAACTGTTCCTTAAATATCTCATAGCCTCCTACCCATAAGTGTGGAGCGCTACACATCCATTCACAAGAATCTACTAGATGCAACTTTCAGACTTCCTAGGACTCTATTGAACCTTAGGCTCTGATATCAAGTTTGTAACGCCCCGAGTCTGGTACCTCAGATGCTACACAGTGCTCATAATCTCGAAGGACCACAAGCTAACCCATGACGGGTACCTGCTACAATAATTGAGTAATAATACTATATAATATGAAATAATGGCTAAAATGCCATAAGTTTCAAAACTGTAATACTGATAAAAAGAAAAGATAAAATTTGATAAAATATCAGAATCTGAAATACTGAATATTGTCTGAACATCTAGTGTGAAAATCCTCTAAACTATCTAAACTGAGAAGTTGATGGGACATGTCCTCAACTAACTCTGACTACTGAAATAGACTGAAATACTGAATGGATAAACATGTCCTCGAGCTATGAAGACTCACCATTACTCTATCTACTGATTTTATGAACTGCTAAGAATACTCTGGGGCTCGTACATCTGAACCTATGTTATAAAACACCATAGAACAAAAGAAAAGTATGCGTTAGTACGTGTAAATGTACTGGTACGAAAAGTGAGGTAAGGCTAAATGAAAGGGTTCATATGCATAAACAATAACAACTGAATAACATAAGTATGACTAAATGAGAGTACATTTATGAATACATGACCTGTAACTGAAATTGTGATAATATTGAATACTGAGTCTGAATACTGATTAACTGATGTAACTAATAACTAATATACTATTTACTTAGTGACTATGTTTGACGGTCCTGATTTTGGTAGAACTAGCTAAGTTTCATACTAAGCTGAGTAACTGTATCTGACAGTCTTGAAATCTGTAGAACTATCTGAGTTATTTACTGAAAACTCAGACTGAGACTGTGGGAGGTAATTATCTAACCAACATGCCTTTTTTTTAAAATAGATTTGGGGTCCAACCTGTAACCTTAGTTGGGAGGGTGTCAGTACCATGCCACAGGTAAGGAGACTGAAGAGATACCCCCATTTAGCAGGTACTCAAATGAGAATGGTGGGAGCCTTAACTAACAGGTTAAGCCACCTCATAAACCCTCTTCTAGCAGGTTTTGATGTCTAAACCGACACTGCTATGTAGTTTTGGAATGCAAGGACTGCTTCTAAGGATCACACCCTCTACTAACAGGTGATTCCCTATCCTTGGGTTCACTCGGTGTTGAATCCTACTCCCAACTGAATAGACACTGGACTAGTTTTCTAGTTCATACTAGGAGTGACTGAGCAGTTACTGATTGTACTAATTAACTGAGCTGAACAGAATTTATTGAGTTCTGTTGACTGATGAATACTATTGAATTCTGTTAACTGACTGAGTTTACTGAGGACTGAACTAAATACGTAATGAGACTGGATTGATACTTCTTGAAACCCATAACATGGAAATCATAATTCATGCTTTTAAAAGAAGTTTCTTGAACTCCAAGAGTGGAAGGGACCATTGGATGAACACTTCACATATCTTTGTTGAAGAATTTCTAGAAGTTAATAGAGGAAATCTTGAGTTCTTAATTTGAAACCTAAGGCTCGTTCTTGAGAGAAATTGAGAAAGAAAGAGTTTATTTGCTCTCTAGGGTATTAAATTTCGTGTTTAGGGGGCTGACGGTCAAGAGAAGAAGACCCAAATAACCTTAAGAATGTGGTCTTTTAATAACTGATAACTGGTCTATCGACGCGGTCCGTCGATGATACCCAATGCGTCACGCCAAGATCGCACCGTTCAGCTAGAATTGCACGCAGGGGAAAATATTAACCAATACGATAGTCGATGTGGCGTGCCAAGATCACATTGGTTCACTATTTTGGGATTCCAAACATGGTCTAAACAAGGTTCAAAGAATTTAAAACTCGTCTGGGAACACCTATTGACCCTCCTGATCATGAATTAACAAAAATATCAACATTTAACGGATGTATAGGTTGGAAAATGAGATTGCCAACTTTCAAAGGTGAAAATTAAACTATGTTTGAATACTTAGCTAGAATTTTCTAAGTCTGAGACCCCTTAACAAGCTTAAAGGACTGAATTAAGCTAGAAATTTTGTGGGGTCTTACATAAGTTCTTTCTGAATAAATGTATACTATAGGCTCTTATGATCATAAAAGATATCCACAAGAACCCCATACAAATAGTGATGCCATATTTTCAATGCAAACACCATAGATAACAATTCCAAGTCATGAGTTGGAGAATTTCTCTCATGCACCATCAACTTTCTAGAGGCATAAGCTATCATTTTTCCATGTCACATCAAAAAACCTCAGGCAATCAAGAATGGAGCTGAAGTCAACTTATCCTTTAGCTTTTTAAAACTACCCTTGCAAGCATCGAACCACAAGAACCTTACCTTCTTCTGAGTCAACTTGGTCAACGGGGTAACTATAGCCGAGAAACTCTCTATAAATCTCTTGTAGTAGCCAGCTAAACCCAAGAAGATCCGAATATCGATTAGAGTCTTGGGTCTAGGACATTTATTCACCACTGTAACCTTTTGTGGATCTGCTATGATATCTTCACTAGAAATAATATATCCCAGAAAAATGACAGGATTCAACCAAAACTGACATTTCAAAAATTTAGCATACAACTACTACTCTTTCAAGGTCTACAATACAATGCGAAGGTGATTTACATGGTCCACCTCTCTCTTAGAGTACACCAGAAAGTCACCTATAAAAACAATGAAAAATAGATCCAGAAACTGACAGAAGACCCCTATTCATTAAATCCATTAATGTCGCAGGGGCATTGGTCAACCCGAAAGACATAACCAAAAACTCAAAATGCCCATACCGAGTATGGAAAGCAGTCTTAGGGATATCCACCTCACTAATCTTCAACTGGTTATACCCAAATTGAAGATAAATTTTAAAAAAAACTTAGCTCCTCGTAATTGATCAAACAAATCATCTATCCTTGGAAGGGGATACTTATTCTTTACCTTTACCTTGTTCAAATATCGGTAATCAATATACAATCGAAGGGAACCATCCTTATTGCACACGAATAACACCAGTGAGCCATACGGAGACACACTATTATGGATAAAACCTTTATTTAAAAGATTTTTGAGTTGCTTCTTAAGCTCTTTTCATCTCAACTGGAGCCATTCTATATGGAGTAATAAAAATTAGATGAGTGTCCAGAACAAGATCAATCCCAAACTCAATATCCCTATAAGGAGGAACACTAGGAAGGCCGTCATGGAAGGCCTCAAGAAATTCATTCACCACCAGTACAGAATGCAAAGAATGACCCTCCGAGTTAGAATCTTTAACCCGTATTAGATGATAGAGACACCCCTTGGAGATCAATCTTCAAGCTCTAAGATACATTATGAACCTTTCCTTAGGATCTAGGGAATCACCTTCCCATTCAATAACCAGCTCATTAGGGAATTTAAAGATGACCTTACGGGTCCGACAGTCTAGAGAAGCATAGCATGAGTGCAACTAATACATTTCTAATATGACATTGAAATCCACCATATATAATTTAAATAGGTCTACCATAGTGTTTTTTCCACCCAGAGATACCATACACACCCTATAAACACTTCTAGCAATTACAAAGTCACCTACTAGGGTAGAAACAAAAAAAAAGTCTAGAATACTCTCGAGACTGAAACCAAAATACAAAGCCATAATAGGGTTACATAAGAAAGAGAGGACCCCGAATTAAGTAAACCATACACATCATGGTAAAAGAGTTTCAATGTACCATTCACGACATCAGGTGATGCCTCAGACTCCTATCGAGTAGTGAAAACATAGAGACAATTCCGAACAGTGTTGAAACTAGATAGTGCAACCTTTGGTAACAGAGCTGATGATGAGGAAATTGGAACCTTGTTCTCCCTCGAAGCAACCTTGGCCACCGAACAGTTCTTAACCATATGCCCTGGTGGGCCATAAATGAAGCACGTATCCCTTTTTTCTTCATAATAACCCCAATGGAATCTACCAGAGAACCTATAGGAAGGATATGATGGAGTTGACTAGGCCCCACTAGCCTGAGATTGGGCATCCTGTGCTCTGAATTTGTCGCCACCTTAGAAATGCATATCACTCAACGGCTTTGGGTAAGAAGCACTAGTCATCGAGTAAGACCTAGAATTTCCCCTCTTCTTCTTGGGCCACTTCTCGCTATCACTGCCACTCTGCTATTGGCTACCACCATGCTTAAAGAACTTAAATTTATTTCCCTGCCTCTCCTTTATCTCAGTCTGCTTTTTCTTCCCTTTTTCTACCTGTTGCATGTACACAACCAACCTGGAGATATCCATGTCCTTGATCAACACAGTAACCTTACTCTCCAATATCAAATGTATGGACAACTCGAAAGCAAACTTCCTTATTCTATCTCTTATGCTAGAAACCATCTCTAGAGAATACCGAGATAACTGGTGAAACTTTCAGGCATACGCCATGACTAATATTTTGCCTTGCTTCAAATTGACAAACTCTTCCGACTTAGCTTTCATTAACTCCTGAGGAAAGAAATGGTCCAGGAAAGCATTAAAAAAATCTTCCTATAGAGCTGACTCATCACCATCACCCCTTGACTGATCCTATTCCTCGTACCATTGGTATGCCATATATTTCAGTTGGTAGGTGGCAAATCCCACACCTTTCATATTTGTGGCATGCATAGCATGAAAGATCTTTTCTATTTCATCCAAAAAACCCTAAGGATCCTCCTCCACCTTAACACCAGTAAAGGTCGGAGGGTTAAACCTTATGAACTGTCCAACCCTTATGGCCTCAGAAGATGGAGAAATAAAAACACCACGCTTATCCTAAGAAGCTACCAACTACGGCAACATATGAGTAGAGTCATAAAACTCGACATTTGTCATGTCAGCCTAGGGAGCTAGAGAAGGACTACAGGGAACCGGTGGTACTCCAGAAGGGAAATTAGGAACTAGACACCCAAACAAGGTCTGGACCCTATAAGTAGGATGGGTCCCATCAACGTTATCCTTAGGTAGGATAGAGGAATTTTTGTGATCTTCAGGTCATTGAGAAGGCATAATATGAAAACCAAAATAACAGGAATTAGGGAGGAATTTAGGACCTTAGACTCTACAACTTGAAAACAAAACACAAGAAAAAGAAACATTACAAAATGTCTCGTATCCTCTCCCTTATGACTGTGGTGCGCTACACCTCCTTAAAAGAAACTCTACTCGATGCGGCTTCATGGACTCCCAATTGACCATAAACCTGGCTCTAATACCAATCGAACATGACTCAAACTAGGGCCTAGTGGTGTTGGGCATCTCAAGTTTGACCCAGATCGGAGACCACCCCCAATACCCTACCATAACCGCCCTATACCCTATATTGGATGAATTCCAAATATATAATAAGATAGAACTATTATAACTGAAAGACATTTAATAAAATTCATAACCGTAGCCATCCAAACATCCAACCGGTGTCATCCCCAATACCAATACCAATACCAATACCAATGCCAAGACTAACACTAATACCGATACTGCCCATTCCCATAGTAGTCACACAAAACCTCTAATAGAAATCCAAGAACATCCAACTGGGATATGCCCCCGGCCATACCTAGAACCAAAGTCCAAGAAATAAATTAAAAGATGGAAAAAAACATAGCATGAAATGGAGTCTTATGGAGTATGGAAGATCACAACTTCAGTCCATTATAAAGATATTCCATAATCCAAAATCAATGAGCAAGCTCAGTAGTATGGTCGATTCCTACATTGCATAGGGATACACCGCTCAAAAATAGATTAGCAGGTGAACGCTATCACGTACTCACGATTAAGGATAAAATAATGCCATTATTCAAAACCAAAGTAAATAACTTAATGAAATCACATACATACATATATATATGTACCATGTCAAGGAAGGGAATCGAGTTTAGCATGCATTTAAAACCCTTAACCAGGGATTGTATAGCTCTATCATCCTAAATGTACCCATGGGTTATATGGGTTTAGCTTTTCCTAATGAAAGGGCCTCGGTGCGTGTTAGCCGAATGGATCAGAGAAAAATAAAATGAGATGACTAGTACATCTCCAAACATATAAGTGTAACATGATGTACACGGTCACCAAGATCGACCACTGATTGGCAAGTGTGAGTTTCTAGTTTTAGTCCCTCCAGGACCGCCACCTTCAATGGCTTTACAAACATATGCCTTTTTAAGCCCATATTAGATTCATTCACACATAACCAACTATTTACATAGGATTCTTATTTATGAGGCATTAACCATTGGTATCGTCATACCAAAACTAGAGCTTCAAGTCTATCCATTATGACATACCAAAGCCATTAAACTAATTTGACCAAAGTTTCCAACTAAACCATTACCATGGCCATAAAGGCCTTTCCAATCCATTTAAAACCATTCAGACCAATTTAAGTTCAAGTTCCATATTATGTAATGCAAAGTTTTCAATAATAGTCAAACCATGTGTTAAAAGCATTCTCATTGGCATTTTAACAAACACGTTGAGGGCATATAGTTTCCAAAGCCAAAACCAAGTACCAATTGGCCATTCCTATGTAACCACATGTTCAAATCACAATTATAACTTAAAAACCATAAGTAAAACATGGGAGAACACTATTTAACCAAGAACAAACAAACCCCCAATATATCCTTTGAAACCCAAAAAATACCACAATAATACCATGACAATCATTAATTAAAACATACTTTTAGTTGAACTAACAATGAGGGAGGAGTAACATGCCTTAGACAACAAGGAAGGAGAGAGAAACCACCCCTTTAGAGCATTAATTGATTGCCGTGAAGAAACCCTATCCTCTTTTTAAACCCAAATCTTGAGAGAGATTTTTAATAGTGTTTAAGAGTGGTTAATTGAGAATAGGAGGTTAATGAAGCCCCAAAAGATGGTTTAGGTCATGGGGTCAACAGGAGTTAAAAGGGTAAATCTCCAGAATACCCCCAACTTAAAATGTAAAAATTTTTGCAGGAGCATACAGTTGGACCCCTCCACTCGTATCCATACAATACGAGTAGTACCCTTCACTTGTAACTTGATCAGAAAGTTGGACACCATATTTTGTCTAACATACAACTCCAAGGCCCCAACTAGTGACCAGACCTTTTGACTAGTATGCTCCAATCATACTCTAAGTAGAATCCAAAAGAATTGACACTGGACAACATATGATTACACCTTACCACTCATACCCTATCCTCATGGCTCTTAGTGAGCCACTCATACTCAGGTCTAAGTTATGTTACCAAGTTTCAGATTAACGAAAGAACCAAATGAACAAACTATCACCAACCATATGACCTGTACCCACCAAGTCGTAACCATAACATAAACCAAACCACCACATACTGGATAACTTACGAGTTGGGTCACCTAACCCATACCCATACCATATGACATATATGGTGAGTTGTGTAATGATTAGAAGGATCAAAACTCAAAAAATTCTCAAAGGAAAAAACCTAAGGTGTTTCAATAGACACTAAATCAAGCAAACAATACACATCACGAGAAAAGAGTCATAACATACTAGTAATAACATCGGGGGATACCTCTGAGTCCTGGCGGGTAGCAAGGGAATACAAGCAATTCTGGCCAGTGTCAATACTAGAAGTAGAAGCGGCACCCTAAGGTGTAGAATCTGATCAAGTGGCAATAGGAATCTTATTTTACCTTGAAGAAACCTTAGAAAGACAATCCCTCTACAAGTGACCAATATGACCACATTTAAAATAGATGTTTCTCTTTTTTTCACAAAACACATAGTGCACCTGCTGCAGAATCTACAAAAAAGCTATCATGGAGTGGATTGAGCTCCACCAGCCTAAAATTTGATGCCCTATACCCAAAACCCACCGTCATGCTAAGAAAGATGATCACCTGATGGCTTCGGATAAGGAGCACTAGCCGTAGAGTAGGAACTAGAATTCCCCCACTTCTTATTAGACTACTTTCCACCATATCTACCATTCTGATATTGACCTCCACCCTGATAAAAAAATATAAACTTCTTATTCTATCTTTCCACAATCTCTGTCTACTTCTTCTTCTCTTTCTCAGCCTGCAGCATATACACAACCAATCTAGATATATCCATATTATTGTTCAACAAGGAAGCCTTACTCTCTAGAATCAAATAATGGGACAACCAAGAAGAAAATTACCTTATTCTAACCCTCATTCTAGATACTAATACGGGAGCATATCGGGACAACTGATGGAATTTCAAGGAATACTCCTTGACCATCATCCTACCTTGCTTTAGATTAACAAACTCTTCTTCTTTTGCCTCCGTCAACTCCTGAAGAAAGAAGCAGTCTAGAAAAGTAGTAGAGAAATTATCTCATAGTGTGGATTTGATATCATCTCCCTGAGACTATTTGCATTCCTCATACCATTAGTATACTACATCCTTTAAATGATAGACTATAAATTCTACACCCTCTATATTATTAATATGTCTAACTCAAAAAATCTTCTCCATATCATCAATAGAATCTTGAGGATCCTCCTCAATCTTAACACCAATAAAATTTGGAGCATTCAACCTCATAAACTGGTTAACCCTTGTGGCCTTAGAAGATGGAGAAACAAAAGCTACACGCTTAGACTAAGAAGCTACTAACTGAGCCAACATATGAATGTACTAATGAAATTCCAAATTTAACACATCAACCTAAAGAGTTTAAGGTTGATTAGAGGGGACTAGTGGAACTCCAGAAGGGTAATCAGGAACAGGACCACTAGACCGAGTTCATACCCTATAAGTAGGGTGTGTCCTATCAGCATTGTTCTTAAGTGGGATAGAGGAGTTGTCATGAGCTTCAAATCATCTAGGAGGCATGATCTGAAAAGCGAACAAATAGGAATTTGAGAGACTCAAGACATTAGACTTTATACCTTAAAACAGAACAATAAGAAAGGGAAATATTCCTAGTGTCTCGTAGCCTCCCCTTTATAAGTTTGGCGTACTACACACTCATAAAAGAGACTCTACTCAACATGGGTTTATTGGACACCCAATTATAGCAAACCTAGGCTCTGATACAACTTTTATTAGGACCTAAACCAGGGCCTGGCCATGAATGGTATCTCAAGTCCCATGTGGACTGGAGATCACCCCTACACTTAACCAAACCAAACGTACCACACCCTAAGGTCAGCTAAATTTCAAACATATAGTAAGATAGCGTACAATAGTCTAAGAAAGTTTTAAATGCATATCCATAACCAAAAAGCAAAGATCGACCAACACCTTCCAATGTCTGTAATAGTCCAAACAAAGCCTTCTAAACTATGATCCAAAATTGAATATTAATAAAGTGTAGGGACATGCCCCTGAAAATAGACAAAAACCAAATCCAAAGGGATAGTCCTAATGTAAAGAAAACCATAATCATGAAATGGGGTCTTCTAAAGTATGGAAGCTCACTACTTCAATCTGACTCACTAGTTGATATCAAATGCTAGTCCTCGAGTAGGAGGAGTAGAATTATGACCAATTCTTGCATCGCATAGGGATACAACATCTGAAGATGACTAGCGGGGTGAACAATAGCATGTAACTCGGGGCTAAGGATAATATAATGATATGATCGATAGTTTAGAATCATTCATAAACCAATACACATAATCAAATGCATAAAGATAAATATATAACACATATTGAGATAGGGAACAAGGCTTAACAAGCATTTCAAAACTTTAGCCTCAGTTTTTTAGATCAACCATCATATAATAGTACCCATAGGCTATATGGGCGTAATACCCCATACTTCTACCTAGCTTAAATTTATCTCAAAGATGTTAAAAACATGATTTAAAGATGAATACACTTTTATATATGTGGAATTTTCAAGATTTTCACTTTTTGTTGTGTGGAAAATTCAATAAGCTTTCCATTGATACCAAATTAGCCTAAATCTGACACTCGGGTGAAGAGGTAGAGCCTTTGTAGTGAGACATTGTATCACCTAAGCCATCGGCGCATCGCAAAGCCAGCTTAAATGACAATTGTTAATTTTTAGTGTTGCTCCACGATAATGGAGCATCATGCCAAAGGCCTAGTTCACAATTATCCTTTTTTAGAGTTCCAACATAATACTTTCGTGTCGAGGTGAGATTCCAGGTAGCGTCGAAGGTGTCAACACAATTGTACCGTGTTGCACCACCATACAATTTTTCAGTTGTCACTTTCCAGAGACATAGCGCGATAGCGCCATATCACGCCAGGGGTCCAAATCAGGAAATTTTCACAAAAATTAAAAGACGCGTCCAAGGTTAAATGGGTCTTTTCTCTTGATTTTATTACGCTCAGATGTGGGATTTAAGCCCTAAAAATGTCCTTAGCTACTTATATTCACTTTTTCCCCAATATCAAAAACATTCTCTCTTAAGAAAACAAAACACTAGCCCTTGAGAATCAAGGTCAATCTCAAGAAATCCATTCAAGATCTTCAAAAACCTTCAAGGTTTCCTTTCTCAGGTATGCATAGTGTTCATTCATGGATTCCTTTCATCTATGAAACCCAAAAATCAAGTTTTAAACAATGAATTATG
This sequence comes from Capsicum annuum, assembly GCF_002878395.1. NCBI lineage: Eukaryota > Viridiplantae > Streptophyta > Magnoliopsida > Solanales > Solanaceae > Capsicum > Capsicum annuum. The sequence continues at coordinate 176,012,015 of NC_061116.1, forward strand.
ATATTCATGCTATGTGTTGATTATGTTTATGTGGTTGTTGTTGTTGTATGATTCTCAAGTTGGAATCTTTATGTGTTTTTATAAAAATATGTTAGTATGTGAGTTAAAAACCATGAATTTTAGTTGGTTATGATATGTTAATTTGATGATTATGCCATGCCCTAAGTCATGCACCCTAAGTGTTTGAAAAAATGCATAAGAGACTAGAAATTAGGTAATATGACTTAATTGTGACTTAAGTAAAGGATTCATGTTTTACCCGTATGTTCAAATGACTCCCATGCTATTGATGTACAATGTAGATGTTTGTTAGAATGCTCATGATGCTAGAGTATGCAATTATGACATTGAGTATATGAATTCCTACCGTGTACAAGATTATGATAACCATGTACTTCATGAAATCTCCAACTTATTGTATTATGAATTGTTGATGTTGGTCGTGTATTAAAGAATGTCATGCCTTATCAGTTTCCTTTTATCAAGTCCTGAGGGTACTTGTACCCAAAAAATTAGCTGATTTCCTAGAGCCAGTTTCATGGTTTCACGATATCCTCAGTTAAGCTATGTTCAGTAAAATTCAGTCAATCATGTGACTCAAGAAAACTCAGTAAACTCAGTAAACTCAGTAATCCCAATAGTCTCAGAAAGATCAGTACCTAAGTAACCTCAATAGTATTCCGTTAGTAAACAAAACTCAATAAACTCAGTCTAGTTCAGTTCAGTTAATTATGATCAGTGTCTATTTAGATAGGAGTAGGATTTTGTATTGAGTGAACCCAAGATTGAGGACACACACTAATAGTTAAGGGTGTGATCCTTAAAATCAATCCTTGCATTCCAGAACTATGTATCGAGCATAGCTTGAGACATCAACACTGATAGATAAAGGTTGATGAGGTGGATAAACACTGTCAGATAAGGGTCCCACCATTCTCTTTTGGGGATACTATTAGATGAGGGTCACCCACAGCTTATCTTTACCAGCAGCACGGTATTGACACCCTTCCAATTAGGGTTACAAATTGGACCCCAACCTAGCTACATTTCTTTATTTGGGGCATGTCAATTAGATGACTACTTCCCACAGTTAAAGTTTCAGACTCAGTCTCAGTAATAGAACTCAGATAGTTCTTCAAACTTTCAGGAATGTCATATACAGTTAACTCAGAACAGTGTGGAACTCGGTTAGTTCTATTAGAACCTAGACTGTCAGATACAGTCACTTAGTATTAGTTATATTAGTTATCAGTGACTCATGTTATCAATAATTAGACTCAGTATTCAGTACCATCATGAATTTAATCACAGTCACTTATTCATGCATCTATTCTCACGTTCATGTTATATAGTCAGTTAGCATTATTCATGTATTTGAATCCTTTGCATTCAGCATACCTCACTTGCACGGTAGTATATTTATACCATAGGTTCAGAAGCACAAGCTCCAAAGCATATTTAGTAGATCAAACATTCAACAGCTAGACTAGCAGTGAGTCCTCATCATTCGAGGATAGCATAATTCTTTTATTACTTTATTATGTCAGTAGTCCAGAGTTAGTTAGGGACATGTCCCATCAACTCCTCATTCAGACAGTTTAAAGGCTTTTAGACTACAGTGTTTTTAGACTACAGTATTTTTAGACTACAGTGTTTTCAAACTAGATGTTTTCAGACATTGTTTAGTTTTGGTGTTATCGTACCATATTATTCAGATATGGCTTTATAAGATGTTTATCAATTTTGAACCTTATGGCATGTTTCAGCCTAGTATTTTAATGTTTATATAGTATATTATGCAGTGTTCAGGTACAAATATCAGTCATGGGTTAGCTTGAGATCCTTTGGGGTCATGAGCACCGTGTATCATTCCAGGTACCAAATTCACGGTATTACAAACTTGGTATCAGAGCCAGGACAATAGAGTCCTAGGAAGTCTGAAAGCTACATCTAATAGAGTCTTGTACATAGGTGTGTTGCACGTGCCACATTTATGTGCAGGAGGCTATGAGATGTTTTAAGAACAGTTTTCCTTTTTTTAGTGTTTATGTCTTACCAGTGAGCATGAGATCAAATTTAACTCTCAGTCTAATTAATATCTCTCTTTCTTCTACAAAACATACTTTCCAAAAGAAGAAACAAAAATTATTTAGCCCTTCAGCCCATCCAAATAGATTCCTTGGATGAACACGTTTCTTATGCAGAGTTCAGAGCTGCATTCACTACTCTTGCTAATTTAGTTGCTACTCAGAATGAATGACTAGCTATCGTTCCAGCTAACCTAGTGGCTAATTCAGCTGCTATTAGGAGTTGGGACTTCACCCAAATGAATCCTTCATTCTTTTTTAGGTCTAAGTTAGAAGAGAATCCTCAGGAGTTCCTAGACCAGGTTCAAAAGGTTACGAACATTATGGGGGTTACTTCTAGTGAGAGTGCTGAGCTAGCTGCATATCAGTTACAGGATGTTTCTCACACTTGATTCAAATAGTGGAAATCAGAGAGGTCAGTTGATATAGTGCCTATTAAGTGGGAGGAGTTTGTCACTGCATTCTTAGATAGATTCTTTCCCCAAGATCTGAGGGAAGCTAAGGTGCTAGAATTTATCAACCTTAGGTAGGGCAACATGACGGTGAAAGAATATTCTCTTAAGTTTACTCAATTAGCCAAATATGCTCCTCATGTAGTTGTAAATAGTAGGGCCAAATAAGTAAGTTTATTTTGAGGGTGAATGATAGTGTGGTCAATGAGTGCAAATCTACGATATTGAATAATGATATAAAGATAGCCAGGCTTATGACCCATGCTCAACAGATAGAAGAGTAAAAGATTAAGATGAGAGAGAGGCAGAATAAGAGGGCAAGGACAGGTAATTTCAACTTTGCTCAGCTTAATCAGAGGGAGGAAAACGTTCTCAGTTCCATCCTAAGTCATCTATTCCAGCTTCTTCTTTATCTAGTTCTCTATCTCTTAAGTTTATGGATGGTAATAGAGATAAAGTTCCAAGCTCTAAGTCTATAGGCAGTGTCAACAATGCCCAAACTAATCCTCTTTGTCAGACATATGGTAAGAACCACAAGGGCACTTGTAGAGCTAGTAGTGATGTCTATTTTTAATGTGGTAAGCTAGGCCACAGAGTTAGATATTATCCCCAGTTAGGTTATCAGGGTTAGCAGAATCGTTCCTCAGCCCAGTTCGATCACCCAAATCAGTAGGGTGCCACTTCCAGTGCTACTAGTGGGAAACGCCCAAATAGACTTTGTGCTCTCCATTCCTAACAAGATTAGGAAAATTCTCCTGATGTAGTTACTAGTACGTTACAAATCTTTCACTTGTATGTTTACACTTTGCTAGATCCAGAAACTTCCTTGTCTTTTTTTACTCTTTATATAGTAGTTGATTTCGGAGTTAGTTCCAAAATTTTAGTAGAGCGCCTTCTCAGTATCTACCTTAGTGGGTGAAACCATCAAAGTCCAGTAGGTATATAGGAACTACCCGGTTATGATATTTCAGAAAGTCACCTCAGCAAACTTAGTTGAATTAGAGATAACTGATTTTATTATTATTCTCGGCATGAATTGGCTTCATTACTGCTATGCTATAGTCAACTGCAGAAATAGAATAGTCTAGTCCCAGTTTCCAAATAAACTTGTTCTAGAGTGAAGGGGTAGTACTTTAGCTTTCAGAGGTCAGCTTGTTTCCTTCCTTCGGGCACGGAAAATGATATCTAAGGGATGTGTCTATCATCTTGTTCATGTTAAGGATTCTATTTCTGAGACTCCCAATCTTGAATCAGTCCCACTCATGATTGAATATTTAGATATCTTTCTTGAAGACCTTTTAGGAATTTCTCCTGAAAGGGGAATAGACTTCAGCATTGATTTTCTTTCAAATAATCAGCCTATATCTATTCTACCATATAGAATGGCACTAGCAGAACTCAAAGAACTGAAAGAGTAGTTGAAAGATCTCTTAGATAAGGGATTCATCAGATCAAGTATGTCTTTGTGGGGCGCACCAGTCTTATTCGTGTGCAAGAAAGATGGTTCTCTCAAAATGTGCATTGATTACCATCAGCTCAATAAATCATAGTCAAGAACAAGTATCCACTTCCCCAAATTGATGACTTGTTTGACCAACTTTAGGATGCCAGCTATTTCTCTAAGATAAACCTTAGATCAGGCTATCATCAGCTTAGAGTCAGGGAATGTGACATTCCAAAAATAATTTTCCAAACTTGGTATGGTCACTTCGAATTCCTAGTCATGTCCTTTGGTTTTACCAATGCCCCTACAGCTTTCATGGAGTTGATGAACCGTGTGTTTAAGCAGTACTTAGACATTTTCATTATAGTCTTTATAGATGATATTATTGTCTAGTTCCACAGTGAATGTAATCACGCAGACCATCTTAGAATCGTACTTCAGACTCTCAAAGATCATCAGCTATTTGCCAAATTTAGTAAGTGTGAATTTTGGCTAAGGCTAGTAGCATTCCTTGGTCATATCATTTTCGATGATGGCATTAGAGTAGATTCTCAAAAGACTAAAGCAGTAAGAAACTAGCCCAGACCTATCTCTCCATTAGATATTAGGAGTCTCTTGGGTTTGGCTGGCTATTACAGATAGTTTGTTAAGGATTTTTCTTCTATTCCATCCCCTATGTCCAAATTAACTTAGAAGAAAGTCAAGTTTCAGTGGTCAGATCTTTGCGAGAAGACTTTATAGGAGTTAAAGAGTTGACTAATCTCAGCTCCAGTTTTGGCTCTTCCAGATAGTTTTGTAGTATCTTGTGATGCATCCAGAGTATGTTTTGGTTGTGCCCTCATACAGCATGGTAAGTTCATAGCCTACACCTCCAGATAGCTTAAACCCTATGAGAAAAATTATCCTACTCATGATCTTGAGTTAGCAGGCGTAGTATTTTCTTTAAAGATTTAGAGGCATTATCTGTACGGAGTTCATATAGATGTGTTCATAGATAATAAAAGCCTTCAGTATGTCTTTTCTCAGAAAAATCTCAATCTTCGTCAGAGAAGGTAGTTAGAGCTCTTGAAAGATTATGATATGAGTTTCCTTAATCATACGAGCAAGGCCAACGTAGTGGCTGATGCTTTCAGTAGATTGTCTATGGATAGTATTGCTCATGTTGAGGATAGTAAGAACAAGTTAGCTCAGAAAGTCCATTATCTTGCTAGACTAGGTGTTCTCTTAGTTGATACAGAGAAGGGTGATATATGGGTTTAGAGTAGTTCAGAATCATCTCTAGTTTTCGAGGTGAAAGAAAAGAAAGATAGCGATCCAAGTCAAGTATAGTTGAAATAGTCAGCCAAGGATCAGAAGGTTGAGGTTTTCTCCCAAGAGGGAGATGGTGTATTTCACTGTTAGGGTTGTTTATATGTTCCAGTTATAGATGACTTGAGGCAGCGAATTCTTGCAAAAGTGCATGGTGTGCGCTACTCTATTCATCCAGGGGCCACAAAAATGTACCGCGACTTGCGGGAGATCTATTGGTGGAGTGGGATGAACAGAGACATAGCAGAGTTTGTGGCTAAGTGCTCTATATGTCAGTAGGTTAAGATAGAGTATCAGAAGCCTAGTGGGTCCATGCAAGAGTTTAATATTCCTACTTGGAAGTGGGAAAAAGTTAACGTGGACTTCGTGATGGTATTGCCTCATACTCATCATCAGCATGATTCAATTTGGGTCATTGTAGGTAGGATGATCAAATTAGCTTATTTCCTTCCAGTCCATACTTTTTATTCAGCCGAGGATTACACCAAACTCTATATTAAAGAGTTGGTCAGATTACACAGTGTTCCGTTATCTGTTATCTCAGATAGAGGTACCTAGTTCACCTCTCATTTCTAAAAAGCATTTCAAAAGGCTCTTGGTACCCAAGTTCATTTTAGTACTGCCTTCCATCCTTAGATAGATGGTCAAGCAAAAAGGACCATGCAGACTTTAGAAGATATACTGCGAGCGTGTGCAATTGATTTCAAAGGTAGTTGGGATGACCACTTGCCTTTGATTGAGTTTGCATACAACAACAGCTATCATTCCAGTATTGAGATAGCTTCATTCGAAGATCTCCATGGTAGGAGGTGCAGATCTATAGTTGGTTGGTTCAAAGTTAGTGAGGCCTCAATTATAGGGCGTGACTTAGTATTCGATGCTTTAGAAAAAGTCCCGTTGATTAGAGAAATACTCCAGGCTACTCAGAGATGACAGAAGTCTTATGTAGATGTGCATAGAAAAGATCTCGATTTTGATATTGGTGACTATGTTTTTATAAAGATTTCTCCCATGAAAGGAGTGAAGAGATTTGGCAAGAAGGGAAAGCTCAGTCCCCGATATATCGGTCCCTTCAAAATTATTAGCTGCTTCTGCAAAGTAGCTTATGACCTTGAATTGCCTTCAAATCTATCCTCAGTTCATCCAGTCTTCCATGCCTCTTTTCTCAAGAAGTGCATAGGTGACCCCACAGTTGTAGTCCCTATTCAGAGCATAGATATTTAGAACAACCTCACTTTCAAAGAGATTCCATAATTAGTCCGTTGAGGGAGATACTTGGGAAGCAGAAGCAGATATGTAGAGCAATTTTCCTTACCACTTCTTTGCAAACTCAGATTTAGCTCAAGGTAACAGTTCTCTTTAAGCTTATTCAGTTTCATGTTCAAGTTTCAGTTACAAACTAATTTCATGCTCAGATTCCCATTTTAAACTTGGTATTTATTTACCATTCCATATTTAATCATATGTTCATGCCTCAGTTTAGTCATGTATTCACACATCAGATATGCGTGATCACCTTATCAGTACTCTTAGTCATGCATTCATGTATCAGTCCAATCATAAAACCATGCATCAAATATGCATGATCATCATGAATCTTAGTAATGTCAGTTGTGTACTCATGTTTCAGTTTTCCCATATAAATTAGTCTTATTCGAGGATGAATGTTCCCAAGAGGGAGATATTGTAGTACCCCACACTTCTACCTAGCTTAAATTCATCCTAAAAACATCAAAGACATGCTTTAAAGATGAATACACTTTTATATTTGTATAATTTTGAAGATTTTCACTTTTTTTTGTATGGGAAATTCAATAAGCTTTCCATCGATATCAAATACGCCAGTGTATCACTTGAGCCATCAATGCATCGCGGAGCCATCTTAAATGGCAATTGTCAAATTCTAGTGTTACTCTCTGATAGTGTGCATTGCACCAAAGGCCCAGTTCACAATTGTCCTTTTACAGTGTTCCAACGTGATACCACCACATCGCGGTGAGATTTTAAGTCACGTCCAAGGTGGCAACGCGATTGTACCGCGTTACGACACCATGGAATTTTACAATTGTAAATTTCCAAAGACACGGTGTAATAGCACCACGTTGCGCCAGGGGTCTAGATCGGGAAATTTTCACAAAATTAAAAGATGCGTCCAGAATTAAATGGGTCTTTTCCAATGATTTTATTCCACCCTGATATGGGATTTAAGTCCTAAAAACATCCTTAGCTACTTATTATTCACTTTTTCCCCAATATCAAGAACATTCTCTCTCAAGAAAAAAAAACCCTAGCCCTTGATAATCAAGGTCAATCTCAAGAAATCTATTCAAAAACTCCAAGAACCTTCAAGGTTTCTATTCTCAGGCATGCATAATGTTCATTCATCAATTCCTTTCTTTCATGAATCCCAAGAATCAAGGTTTAAATTACGAATTACGATATTCATGCTATGTGTTTATTATGTTCATGTGGTTGTTGTTGTTGTATGATTCCCAAGTTGGAATCTTTATGTGTTTTTATGAAAATATGTTAGCATATGAGCTGAAATCCATGAATTTTAGTTGGTTATGATATTCATGCTATGTGTTGATGATTATGCCATGCCCTAAGTCATGCACCTTAATTGTTTGAAAAAATGCCTAAGAGACTAGAAATTATGTAATATAAGTCAATTGTGACTTAAGTGAAGGATTCATGTTTTACCCTTATGTTCAAATGACTCCCATGCTATTGATGTGCAATGTAGATGTTTGTTGGAATGCTCATTTTGTTAGAGTTTGAAATTATGACGTTGAGTATATGCATTCCTACTATGTACAAGATTATGATAACCATGTAGATCATGAAATCTCCAACTTATTGTATTATGGATTGTTGATGTTGGTCGTGTATTCAAGAATGTCATACCTTGTCAGTTTTCTTATATCGAGTCCTGGGGGTATTTTTACCCGACAATTTAGTTGTGTGCCTGGAGCCAGTGTCATGTTTTCATGGTATCCTCAGTCAAGCCATGTTCAATAGAATTCAGTCAGTCATGTGACTCAGGAAAACTCAATAAACTCAGTAATCCCAATAATCTCAGTACTTCAGTAATCTCAGTAGTATTTCTTCAGTCAACGAAACTTAATGAACTCAGTCCAGTTTAGTTCAGTTAATCATGTTCAGTGTATATTTAGATAGAAGTAGGATTTAGCATCGAGTGAACCCAAGGATGAGGACACACACTGATAGTTGAGGGTGTGATCCTTAGAAGCAATCCTTGCGTTCCAGAACTATGTAGCCAGCATATCTTGAGATATCAACACTAACAAATGAGGGTTGATAAGATGGATAAATGTTGTAAGATGAGGGTCCCACCCTTCTCTTTTGGGGATACTATCAGATGAGGGTCACCCACAGCTTGTCTTTACCAGTGGTGCGGTATTGACTTCCTTCCAATTAGAGTTACAAATTGGACCCCAAGATAACTATATTGATTTATTTGGGGTATGTCGGTTAGATAAATACTTCCCACAGTTACAATTTCAGACTCAGTCTCAGTAATTGAACTCAAATAGTTCTTCAGAATTTCAAGACTGTCAAATACAGTCAACTCAGAATAGTATGGAACTCAGTTTCATTAGAACCTAAACTGTCAGATACAGTAGATCAGTATCAGTTATATCAGTTATCAGTGATCATGTTATCAGTAATCAGACGCAGTAGTCAGCACCATCACAAATTCAATCACATTTACTTATTCATGCATGTATTCTCACATTCATGTTATACAGTCAGTTAGCATTATTTATGTATTTGAACCCTTTGCATTCAGCCTACCTTACTTGCATACTTGTATATTCAATCATACTGATGCATTTGCACTATGGTATTTTATACCATAGGTTTAGAATCACGAGCTTTGAAGCATCCTTAGTAGATCGAACATTCAGCAACCAGACTAGCAGTGAGACCTCATCATTCGAGGATAGCATAATTATTTTATTACTTTATTATTTTAGTTGTTCAAAATTAGTTGAGAACATGTCCCATCAACTCCTCATTCAGACAGTTTAGAGGCTTTCAGACTGCAGTGTTTTTAGACTACAGTGTTTTCAGACTGGATATCTTCAGACATTGTTTCAGTTTTGGTATTGTCATACCATATTATTCAAATATGGTTTTATCATGTTTATTAGATTTGAATCTTATGGAATGTTTTAGTCTACTATTTTTGCATTTATACAGTATATTTTGCAGTGTTTAAGTACAAATATCAGTCATGGGTTAGCTTGTGGTCCTTCGGGGTCATGAGTACCGTGTAGCATTCTAGGTACCAGATTTGGAGCATTACAATGGGCCTCAGCTTTCTCCCCCTGGTCGGGCCCTAGTGCATGTAGCTGCATGAATTGGAGAATAATCTCATAGATATGCACATAGGGGACTTGAACCTCCCAATATATACCAAGGTAAATTAAATACCCAATCTTATAATGATTTACGAGGGACTTAAATCTCCCTAATCATGAATAAAAATAAGGAGGACTCAAACCTCCCTGGTTACTTTGAACCCAGCATCAGTAAATGCAATTTCCAGTATCGGCCACTCGGACCTCCGCATTCACGACTCAACTACACAACCCTTATTAGAGCCTAATTAAAACAAGTATCAAAAATTCTCATTCATTTAACTACATTCCACATTAAGGCATACATTGTTGGTATCGTCATACAAACTAAACTTGCAAGGTAACAACAACATGCCAAAATAATTCTCATTAATTTGGAGAAAACAACTCCCTTTGTTCATTAAATAATACCATTGTATTTTAAATACCTCTTTATATCATGCATTAGTTCAAGATTAGTTCAATTTTACAAATTCCACAGTTTTCATAATTACAACTAATTTCATATTATAAGGTTGGGGTCATAACCAATTTGAAAGTGACAAATTTGAGAAATCACAATTCCCTAGTTCATTCACCATACCTATATACCCACAAGTTCAAAACCATATTTAAAACATGGAAATTATATATAAACCATGAGAAACATTGTTCAATTCATAAACATTCAAAACCCCAACCCTTATTTCAAAACCATCACAATAATATCATGAACAATACTTTAAATCACATTCTTTTAAAAAAATTAACAATGAGGGAAGCGTAACATGCTTGTAATATTAAGATGTGCGGAGAGAAATCGCCCTTGAAAGTCCTAATTGACCAACCTCTTAAAACCCTAGCTGTTCTTGACCTTAAGGAATTTGAGAGAGTTGAGAAGTTACTTTGATTGTTTATGAGTGATAATAACACCCTAAAGTGGTTATAAGACATGGGTTTCAAGTTGGGTAAGAGGAGAAATGTCTATAATTCCCTCAACTTAAAAACTTTAGAAGTATCGCCTTTGACTATGAGTCAACCCCTTTACTCATAACCACTCCTTACGACTCATCACCATGAGTCATAACCAAGGAAGTACCTACAAGGAACCCTCAATTTTTATCCTTATGAATCATTGGCACCACTCGTAATGGAACCCTATGACTCATAGGGTCCAGTCATAGCTGAACTGATACTGATTAACTGAACTAATACTAGTGGTATTGTATAGCGAAGCTAAACTAAGTTTACTGAGTTCCCTTGACTAAAGAAACTTAATAATTTCTGAGGACTGAATGAGACTACTGAAATTACTGAGATCACTAGGAATACTGTTGTTACTGAGATCACTAAGATTACTGAGTGAGGTTACTAAACTACTGAGATTGCTAAGATTTCTGAGGTTTCCTGAGTTACATGACTAACTAAATTCTATAGACCATGGCTTGACTGAGAGTATCATGATAACATGACATGGCACTAGGCATACAGCTATATTATTTCAGGTACAAGTACCCCCAAGACTCGATGGAAGGAAACAAACACACATGACTGACTTGATCATAAGAATAGAGTCCACAATTCACAATATCATAAGTAGGGGATTTCATACTACACTTAGTTCTCAACATCTTATACATGGAAGGGGATGCACACAACATGTATGTACTCGCGTTGCTTCAATATCATGCTCATTCTATATCACAACAATAACACACAACAGTAACATGGAGTTCATGTGGAATCATAAAGAATAGAACATGGGCTTGTCATTTAAGCACCATTAAGTCATAAAACATGGATTCTATCATTCTTGGCATTTTATTAAACACCTTACATGTACAACTTTGGGCCTAGGTGCACTTATCAATTTGACAAACCTAATCCATCAAAAATTCATGGGTTTCAACTAACCTACTCACATACTTCATGAAAAATACATCAACATAAAACATTGAATCCAAACAACTATTATCAATATTAATATAGTCATAACACAACAAGAAAATCATAATTTATAATTTAAAACATAATTCTTGAGCTTCATGGATGAAAGGGATCCATGGATGAACACTACGCATACCTGACCCAGGGTTCTTGGCGTTTTTGAACTTGAAGGGTTTGAAATCCCTTGATTCTTGAAGAGGATTGGGTCTTGTTCTTGGGGATTAAATTCAGAGAGAAACCCTAGTTTTTGTTTGTGGAATAACAATGAGTAAAATGGCTAAATTCGGACTCATCTGGGTATATAGGCGAGTGATAAGTGACCAAAATACCCCTGTTAAAATGACCTGGAAATAAACTGAATGTGGTGTGTGAAGGTACGACTGACGGTCCATCAAAAACTTGACAGTCCGTCACTTAGCTCATCAGATGTGGACCGGAAATGGGGTTCACTAGATAAGAGTTGACGGCCTGGATGATGGTCCGTCATAACTTTGATGGTTCTTCAACTCGTCCATCAGTCCTTATCCAGTATGTAGATCAATTTCCTTGCTGTGATGGTCAAAGTGGTGGTCAATCACTTATGTAGCGGTCCGTCAACTTGGCCGTCATACATAGGCATTTCCGATAGTTCTAAGTAAAACGTCCATAACTTCCTCATCTGATGTCGGATTTGGACAAAATTGGTACCGTTGGAAAGCTAACTCAATTTCCCATGTGATAGAGAAAATCTAAAAAAATACCATGTGTACAAAGATAATTTTGCATTTCAATGTAAGTCCTAGAATCCTTGACATATTTCTAGCTAGAAAAAAACACGGGTATTACAAAATGTGGTGCTAATATTGGTTTGGATTTTTCAGGGTATTACAATTCTGGAATACAAGGATTTCTTCTAAGGATACACCCTCAACTGTCAGTATGTGTCCTCATTCTTAAGTTCATTGGGTGCTAAATCCTACTCCCATCTGAATAGACACTGAATATGATTAACTGAACTGAATTGGACTGAGTTCATGGAGTTTTGTTGACTGATGGAATACTACAGAAATTACTAAATTACTGAGATTTTTGAGATTTACTGGGATTATTGGGTTTACTGAATTTTCCTGAGTCACCTGAATGGCTAAATTCTACTGAACATGGCTTGACTAAGGATATCATGAAAACATGACACTGACTCTAGGTACACAGCTAAATTGTTGGGTAAAAGTACCCTCAGGACTCGATAGCATGAAACTGACAAGACTTGACACTTCTTGAACACATGACCAATATCAACAATTCATAATATAATAAGTTAGGGATTTCATGAAGTACATCGTTATCATAATCTTGTACATGGAAGGAATGCATATAATCAATGTCAAAATTCCATATTCTATCATCATGAGCATTTCAACAAACATCTACATTTCACATCAATAGCATGGGAGTCATTTGAACATAAGGGTAAAACATGAATCCATCACTTAAGTCCCAATCGAGCTATGCATAGGTATTTTGTCAAACACCTTATATGCATCACTTAGGGCATAGGTATAATCATCAATTAACACCTTATGAACCACTTAATTCATGGATTTAAACTCATATACTAATGTAATTCCATAAAAACACATTGAGATTCCAACTTGGGAACCATACAACAACAATTACATAAACATAATCAACCCAAAACATAATATTCATAATACATGATTTAAAACTTGATTCTTGGTCTTCATGGATGAAAGGAATCCATGAATGAACACTATGCATACCTGAGAAAGGAAACCTTAGAGTTCTTGGATGGATTTCTCGAGATTTGCTTTAGAAACTTGGGGCTAGGGTTTTCTATCTTTGAGAGAGAATGATTTATTTATTGAGAGATGCGGGTAAACAATGAGATAATAGGTCTTTTTAGGGTCTAATGTCGTATATGGGTGATTTGTGGTTTTTGGAATTTACCAAATAGCCCCTAAAAGTAAATGACGGAACCTAAAAAATCCTGATTTTACATAATGGCGCGATGCAGTGAAATCACTCCAACTCACTGGAAACTGGACATTTAGGAAACTAGTTTGTGGAGTGACATGGTGGAAATCGTGTTGCCACCTTAGTTTGCGACTTGGAAGTTTGGCACAACGTAGAGACATCGCGGAGATTCACTAGAAAAAAAATAATTCTGAATTTGAGCCTTGGTGCGACGTACCATAATCGAAGAGGCTCATTGGATTTTGAGGATTACCATTTTGGCATGCTCCGCGATGCGTTGATGGCTCAGGTGATACACTGTCTCACTAAAAAGGCTCTAACTCTTCACTCGGGTGTCGAATTTGGGTGAATTTGATATCGATGGAAAGCCTATTGAATTTTCCACACAACAAAAAGTGAAAATCTTATAAATTCCAAATATATAAAATTTGATTTATCTTTTAAAGAAAATATTTAATAATTTTGGAATGATTTTAAGGTTGGTAGAAGTACGGGGTATTATATAAACTCATCATAAATAATGTTATGTTTTCTCCTAAGTCTAGGAGAAACTTGTTGAGTTTTAAAGATATTCGTAAGAATGGTTATCATATCAAGACAATTTATGAGATGAATCTTAAATATCTTGGAATCACCAAGAATGTCTCTAGGCAGACATGTGTTATAGAAAAGTTCCCTGCTTATCTTTTGGCCTGTATTGGACAAAGATTTGTGAAATTGAGGCACATTCTATCGTAAATCAGAAGTTTACTAATTCCAATACTTTTGTACTTTGGCATGATCGTCTGGGACATCCTGGATCTATAATGATGAGACAAATTATAGAAAATTCAAATGGGCATCCATTAAATAACTTAAAGTTTCTTTCAAATGGTGAATTTTCATGTAATGCTTGTTATCAAGGAAAGCTGATTGTGAGGCCATCACCAATAAAAGTTGGGATTGAGTCCCTCGCATTCTTGGAACACATACATGGGGATATTTGTGGACCCATTCACCCACCTAGTGGGTTATTTAAATACTTTATGGTCCTAATAGATTCTTCTTCTTGATGGCCTCATTTATGGCTATTGTCATCTCATAACTTGACATTTGTAAAATTATTGGCACAAATAATAAGATTACGGGAACAGTTTCTTGATAATTAGATTAAGTCTTTTCGCCTTGATAATGCTACAAAATTTTCATTCCAAGCATTTAATGACTATTGCTTATCAATTAGAATAAGAGTGGAACATACTGTAGCTCATGATCACACTCAAAATGGCCTTACCAAGTCATTAATTAAACATCTGTAGTTGATAGCAAGACCATTACCTATGAAAACTAAGTTGGTCACTTTTGTTTGGGTTCATGCAATTTTGCATGTTGTAACACTTGTTCATCTTAGTCTGACAAATTATCATAAATTTTCTTTATTGTAATTAGTTTTAGGTCAAGATCCTAATATATCTCATATGAGAATTTTTAGGTGCGGTGTATATGTGCCTATAGCACCATCAAATTGCACCAAGATGGACCCGCAAATAAGTTTACAAATTTATGTTGGGTTTGAATCACTCTCTATTATTCACAATCTTAAACCATTAATGGGAGAGTTCACTGCTCGATTTGCAGATTATCGATTTGATGAGATAGTTTTCCAAAAATTAGGGAGAGAAGATAGTGACATCAAAAGAGAAATTTTGTAGAAAAATCCATCACTATCTCATCTTGATCCAAGTGCTTTTGTTTGTGAGCAAGAAGTACAAAAGATTATTCATCTACAGAAAATTACAAAATAAATTTCAGAGGCATTTACAGATTTGAAAAGGATCATCAAATCACATATCCCTGCAGAGAATTTCCCAATTTGAATTGATGTCCCTAAAAAATTATCTAATAGTTTCATAGCTAATGAATCTAAAGAACCCTTGAAGCGTGGTAGACCATTAGGTTCTAAGGATCGAAATCTTAGAAAAAAATAAATAAATGATCAAGATGATACTACAAAAGATCCTCATATGGAAGCTAAAGATTTGAGAAATGTTGATATCCATGCAGGGATCAATGAGCGTGAGACTCAAGAAAATGAGGAACTATCCATAAATTCAAATGATGTTGAAACTAATTTTAATCGGTCTAAAAGAATAGTGGATTATGTCTTTGCATATAATGTTGCAACAAATATCATGCAAGATAGTGAGGATCTTGAACCTCAATCTATCATAGAATGTTGACAAAGAAATGATTGGCCAAAATGGCAAAAAACAATTCAATCAGAATTGAATTCACTTATCAAATATGAAGTTTTTAGACCTATAGCTTAAATACCTAATGTTGTTAAAACCTTTTGGCTATAAATGGGTCTTTGTGCGAAACAAAAATGAAAAAAATAAAATACAGAGGTACAAGGTATGCCTTGCTGCACAAGGATTTTCACAACGGTCTGGTGTGATTATGACGAGACATATTCACCAATTATGGATGCAATAACATTGCATTATCTTATTAGTTTTACTGTCCATAAGGTACTAGAAATGTATTTGATGGATGTGGTAATAGCCTATCTATATGGATCACTTGATAATGAGATATATATGAAAATTTCCAAAGGATTTAAAATGCCGAAAGCATACAGTTCAAAACCTCAGAAAATGTATTCCATTAGATTGCAAAGATCATTGTATGGTTTGAAGCAATCTAAACGCATGTGGTATAATCGTCTTAGCGAATATTTATCTAAGGAAGGTTATATGAATGATGAAATTTGCTTATGTATTTTTATAAAGAAAACAACGTCAGAGTTTGCTATACTTGTTGTCAATATTGATGACATAAACTTTATTGGAACTCCAATAGAGCTTCAAAAGGCAATTGATTACCTAAAGAAGGAATTTGAGATGAAAGATCTCAGAAAGACAATTATGCCTTGGTTTGCAAATTACAAATTGAGCATTTGACAAACGGAATCTTCGTCCATCAATCTGCCTACATAGAAAAGGTGTTGAAAAATTTTATATGGATGGAGCACATCCATTAATTACTCCGATGGTTGTTCGATCACTTAATGTGAACAAGGATCCATTCCGACCTCAAGAAAAGAATGAGGAACTCCTTGGTCCTGAAGTACCATATCTTAGTGAAATTGGTGCACTAATGTATATTACAAATACTACAAGGCCTAATATATCCTTTTAAGTTAATCTATTAGCAAGGTATAGTTCTGCTCCTACTAAGAGACATTGGAATGAGACCAAACACATATTACAGTATCTAAATGAGACTAACGATATGGGCTTATTTTATTCTAAAGATTGAAGTCCCAATCTTGTTGGTTATGTTGATGTTGGGTACTTATCTGACCCGCATAAAGTTTGGTATCAAATAGGCTATGTGTTTATATATGGGGGTACGACCATATCTTGGAGATCTACAAAGCAGTCTATCATAGTCACCCCCTCGAATAATGCTGAGATTATAGCTATTCATGAAGCAAGTCGAGAATGTGTGTGGTGGAGGTACATAATACATCTCATTCGAGAAAAATGTGGTTTGAAATGTGAGAAAGTCTCCACGATTTTATATGAAGATAATGCAGCATGCAAAACAGAACTTAAGGGAGGATTCATAAAAGGAGATAGAATGAAGTACATTTTGCCAAAGCTTTTCTGTACACATGAGCTCCAAAAGAATGAAGATATTAACGTACAACAGATTTGTTCAAGGGACAATGTAGTTTATTTATTCACCATGTCTCTTCCAACTGTAACTTTCAAAAAGATGGTGCACAAGATCGGATGCAAAGGTTCAAGGATGTTCTCATTAGGGGGAGTTAATACGTGTTGTGCTCTTTTTTCCTTACGTGGTTTTATCTCACTGGGCTTTTCTTGTAAGGTTTTTAATGAGGCAGCCTATATGTGTATTGTCTATCAATTAGACATTCAATGGGGAGTATTATAAATGTACTATATTTAGTGAATGTCTATTTTACCATATATAGTGAATACCTACTTTACCATATATTGTGAATGTCTATTTATGAAAAAGTTATAAACCCCAAGGTTAGTTTTCCCCTATAAATAAAGAGATTTTCCTTCATTGTTATTCATCCCTCAAGAGAAATAAGAATTACTCTCTACTCTATCTCTACTCTTCTTCTTTATTATTTTATAACAACAATTCTAATTTCATGTAATACAAAACTTATTAATTAAGAATATAAATAGATAAACAGTCAACCAATATTTCTATTTATATATAATAATAGTATAAAATTATAATTTAAAATAAAAACTCAAATTATATCTCTAGCTACATTTTGTAGTAATATAAAGCTATAATTTAAAATAAAGTATGATAGATAAATTTAAATACTCGAAAAATTATGAACCATACAATTAAGAAATAAATTAAATTTCAAGAATTAGATAAATATATATTTATTTATAATACTTTAAAAACAAATAATAACTATGAATATTAAGCAAAATGATAAGTTGTATAAATAACACAATAACTACAAGTCAGGACAAAATTAGAAAACAAGATATAATTATAGTCTAAAAAGTTTGAAGGATATGACTTTCTATTTAGATAAGAAATTATTTTTAATTATAATAAGTAGAGCCTTAAATTATACATACCCTGTAACTAAAATTTTGATAAATTGTAACTAAAATGTTTATGAATAATGAATTAAATAAATGTTAAAATATAGAAATTTAAGTAACTTAAATTTTAAATTAGCATTCTATGCTTTGAAATAAGCAAGAACATAAATATCAAAATAAAAAGAAAATAATTAAATATAGTAGAAGAAAATACAAAGATGGGGGAGTAAGGGGGTAGGGGTGGGGGGTTAATTAATTTGAACTAATTTTGAGAATATAATATGGTAATTAGATAATACATGTATTACTATCTATAAATTTTATATTAATTAAAAGAGCACTTGATAACTACATCAAGGCAACTGATAAGCTATTAAAAATCAATATTAACAAGTTAATAAATTTAAATAGTGACAATGTAATAAATATACTATGAAACATAAAAGGCTTCAATATTTTATAATTCATTGTCACTATCTATATAGAAGGGGATCCTTGGAGTAACTGGTAAAATTGTTGTCATGTGAGTAGGAGGTCACATATTCAATCCTTGAAAACAGCCTCTTGCAGAAATGCAAGGTAAGACTGCGTACGATACACCTTTGTGTTGGGACCCTTCCCCAGACTCCGCGCATAGTGATAGCTTTAGTGCACCGGGCTGCCCCTTTTTATTATCACTATCTAAATAGATTTTGGTATAGACTTGTGGGGGTTGGGGAAGGATTTGTGGGTGGGGTTTATTTGATTGAGGAATAATATGATAATTGAATTTTGTTTGTTTATTTCACTGAAGAACAATATGATGATTGAATTTGGTTTAAGGTAATATGATTAACATGCTCGAACATCATAATTTGAAAAGATTAGAAATAATATTTTTATTTGCATGTCGTGCATGTACGTATACTAGTAATTATAATACTTCAATAATCTTCTTCTAGCTACATGCATAGGTGGATTCAAGATTTAAACTTAATGAGTTCATTCTAAACTATATCAATTATTAACTTTGCATAATTTACATCTCATTGATCTATTTTCTACTTCATTGTTGTAGGTACTGAACTTTTTAAAGATAACTAATTTATTTCATCACATGAGTCATCTGCAAAAATTATTTCATGTATAAGTATGTTTTTTTTTGGAGATAATACATCAAAACCCCCCTAAACTTGTCCCGACAACTTACTTTAGCACTTAAACTTTATGGATAATTATTTACCCCCCTAAATCTTTTTGAAGTGATTATATACCACCTTAAAAATACAACATGACTCTCACTATGGAGAGTGTATTATACTTGTGCCACATCAACTCTACATCAGTGTCATATCAAAATTTATTTTAAAAAAGTGACCCCACTAATTTATTTATAATACAATAATAAAAAAAGAAAAGGAAAAATCTCCCCCCTCCCCCCCTCCGCGCATCCCTTCCTTTTCCCTTTCTTCTTCAAGCCTCACCACCCTCCCCACATTCTTCTTCCACCCCCATCCCCACCCTTGGCAGCCCGCACCCCGCCCCAAAATCTATAAAGATGAATTACAAAATAAAGCTTATGAAATTCAAACCAAACATCCAAATTTAAGTACGAAATTCAAATTTATGAATTAAACCAAACATTCAAATTTAGCTTTATAGATTACGAATTTCGTAATCCATAAAGATCAAGTTGCCACTTCAAATCAAAGCTTGCATCCAAACCAAACATCCAAAATTGTTTGTTTATTCAAATCAAAACTTGCATCAATAACCAAACATTTTATACACATTTTTTCTTATAAAATTGATAAAATCTAATAAAAATAAAGATGGTGGGTTTGAAGAAGGGGAAATGGGATTGGGCGGGGTGGCTTGGGGTAGGGGTGAAGGTGTAAGAAAAAAATAAAAGAAAGAGGTGTGAGGTGGGAGTAGAGGTGGAGGTGTAAGAAAAAATAAAAGAAAGGGGTGCGGGGGTGTGGGATGAGGGTGAGGGGTGGGTGGCATTGGAGAAGAAAGGGTGTGATTTGGATATATAGAATAAGAAAGGGTGTAATTTGGATATATAGGAGAAGAAAGGGTGCGATTTGGATATATATATACTATATAAAAATGGGACCTTTTTTTAAAAAATTAAATCACACTTTTTTTTCTTTTTTTTTTTTAAAAAAACAATTCTACGTCAGATTTAGGGTTTAAATTAATTCACTTTAAAGATATTAAGGGGGTTAAATAAATGCGTGTTAAGTTTACGTGCTAAAGTAAGTTGGAATGACAAGTTTAGGAGGGTTTTGATGCATTATCTCTTTTTTTGGCTTTAGTTGTATTGGCAACAATATTTGAATTCCTTTAATAATGATACAATTTTTATTATTCCCACAGCATACGTCAGAATATGAATCTTTCGAGTTAAGTAATTTCCATTGTAGTTTGATTAGGTCACAATTTTTTTCTTTTTTGAAAAACCGTTTATGGCTGTTTATACAAAATAATTTCTTTGTTCTTCTTTAATTTCTTTCTTGTACAAAAACTTTCTGTAATAATAATACAATTTTTATTATACCCATAACATATGTCGGAATATGAATCCCTCGAGTTAAGTAATTTTCATTTTATTTTGGTTAGGTCATTGCTTTTCCTTTTTTTAAAGTTTATGGTTGTTCAATTATTTACAGAACAATTTCTTTGTTCTTAAAAGAACTTGAATCAATTGATAGTATCAATCATTTACAAGAAAAAGGGTTTGTAAAGTTTAAAGTTATAGTTTGATATTGCATCCAATTATTTTAGTTAAATTTTGGTTTTGAGCACTACATTTTTTATGTGATGTATATTCAGGTAGAGTTTAAGATTTGCTACTAGATATTTAGTAGCACCTGATATCTGGCAAATCGGTGAGCACTTCAATCATGTAGGAGGCAGCTAGAGTCTTTAACTTTTAGTTTAAATTTGGATTCTATAAAGTTTACAGGACCTTATCCCGATTAGCTTTTTGTTGTTGAGCGGGAGACAGAAGTACCATAAACATTCAATCTTTGTGATATCTTAGGACATGACAAGGGTCTGAAGGTCCTAATATTTCGAACTTACATAGTTGAGACTCCAAATATTCTGGAGTTTTAGTAAGAATCTTGTGTTTAAACAAGGTTTGCTATAAGAAAAATTCTTGTAATTTTTTTAAATCCAGCGCTCTGTGATGGAGTTTTACATGTAAAAGTTTCAAACTTCAGCATTTTGTGCTGGAGTTTTTGTGTTTTAGCTAGGGATATTCTTATTAAAACTTTATTGCTACATGAAGAAACGACGAAACTTTGAATAGTTCTGAAATGCTGCTAAAAACTCAATTTGTTTCCGCACTTCGTTTTAAGGACGAATCTAGAGTGTAGCGAGGGCGTTCACTCAAACCCTAGAAAAGAATTACACTATCTATATAAGGTATCTTTCAACCTTTTATGTGTATGTATACAGTTTGAGATTAGAGGATAGCTTTGAGGGGCTTGAAAATTCAACTTGAGGTTCCAAATTTAAATCTCAAGCACTAGATTTTTAATTTTCGAACTCCCTTTGTGCAAATACTGATACAATAAAGACCAAGAACACTAAAAACACACACTCAAAATAGTCCACAAGTTCAAGAGAACCGAGGACCCTTTGAGTGACTCCTCTCGGATTCAAGATATACAATAAGAACACAATGTAATGAGGTGTTTAACACCTATTTTTCAGCTAACCATCAAACTATATTAGCAACACAAGACAAGAACAACAATATTAAAACAACAAGACAGTCATAGGATTACATTAATCAAGTCAAGAACCGAATACTACAACAACATACAAGATAGATAGTTAGACCTTGGTTGGAATAATCTTAAGAACCCAAGAATATGGTACTCTTGAACCCTTAACACTACTCAAAAAGGTTAACCTAACTCTATGTTGACACAAAAGGTCCTTTACCTCCTCTAAACCCCAACATTTCAAGCCAACAATGCAAATACAAGTGAATCTTCACTTGTCTAGCCTTAGGTACGGTTGGAGCTCCTAAGAACAGAACTAAAATGTTACAAAGTTGTAAGTCTCAAAAATAATCAACTAAGTCTCAAAAATCCTAAGTTGGTCTATTTATATTACAACACAAAATAAGACTAAAATGATAAAAGTGCCCCTTAAATGAAAAGGCTCCAAAGGGCCGCCCATGGAGTGCATACATAGGGGCAGTTTTGGGATTCATTTACACTTAAGCTCGGGCCTTCTCTCGATTTTCTTTGACTTTCTCAAAATATATCTATCTACGAGATTGTACTCGTATCATCCTCTCCACCTTGAAAGGAGTTTGACCTCAACCTCATGACTTCACCAACCTCACGGATCCTCTATAGAATCACCTTCTCATTTTTTGCCCCAAATCTTAGAGGCTTAGCCAAGGACTCCTCGAGATCATCAAGTATGCTTTGGTGAGTATGCTTCCCAATTTTACCCTTAGGATGCACATGATCATATACCTGCATGCAAGAAAAAAGAGTACTAGGAAAAATGCTAGTACCTACGTTAGTGAGAAGTGAAGGCTCCCCGAGGGTAAGTCCCAAAAGTAAGGACCCCTTGTCTCTTTTCTCCTTGATTCCCTTCCCTTCTCCTCTATTCCCACTCTTGGTCTTTCCCTTTCTCTCCTTCTTCCTCTTTTCCTCTAACTCTCTCACTTATTAATTCACTTCGACCACTTGTATCGGTGAGAGATAGTGGAGTGTATACCTTCAGCCATGGAACCCCAAGGTATAGCTATTGGCTTAGCCATCATGCATGGTAGCTCTATCATACTGCCATGGTCTTACCAACAATAGGTGACTCGCTTGCACAGGAATAATATCACATAACACCTCGTCAAAGTAGTTCCTTACCTTACACTGTATCACCACTTGTCTATTTACCTTTAACTCTCCACACTCATTTAACTATTAAAGGTTATACGGTCTTGAATAACGGATAATGGGCAGTCTCAAGAAGTCAACCAAGGTACTACTAGCAATATTGACGCAACTACCTCCATCAATAACCATAGAACACACAACTCCTTTAATAAGGCATTTGGTGTTAAAAAGGTTTTCCCTTTGACTAGGATCACCCAAAGCCTTAATAACCATGGCCTTCCTAACTACGAAACATGACACTTCAAGATCGCCCTCACACGGCCAATTATATTCCTCCTCTCCTTTCTTGGGCTTCTTGGGTTCTACCCTCTCTCCACCTTGAGATTGATCATTAATCTCCTTCGATTCAAGTCCCACCTCCTCTCTAAGAAAATATAATTTCCTCTCCCTTAGAATTATATTTCTCCTATTCGTACACTCACTAGCCTTGTGTCCCAAACCTTGGCATTTAAAACATTGAAAGCCTTTAGAATTAGGAAAAGAATATGGTTTACCTTTATTTCTCAGAGGGTGCCTTTTGTGAGCCTTGTTCTCAGCTTGGGCATCCTTAGAATCGGGTTGTTCCACCTTGTATGAGTCACTCTTGTCATTGTTCCAACTCAAGGGAGATTAGGCTTTAAACTTGGACCCCGATTTCTCTCGCAACTCTCTTTCAATTTCCAATGCAGCTTGGAAGATGGAATCAAGGGTGTCAAACTTATGAATTGTTTAACGTGTGGTAATACTCTATTTAACCCCACATTGAATCAAATGATGTCGTGACTCACTTGCTCCCCTTTATGATCAAGTTTCAAAATGAGCTGTTGGAACTCATCGTAGTAAGCCACGATGCTTTTGTTTCATTGTCTCAAGTTATAAAACTTGGAAAGAAACTCTTGATAATATCTTTTGGGTAGGTACCTTTGTCTCATGAGGTACCTTAGCCGAAACCAGGGAGGGGGCTGCCCCTCAACCAAAACATTGCCAAAACGCTTAACATACTCCCACCATATAGTAGCATAACCATCAAAGTGAGCAATAGCATAGCAACTCTTATTCTCCTCGATAAGATCATTGACTTGGAAGACCCTATCACATGTGGATACCCATGAAAGAAACCCTTTCGGATCACTCTCACCTTTGAAGATTGGAAGCCCCATTTTGATGGTATTTAGCCCTACTTCATGGTTTTGGTTCCCTTGTTAGTTCCAATGACCAACTCATCCTTCCCATCCATGAACTTTCCTTGGATCAATATGTCTACCCCGTATCTATTCCCCTCTCATATAAGCATCATCAAATGGTCCATACCTCTTATGTTAGATAGGTCTATTTGGGTTAAGTGGAGCTTGTAGTGGCGGAGTTAGATTTGGTGGAAAGTGAGGTCTTTGGTCAATTGAAGTTTGGTTAGGAGAGTTCAGGTTTTGGGGTGGCACATGGGTTCCAAGTCCTTCGTGTAGGACTTGGTGAAGTAGTGGGTGGATGGGTCTCTTATGTTCTCAGTTTTGGGAGTAAAATGGGGTTTTGTTTGTGACATTGGATGGTTGTCTCGGTGAGTGAAACATTTGGTGCAAGGCCTCAAGAGTAATGGTTGGGGAAATGTTTTGAGGGGTAGAAGGTCGACTCCTTTAGCTTTCCACACGTTCTAATCTCCTATTCATTGATATCACATCTGTATCTAATTTCTCAAGAACCATATTCAATATAGCCATATCTTAAGACAGAGTTTCAAGGTAAGCTAAGACGTGATTGATGGCATTACTATCCATTGTTTGAGCATTTGAAGCCTCAAGTTCCATTGTGATTGTATTGGAAATAATCCTTTAAGTTACGATCCATGTAATGCCTCGAATATAGAACCCAAAATGCTACATAGTGGTCATGACCCCGAAGGACCACAAGCTAACCCATGACTGGTATCTATAACTGAGTACTAAATAATATATTGGAAATATGTGGACTGTAAGTTGTAAGGCCATAAGATTCAAAACTGAACTAATACTGAATATAAAACAATGTCTGTAGTGGGGTATGACAATACCCAAAACTAAGATAAACTGTTTGAAATATGCTGTAATCTGAAAGCCTCTAAATTTTCTGAAATCTGTAGAGTTGATGGGATATGTCCCTAACTAACTCTGAACTACTGAAATAATAAAGTAATAAAATAATTAAGCTATTCTCTAATGATGAGGACTCACTGCTGGTCTGGCTACTGAACGTTTGATCTACTAAGGATGCTCGGGAGCTCATGCTTCTAAACCAATAATATAACGAACCATAGCGCAAATGCATCAGTATGTTAAATATAATGGTATGCAAGTGAGGTAGGCTAAATACAAGGGTTTATATGCATGAACAATAATAACTGACTGTATAAAATGAACATGAGAATACATGCATGAATATGTAATTGTAATTGAAATTGTGATAACACTGGCACATAAATTCTGATAACGTGGATTTACTGATATCTGAGTACTGATACTGGGTTACTGAATGAATGAGTCTACTGAATACTAAGGAACTAAGGTCATATTACTAATAAAGGAATAACTATTTCTGATAGTTCTGATTATGAAGAATTGGTCTGATTGACTATATCTGACCGTCCTGAAACTGAATACTGATAACATGGATTTCGTATAATAAATATACTATTAACTGAGTTCGTGATAACATGATTACAAAGTCTTAATACTGATAACATGAGTGATTGTATCTGACAGTTGTGATACTGATGAAACTAGCTGGGTTACACACTGTACTGATTTAACTATATCTTACAGTCCTGGATTTCTGTAGAACTGAACTGAGTTGTATTACTAAAATTGGATCTGAAACTAAGATTGTGGGAGGTAATTATCTAACCGACATACCCCGAAACTAAACTGGTGGGGTCCAACCTGTAACCCCAGCTGAAAGGGTATCAGTACTGTGCCACGAGAAAAGACAAACTGTGAGTATACCCTTTCTGATAGGGAGCTCTTACATCAATCCCTCCTAGTATAAAAGTCAAATTAGATGTATAAATCCCTAAACGCATAGGGTGCATCTTAACCTACGGTGGCTATGTAGTTCTGGAACACAAGGATTGCTTCTAAGGATCACACCCTCCACTGAATAACAGGTGAATCCCCATCCTTGGGTTCACTCGGTGCTGAATCCTACTCCCAACTAAATAAACACTAAACTGATTAACTAAACTGAACTAATACTAATGGTATTTTTTAGCGGAGCTAAACTGAGTTCACTGAGTTTCGTTGACTGACGAAATGCTACTGAGATCTGAGGATTGATGGAGAGTACTAAAGTTACTGCGATTTTTGGGATACTGAGGTTACCGAGATTACTGAGTACTAATGTTACTAATACCACTGAGGTCACTGAGATTACTGAGTAGCACTAGACTAATACTGAATTTATTGAGTTTTCCTAAGTCATGAGACTGACTGAATTCTAAGGATCATAGCTTGACTGAGAATATCGTGAAAACATGACACTGGCTCTAGGTAAACATCTAAATTTTTAGGTACAAGTATCCCCAGGACTCGATAGCATGAAACTGACAGGACATGACACTTCTTGAACATATGACCAATATCAACAATTCAAAATATATTAATTTGGGGATTTCATGAAGCACATGGTTATCATAGTCTTGTACATGAATGGAATTGCATATAAACATGTCATAATTTCATCAACCAAATCTCATGGACGTTCCCTCAACCATTCATAATGCACGCAATATCATGGAAGTCATTCTTAGTCATAGGGTAAAGCATACACTTATCACTTGGGTCACAATTAAGCTATAATGCATAATTTCTATTCTCTTAGGCATTTTATCAAACACCTAGGAAGCATGACTTAGGGTATAGGCATGACAATTTAATTAATACAACAAAACTCCATATTTTTAACTCAATTTCACATGTTTCAGACCACATACTAGAATAGGTTCATGAACAACACATAAAGATTTCAACTTGGGAATCATACAACTATAATCACATGAACATAATCAACCCACAACAAGATATTAACAATACAAGATTTAAAACTTGAGTTTTGGGCTTCATAGATGAAAGGAATCCATGAATTAACACTGTGCATACCTTAGTTCTTGATTCTACGAAGATTGACAGAGAGATTCTTGAATTTGAGTCTTGGATTCAAATCCCCAATTGAAAATCCTAGCTTGTTATTGAAAGAAAATTGAGAGAAACAATATATTTTAGGTTTTAATTATGGTTGAATCAAGTGTTATTGCGTATATATAGGGGTGAGAAATTAACCCTTTTAACCATTGGACGCATATTTTAATTCTATGAAAATTTCCCAACCTAGACCCCTGGCGCGATGCGGCGCTATCACGTCGTATCTTTTGAATTTGACAACTCTGAATTTGAGCCTTGGTGCAATGCACTATAATCGCGGAGGCTCACTGGATTTTGATGATTTCCATTTTGGCTGGCTTCGCAACGCGTTGATGGCTCAGGTGGCACATTGTCTTACTAAAATAGCTCTAACTCTTCGCCCAGGTGTTGAATTCAGGCGAATTTGGTATCGATGGAAAGCTTATTCAATTTCACACATGATAAAAAGTGAAAATCTTGAAAATAACACATTTATAAAATTGGATTCATCTTTGAAACAAGTCTTTAACATTTCTGGGATGATTTTAAGCTAGGTAGAAGTATGGGGTATTACAATATCTTCCCCTTGGGAATATTCGTACTCGAATGAGACTGATTTAGATGGGAGAAATGATAAGATAAAGTTCATAATGAACATGACAGCTGAAACATGACTACCTGACTGACATTACTGAGATTCATACTGAGCATGCATATCAGATGCATAATTTTATGACTGATTTGATATAGGAATACATGACTGAAAGTACTGATAAGTTGATCATGCATATCTGATCTGTGAATACATGACTGAACCGACTCATGAACATGTGACTGAACATATAAGGGTAATGATGCCAAGTTTAAACTAAAACTGAGCATGGAACCGAATACCACATTTGTAACTGAAACCTAAACATGAAACTGGATATGCTTAAGAAAAGCTATTACCTTGGGCTAAGTCTAAGCTTAATTACTAAATATGCATGTGTGAAAACATAAGAACGTAACTGGGTTTGGAACGTGATACATGAGTTGAATATTGTGATCTGAACTAAGTACCTTAAATATGTGGCATACGACCAAGATTAGAGCTAGAGGGTCAACCTATGGGTAGCCACTACTCCAAATAGGATTTGTTACAAGAAGAGAGTGGCATGTTTATGTCATGAAAGTTTTGGAGAATTATAGTGTATCTCCCCATTGGGACACTAGGTCCTTAGAAGAATACTGACTTGACTGCGATACTAAAGAAAATTGGGATGATACACAAGACACCAACGAACTGAATCGTGACTGAATATCTGGGATATAAAACTAAGGCATGATACATGAACCAAGTTTAACACACAACTACCTAGTTGGTCCATCTTAGAATAATCACATTCATGAGATTTTGAATTGTGCGATTAGGTGGAAAGATGGGGAAACCATACCATCTAAACTTGTCCGTTTTGACTGCTAAACTGAAGTACTGGCTTTGTGTACTAACTCATGCTGTAAACTTATACTTGACTGGAGCATTTCTATGACACTCTTTCTATAGAGTTCTAATGATTGTAGAGAGAAAGCAAATCTTGGCCTGGTCTGAGTAGGACATCTGAATGGGAGATCGCTACATAGCTGGGGTTCTTATATTAGGAGGTAAGGCCTATGAAACATCATCTAAGATTAAGTGACCAAACCTTATGCACTACAACTAAGACTGCTGAAAAGGTTCACATGGTGTTGAGAACGAATGCATAAATATACTAATTTATCTGATTAACTGAATGACTTATAGATAAATGCTGGCATATAAGACTAAACTGTACATAGTCTAAATGACTAGCCTAAGGCCGTAGAGTATTATGCATAGGAGGTAAGGACTGAGTGAGTGACATGAGGTGACTGGGCATGGATTTATGAAAACTATATTACTTGAAATTGTGAGACCAAGCATATGAAATGATTTAGAAATATTCTGTAATTGAGGTACTGAAATACTAACGACTGAGTAACAGATAGCTATATGCTATGGTTGGATAATCCTGAAAGCAAACTGAGTTTTTGATCTGGCTTAACGAGGACTAGGACTGAGATTGTAGTTAAGACGGTAATTGAGACTGTAACCATAACCAAGACTATAATTGGGACTCAATGCTGGTTTTCTATAACTGAGGTTTAGAATGGTACGGGAGCATTGAATTCTGATGGCTAAATAATTGATAGTTGAAAGCCATGGTTCTGTAGGACTATCTGAGTCCTTTATTGGATACTGACTACTGAATGACGTTGTAATTGAGTCTTACAGAATGGAACACTAACACTACGGAGTCATTGAGGTATCTAAACTGAGAGTATATGTGACATAATTTGAGTTTGATTGAACCCTAAGAGTGAAGTCATGAATTGTGTGGGCTAAGCATACTATAAAGAATGACATAAATGCATGAGTCATGAGCTGCATGACCTGAGTCTGATGTTTCTATACTTATAGAACTTTATTCGTAACACAGAGTAAGCCAAAACTCCTCATACTAGGAACTTAAATCACATATGATTTTTATGAAAAACATGAGAATATAAGTTGGGTGCATGAAATTGTGACATGAAGCATGCATAAGTATCGGGAGGGTTGAAGTACAAAACTTCACATTGTGATAGGAATAGGTTGGGAATCACCTTTCCTTATTGATTTCCTACACATATTGGTATTACTACTAGAACCTAAAGGTCTGGATTTCTAAGATATCATAATCGGATAATTACTGCATACCTGTCAAGCTGTGTTAGACCGACTCACTAGGTTAGAGACTGGAAAAGGACTTGTTAATATTTGGTCTGACCTTAAAGTTGACTGCTATGCAAGGAGTTACAAAAAAAAAGCTCCTAAATTTGAAGAAGCGAGAACATGTAAATGAAGGATCTGTAACATACTAGTGGCTGCATCAGAAGGACTTTCATAATCCTATCAGGACTGAAGTGCATAGAGTCTATTTGGGCATTGCCCACTGATAGCACTGGAATTGGCACCCTGCTAATTTGGGTGACCGAACTGAGCTGAAGAACGATCGTGTTGACTTTGAGGATCGGGTTTAGGATAGTCTCAAACTTTATGACCAGACTCGCCACATCTGAAACAAACATTACTACCGGCTCTACACACACCCTTATGATGCTTACCACACTCTTCGCAAAGTAGATGAGTAAAAACCCTGCTCTCACTACCCTGGGCCTTGGAGCCTGGTGCCTCATCTCTATGGTTATTTCTAAACTTTGGTGTTGGTGCACTAGCTGAAGATAGAACTGGGGTTGGAAACTTCTATCTATGCTGAGAACGGTTAACACCCTGCGACCCTGGAAGAGAAAAACTATAACTAGCAGTTCTGGCCCTCTTATTTTCCCTCTCCTTCTTTTTAAGTTTCTACTTCTCAATCTGCAGAGCATGGACCATAAGCCTAGATATGTCCATATCCTTAATCAACATCGCAGTTCTGCACATCTTAACTACTATACCTGATACCCAGACATAAACTTACTCATTTTGGATCTACTGTCTGCTACTACATGGGGAGTGTACCTGGCTAACTGAGTAAACTTGAGGGAATACTCATTTACACTCATGCTACCTTGTCTGAGGTTGATGAACTATAATAATTTGGATTCTTTCTGTTCTAGGGGAAAGAATCTATCTAAGAAGGCTGTAGCAAACTCTACCCACTCTATGGGCTCTAAATCTATACCCATGTATACCTCCCACTAATTGAACCACGTATGGGCTACATCTTGTAGCTAATAAGCAGCTAACTCTGTACTCTTACTGGAAGTCACTCCCATTATATCTGTGACTTTTTGAACCTGGTCGAGGAATTTTTGTGTATCGTCTTCGGACTTAATACCTAAGAATAAGAGAGGATTCATTTAAGTAAAGTCATGAATCCTGGCGCAGCTGAATTGGCCACTGGGTTGGCCAGAACAGCAGCTGGCTATTTATTTTAAGCTGGGACTGAATTGGCTAGATTAGTGTATGCAGTCCTGAATTCTGCATAAGAGACATGCTCATCCAGAGGATTTGCCAGAACGGGCTGAGGTGCTGATTGATTTCCCATTCTCCTTTTGTTAGTCCCTTTAGGAGGCATGTTCTGTAAATGAAAGGAAGAATGGATTAGACTGAGAGAAAATTTTGAGCTTATGCTCACTGGCATGACATGAATACTGAAAGAAGGAAAAGTGTTCCTAAAACATCTCATAGCCTCCTATACATAAGTGTGGTGCACAACACACCCATGAACAAGACTCTACTACATGTGGCTTTCTAGACTTCCTAGGATACTATTGAACCTTAGGCTCTGATACAAAGTTTGTAACGCCCCAAATATGGTATCCAGAATACTACATGGTGCTCATGACCTCGAAGGACCACAAGCTAACCCATGACTGATATCTATAATTGAGCACTGAATAATATACTGGAAATATGCGGAATGTAAGTTGTAAGGCCATAAGGTTCAAAACTGAACTAATACTAAATATTAAACAATGTCTGTAGTAGGGTATGACAATACCCAAATCTGAGATAAACTATCTGAAATATGCTACAGTCTGAAAGCCTCTAAACTATCTAAAAATTGTGGAGTTGATAGGGCATGTCCCCAACTAACTCTGAACTATTGAAATAATAAAGTAATAAAATAATCATGCTATCCTCGAATGATGAGGACTCATTGCTAGTCTGGCTGCTGAATGTCTGATCTACTAAGGATACTCAGGAGCTTGTGCTTCTAAACCTATGGTATAAAACACCATAGTACAAATGCGTCAGTATGTTGAATGTACTGATATGCAAGTGAGGTAGGCTAAATGCAAGGGTTCATATACATGAACAATAATAACTGACTGTATAACATAAACATGAAAATATATGCATGAATACATAACTGTGACTGAGATTGTGATAGCGCTAACTCATGAATTATGATAACATGGATTTACTGTTACTGAGTACTGATACTGGGATACTGAACGACTAAGTCTAATAAATACTAAGGAACTAATGGCATATTACTAATAAAGGAATTACTATTTCTGACAATTCTGATTATGAAGAACTGGCCTGATTGACTGTATCGACAGTCCTAAAACTAATACTGATAACATGGGTTTTGTATAATTAATATACTATTAACTGAGTTCGCGATAACATGATTAATGAGTCTGAATACTAATAACATTAGTGACTGTATCTGACATTCCTGATACTGATGGAACTAGTTGGGTTTTGTACTATACTGATTTAACTATATCTGATAGTCCTGGATTTCTGTAGAACTGAACTGAGTTCTATTACTAAAACTAGATCTGAAACTGAGAATGTGGGAGGTAACCATCTAATCAACATACCCCAAAACTGAACTAGTGGATCCAACCTGTAACCCCAGTTGGAAAGGTGTCAGTACCGTGCTACAGGTAAAGACAAGCTATGAGTATATCCTCTCTGACAGGGAGCTCTTCCGTCAACCCGACCTATTAGGAAACTCAAATGAGATGTATAAATCCCTAAATGTGTAGGGTGCATCTCAACCTACGCTGGTTACGTAGTTCTAAAACACAAGGATTATATCTAAGGATCAGACCCTCTACTGAATAATAGGTGAGTCCCTATCCTTGGGTTCACTCAGTGCTGAAGCCTACTCCTAACTGAATAGACACTAAACTGAACTAATACTAATGGTATTGTTTAGTGGAGCTATACTGAATTCACTGAGTTCGATTGACTGACAGAATGTTACTGAGATCTGAGGACAGACGAAGAGTACTGAAGTTACTGAGATTTCTGGGAATACTTAGGTTACAGAGATTACTGAGTACTAATATTATTGAGACCACTAAGGTCACTGAGATTACTGAGTAGGACTAGACTGATATTGAATTTACTGAGTTTTCTTGAGTCATGAGATTGACTGAATTCTAAGGATCGTGGCTTGACTGAGAGTATCGGGAAAACATGACACTAGCTCTAGGAACATAGCTAAATTGTCGGGTACAAGTACCCCCCAAGACTCGATAGCATAAAACTAATAGGATATGACACTTCTTGAACATATGACCAATATCAACAATGCATAATACATTAATTTGGGGATTTCATGAAGTACATGGTTATAATAGTCTTGTACATGAATGGAATTTCATATAAACATGTCATACTTTCATCAACCTAATCTCATGGAAATTCCCTCAACCATTCATAATGTACACAATATCATGGAAGTCATTCTTAGTCATAGGGTAAAGCATACACTTATCACTTGGGTCATAATTAAGCTATAATGCATAATTTCTATTCTCTTAGGCATTTTATCAAACACCAAGGATGCATGACTTAGGGCATAGGCATGACCATCAAATTAATACAACAAAACTCCATATTTCAACTCAATTTCATATGTTTTAGACCACATACTAGCATAGGTTCATGAACAACACATAAAGATTCCAACTTGGGAATCATACAACCATAATCACATGAACATAATCAACCCACAACAAAATATTCACAATACAGGATTTAAAACTTAATTCTTGGGCTTCATGGATGAAAGAAATCCATGAATGAACAATGTGCATACCTTAGTTCTTGATTCTACGAAGATTGATGGAGAGATTCTTGAATTTGAGTCTTGGATTCGAATCCCTAATTGAAAACCCTATCTTGTTCTATAGAGCAACTTGAGAGAAACAATATATTTTGGGTGAATTATGTATGAATCACGTGTTATTGGGTATATATAGGGGTGAGAAATTGACCCTTTTAACCCTTGGATGCGTATTTTAATTCTTTAAAAACTTCTCGACCTGGACCGCTAGCGCGACGCGGCGCTATTGCGCGGTGTCACTGGAATTTGACAACTCTGAATTTGAGTCTTGGTGTGACGCACCATATTCGCGGAGGCTCACTGAATTTTGACGATTGCCATTTTGGCTGGCTCCGCGACGCGTTGATGTCTCAGGTGGCACACTGTCTTACTAAAATGGCTTTAACTCTTCACCCAGGTGCCAGATTTGGGACAATTTGGTATAGATGGAAAGCTTATTCAATTTCCAACATGATAAAAAGTGAAAATATTGAAAATACCATATGTATAAAAGTGTATTCATCTTTGAAACAAGTCTTTAACATTTCTAGGATGATTTTAAGCTTGGTAAAAGTATGGGGTATTACATTACAACTAGTCACCAAATAAGTTCACAACATCACACATAATAATACAACACAAAACCTACAAAACAAAACGCACCTTAGTTCAAACAATCTCATTATTCTCTCACTCACGTTGTGGCCTCTCACTTGATGTCACAAATGTTTGTAACTCGGCTTGTCACTCATGGTGAGTTGAAAAGTAAGTCTACTCTTTAGTTGGAATGGATTCTTTGTTGGACGACTCAATTAAGTAATGTTTGAACTTGATCCAAAAAGTACTACAATTATAAAAATGACAAAAAGCACAAAAGAAATGTAGACACGAACAATGGATTCAAAGGACTAATTGACAATCTAGTAGGAGTTTACTAGTTTGTTAATTAGTTCTAAGATCAACAAATGAATCAAAGAATCAACAATTAGAAACTAGAAAAATTCAAATTTGAGCTTAATATTGATGGTGAACAGTAATTAGGGTGATATGACAGTATGTAATTGGTCTCAATCCTACACACTTTAGTCACAAATTTAAAATAGAAAATAATTGGTTTTGGATGAAAAGTATAAGTCTTGAGTCCTTTGCAATTTTAATCTAAAAAAGATGATCTTTACTTGTACTAGTTCCACCAAACAAGGTTCCTTGATTTAAGGATAATAGTTGAAAAAATGGATGTCAAGTCTAGGAAGTGATGGTTCAAGTCTTCTCACCAACAAACTTTACCACTTTTATCTCACCCCTTTTGAATCTATTTGCACCTTTTTTGTTGGTTAAGTTATAAGACTAGGTGAAAAACAAGATTAACACAACAACAATCTTCAAGAACATAACAACAACTTCTCAAGAACACAACAACAACAACAACAAGACTAATCATCCACCAATCTTCAACGACAAGGCCACACACGACCAACTTCAAGTCACCACAACATTAGTCAATATTATAAGCTCAACTTTAGATATAGACACCTTTTGTATTAGTGAGAAAGAAACCAACACAAGAAACACACTAGACAAACAAAAACCTACAAGATCTAGTTTCAACTCTCGACCAAGAACAAGAACAACTTCAACTTATTTTTTTTACTAAGAGGGCCCAAGATTGACCTGTGGGAACAAGATCAATCCATGCTATGATACCAAATGATACAAGAAAGATCAAGAAAACTCAAAATGCACACTCAAAATAATCCACAAGTTTAAGAGTACCGAGGACCTTTTGAGTGACCCCTCTCAGATTCAAGACTACAATAAGAATATAATGTAATGAGGTGTTTAACACCTATTTTCGAGCTAACCACCAAACTATATTAGCAACACAAGACAAGAACAACAATATTACAACAGCAAGACAGTCACAGGATTACATTAATCAAGACAAGAACCAAAAACTACAACAACATACAAGATAGATAGTTAGACCTTGGTTGGAATAATCTTAAAAACCTAAGAATATGGTACTCTTGGACCCTTAACACTATTCACAATGGTTAACCTAACTCTACATTGACACAAGAGGGCCTTTACCTCCTCTAAACACTAACGTTTTAAGTCAATAGTGCAAACATAAGTGAATCTTCACTTATCTAGCCTTAGTTATGATTGGAGATCCTAAGAAGAGAACTAAAATGTTACAAAGTTATAAGTCTCAACAATAATCAACTAAGTCTCAAAAACCCTAAGTTGGTCTATTTATATTACAACACAAAATAAGACTAAAATGGCAAAAGTGCCTCTTTAATGAAAAGGATCCAAAGGGCCGCCCATGGAGTGCATACATAGGGGGATTTTGGGCTTTATTTACGCTTAAGCTCGGGCCTTCTCTCAGTTGTCTTTGACATGCTCAAAATATATCCATCTATAAGGTTGTACTCGTATCAAATACTGGGGACGCTACTGCTTTGCTTAGCCTTTATATTGTTTTTTTCAGTCATTAAAGTGGTCG
The DNA here is from genome assembly GCF_002878395.1 of Capsicum annuum. Lineage (NCBI taxonomy): Eukaryota > Viridiplantae > Streptophyta > Magnoliopsida > Solanales > Solanaceae > Capsicum > Capsicum annuum. The sequence goes on from NC_061116.1 coordinate 176,048,340, forward strand.
CTCATATTTCTTAGATTAAATGGACGTCCAACTTATAATTAAGCTACTCCCATTAAAAGAAGCAGAAGAAGAAAAGCTACTCTCATCAGAATATACATTCAGTTTTGTGATCATAAGTTTACAGATAAGTGAAGTCTGGTCTCAAATAAATCTTTTCCTAATACGAGACCAATAAGAAGGGGCACTTCCGATTTTGTTGGTGCTTGATACATCTCCAAGACATATACACCGGCTCGATCGTAATGGTTGAAGGAACTGTATCTTAATATTTATATTTCTTCTTTCAGAAGTCTTTTCATGTATTATATGTCTACCTCCTATACTGACCATGATAGATAGATTGAACGTACTCTTGACACTCTAGATCCGCCTCGGAATTCATGAGACATTTTCTTTAACCCTCTGCTAAGTTTTCCCATCATCATCTCCACCACCTTCTTCTTAGTTACGGGCAAGTATATGTGCTTTGTTAGCTTCTCCAACCCAATCAATCCTAATAATTAACACCAACAAGAAGGCCAAACAAATAACTACTCCAACCATAAATCCTATCAACAATCCTGGAAGGCCAAGTTGAACCTTGAAAGCCAAAATCACCCCCAATGGAAAGGCCAATAGGTAAAATCCACTGATATTGGCATACATCCCTAACCAAGGCCGAGCCGTTCCACGAACAATTCCTCCACAAACTGCTAAAGGAAAGTTAACAACTTCAATTAAGGCCATTAGTAGCATGATCTTCTTCACTCCTCTTATTATCACTTTGTCATGGCTAAACAAAGGCCCCCAAATTCCTCTTGTTGCTACCATAACAGAGCCACCGAAAAGGCCTGCAATGATACTCAAGCCTAACGACACACACGTTGTCCTATAAGCAGCGTGAGGACTATCTTCCCCAAGTTCATTGGATACGCGAATGGATGCACATGTTGCGAGAGAGAGCATAATAGAGTAAATCAAATAATCAAAGTTTAACACAATGGCTATAACCCCAACTGCTTGTTTAGCATTCGGAAGACGCCCTGTGAGCAAAACCAAGATCTCGTAGCACCACCACTCGAGGCAAGTAGTAACGCAACATGGTCCACAGAGTTTGAGAAACCTGATCCAATCAAGAATCCCCTGTTCCCACCAGCCTCCTTCGTTCCACTTTCCTCTCGTTCTATTCTCTCCTATCACAACATAAATAGCCAAAAGAGTCGTGAACAACAAGTCTGTTACCCAATATGCCATGGATACTCCTTCGAGCCCCTTAGTCATCGAAAGTAACACGTTTATCGGTATATGTAGAGTAACCCCCAAAGCAGAGGCTATCATAATTGGGATTGTCACATTTTGTGTGCTCAAGTAAGCCTTCAATGGACACAAGAAAGATGTGATCACCAAATCAGGAAGGAGATAAATAAGATACTTCTTAGCAACCATAGCAATGTCTTCTTGCTGGCCAAATTTAATGAGAATCTTGTCAACTTTAAGCCACAAGAAAGAAATAGGAATTGAGACAAATAGTAACAAAAAAACAGACATGACAAGGGTCTTGTGAAGTAACTTATGATTCTTGGCTCCAAAGGCTTGTCCACAAATAGGCTCCATAGCACCACTCAGCCCATTCAAGACTGAGAATCCAGTCACATTCGCGAACGTAAAACCAAGCGTGGCTCCTGCTAAAGAAAGTTCTCCAAGCCTGCCCAGGAACACTGTTGTGATGGCTGTCTTTGCAAACCAGGTGAAGTTCATAACCATCAGAGGGAGCACTATTTCACTTTGCAGTTTCATTTCTAAAAACGCATTTTGTATGAGGTTTTCTGGCCATTTTTTGGTCATTGCTTCAGTCATACTAGTGGTGGTATTTGCAATATTAGTGTAATTCTTTATGTTAAAAGAAAAGAGGGGTTACACGAGAATGATAAGTTGTTAAAGAGCATGAGTTTTGTGAAGCAGTTGGTGTACTAAAAAAGATTGGATTTTTTGCAATGGCCATTTGAGGAAAGAAAGCCAATAAGAGAGAGAAATCATGGTGGGGTATTTATAGTGCGCGATAAGAATGCAAAGGCAAATCAAAAAGCAGAAAGGGGTTTTGCTAAAAAGAACAAAATAACACATGCCTGACAAATCTTTATGAAAGACCAACTGTTTTCTCGTGTTGGTGTTGGTGTTGGTGAGTGGAAAATGATCTCTAAAAAATATATAAACTAAAGATTATAACAATAATAATAACAATAATACTAGCAAATCAGAGTGTTTTGATTATTCTGCGTAATAAAGAATAAAGATGGCAATAATGTTTAAATGTTAGTTGTAGTAAGTAATATGAAGTTAAACATCAAAATAGTTGTAAGAAAAATAATTTCTGCAAAGAAGTCATTTTTTCTCTTAAAATAGAAAATACTTTTTATGAAAAAAAAATTTGAAGTCATTTTATCGCTTAAGATAGAAAATACTTTTTATGAAAAAAAATTCTGAGTTACCAGACACTAGAAAATGATTCTCGTCAAATCAAACACACCCTCTGTTGATAGTTATGTTAGCAGTGAGCTTTTTAACCATTTCAAGTAAATTCACTAACTGCTTACTTCCCTCTTATTTTTCGTTTGATGAAAAAATTCTGTACAAATTATAACTAATGATACTACCTCCGTTTTATATTAATTAACCCTTATTAATTTGGCATATCTAATAAAATATTAATTAGGAATTTATTTTACCAAATTAATCTTATTAATTATGCTTTGAAAATATAAATTTGAGTAAATACATTTTGTTCAGTCATTTAAGTTAAGGATAGTATTGGAAGAATATAATAAAATCCTCTTGATTTCATTAGAAAGACTACTAAATTGAAATAAATATTTTTAAAAAGAGGATCAACTAAAACGAAACGGAGGAAGTAGGATTGTGGCATTAATTGGTAACCACTTTGTCGTTTTAAAGTTGTCCAAATTTCGACCAGTTCATTTTTAGAATCCATCGGTTTTGGAGAAAAAAAATTAAGAAAATGGATATTTAACCAAACATAATCTGAAAAATTAACTTAAAGAGATGATGGTTAACAATCATATAAGGAAATCAATTTTCTCTGCCACAATCGATCTAACAATTCAACACATCCTCACATATTCAGGATTAGACATTTAAAGCATGAATAATATAACACGAACAATGTGCATATTCAGCATGTGGCACTTAGGTGCGGAGGGCGGTATTGCTTTCGGTGCAAGCCATCTCTCTTTTATGTTAAGAGAATAAATTAATCTTTATTTAATTCAATCCTAAAAGCTAGCTCAACATGTGAGAATTATTCAAAACTATATGATAGAATCAATTTTCTCTCGAAACCGATATTTATTCTTATCCTAAAATTTCTTAAGAATTTCCAATTTTCCATGATGACATAAAGTAGAAATGGAGAATAATGCGGGCAGGATTTGAATTTGAAATTATAGGTGATGCAGAGATTTTCTTGTTCTTAAAGAATTAATTGTAGCTTTTCACACAGCCTTTATAAGCTATTGAAACTTAAAAATTCGATTTTTCACATGAAATTCAGTTAAAAAGTACCACAGCGTTAGCCTAAAAATTCGATTTTCACATGAAAAAGGTAGATACATATATTAACATACCTAAAGGAAATAGGCATAAACAAAGGGAAAGGGATCAGAAGAGAATAAGCTAATTTAAAGAGGTTTGGCACCATACCACTATCTTAAATATGTAGATAATATCGAATTGGAATATATATATAACAATAATGGAAAGGAAAAGTAGAAAATGAAAGAAGAAATTAATTAAGGGCTCTTCTTTTCTAATGGGAGTAATTAAATAATAAGATGGAAGATGTACTCCAAACTAATACTATGCCAAAAGTAGAGTAGCAATAATGTTCTACTGGTCCTCTGCAGCTGTAGGAACTGCGTTATTTCTCTCGTAACATTAGTACTCCTGCGACAATTTTTACTCACGAAAAAGAATAACAGAGACAACTTAGCTCAAAATTAAATTATTAACGTTAATCATAAATGAGTACTATTAAGGTTGGCTTAATCTGGAGATATTATATTGAGATTATAAATGACCAAACGAGAATATATAAGACTTAATACATGGCCAATTTGTCAAACTTGTCAGCATATATGTTTCAGTTAAACACCTCGACTCCTAATAAAATATTTAAAGTAGATACTTTCAATTCAAATTTCGAAAAAAACTTTTGCGTATATTTCATTCGTCTTTTAAGTAGTTACTTTAACCACAAAATATGACATTTACTTTAGTCCATAATCATTGAATATTCTTCATATTTTATGTGCGGATATGAATGTAGTAGAAATAACTGTATGAAATCAATTACTTGTCTAATCTCAATTAGGACGTATTACATGTTGAAAAGTGGCACCACTCAATTTGTCCACTGTTTGTTGAGGAGAGGTGAGTGAGTGTATATGCTGTAAATTAACAATTAATATATCCCCTAGTGCGTTGGTTATAATGCCTATTATCTTCGCACTAATCTTGATTATTTAATAACTTCAAAAGATATATCCCTCTTACTCCTTGGTGTATGCTTTATATATGTGGAATAATGGAAGACCTATTGAAAATTAAGAATAACCTGAAGGACATCCCAAATTGAAAATGGGGGTGGAAATCCTTATCTTACACAAACAAATGCAACTAAACGAATAATATATTCCAATGGGTCTAATGGAATTTCAAATCAGATATTCGAGAATGGATCGAGCAGAATTTTATGGACATCCCAATCACAAAAGGAAAATATACAAAAACTACCAAATTTAATTTCATAATTAAGTTAAATAACAACATTTTAAAAAAATTATGTGGGATAGCAACCATAGCAGTATTTTAATGGCTCCTTATCCTTCCTTATTTTTTTTTCTCTTTCTCTCTTTTATATCTCTAACATCTTTTCTTTATCATTTTGATTTTTTTTCTATTTTGATTTCTTTTTCTTTTTCATTTTTTTATCTATTCTATTTCTCTTTTTTTGTTACTTTTTCATTTTTTTCTTTATTAATATTTTCTTTTTCATTTTTTTCTTTCTCATATTTTTATTTTTTTCTATTTTCATTTTCTTCTTTTTCTTCTATTTTATTTATTTATTTTTTTAAGCTTCTATTTTTACTCTGCTATTTCTCTTTCTTATTTTTTTTTATTTTTCACCGTTTCTTTTTTTGGATTTTTCCTTTTTCTATTTTTATTTTCTTGTATTTTTTCGTTTATTTTACTTTTCTATCTCTAGCTTTGATTTTTTTTAGTTTTTTTATTTTTTTTTATTTTTTTGTATTTTTTTCTTTCTCATTTTCTTTTGGGTTCTATTTTATATTTTCTTTGAATTTTTGAAAAATATGGCTACATCGAGCATAAGTCACGGATGATAATAAAAATACCACAATCATTTATTGTATTTGTATTCGCATTATTATTTGTATTTTATATTCGTTGATACAATTGTATTCGTATTTTATAGTTCACACTTGTATTTATATGCATTTTATAGTTTGCACTTGTATTTGTATTTTATAGTTCGAACTTGTATTTATATTTTATAGTTTAGACTATCATTTATATTTTATATAATTCGTACTTGTATTTTAAAGAATTAATTTGTCTTTGTATTTTATTGTTGACTACATATTGTACTTTTATGTTGTGATTTTATTTTTCTTGTATTTTTATTTTTATTATTTTCATCGATACACATGTATGTTTACAAAATTATTTTATATTTATATTTTTAAGTTGGCCATATATTTATTTGTATTTGTAATATTATTTATTCATATTTGAATTTGTAGTTGATTGCATTATTTGTATTTTTAAATAAGTGACAAAGAATTGATATTTTTCTATCCATGAACACTTATGTTTATATTTATTGATAAAAATTATATTTTATTGATAAAATTAAACAATATAAATATAAATGATAAATTATACAAATAAAAATATTACATTTGTATGAAATGATACATGTTTGTACAACTTATACACATGCAAAGGCAAAATGACCTTCTGGACCCCTGTACTATGTCGATTTTGTAAGTTGGACATTCTACTTACATGTTTGTCATCTGGACCCTTGAACCTACTAAAAAGCAATATTTTAAAAAAAAAATTATGAGTGTAACGCACTCTCCCACGTCCACTGCCATGTCATTTTCACGTCATTTTTCACGTCATTTTTATATATAAAAAATATTAAATATTAAAATTAATTAATTAATTAAAAAACAAAAAACGACCCCCTCCCTTTCCTCTTTGTTCCCTCTCTCTTCCCCTTTTTCTTTCTCTTTTCCCATTTCCTATTCTCCTTCTCTCTTTCTCCTTCTTCTTCTTCTTTTTCTTCTTCTTCTTCTTCTTCTTCTTTTTCTACTCTCTTCTCCCTCTTCTTTTCTTTACAATTACACTCGATTTTCTTTCATAATTAATGATTTATGATCTGGGTTTTAAGTTTTGTCTACTAATCAAACTCATTTTCCATCATAATCGATGATTTTTGCTCTGAGTTTTGAGTTTGGACTGCTGATTCACATTGTCGATGATCTGGCTTACTGTAAAAAGGATAAAATTGAAAATGGGAAAGATGGGAAGCAACTAAGTAAAGTATTGAGGGTGAAAGTTTTGACTATTTTTTTCTACTTTCAATGCACCAAAAAACATTTAAGATTGTTGGATTATAGAAAAAAACTGTAGATTTTTTCTTATGAATTCAAGATTCATAATACGCATTTTATAGATAGATTGTTTCAGCTATTGGGTATAAAAATTTTCAATTTTTTGTTGTTAGTAAATGTGTAATTTTGATTATTTTGATATTTTTGTTGGACCCAATTGATTCTTGATTGAATCTAAGGTCTCAGGAGATGTCCTAGCCTTTTTTATAGTGATGATCATGGTAGCCATGGATGGACTGGGGTGTGATGAGCGTTAATTTTAATGGCAGCCATTACTGGACGGGGGTGTGAGGGATAGCCATAGTTGGAAGGAGGTGGTAGCCATGTCTGGATGAGGGAGAGGGGCTGGACAGAGGTGAGGGGTGGGGTGGGGAGTGGCTGGATGGGGGAGGGGAAGGAGAGGTGGGGGTAGGGAGTGGCTGGACGAGGTGGGGTGGGCGAAGGAGGAGTTTTTTTAATTTTTCTTTATAAATTTATTATTTTTAAAAATATTTTTAAAGTAAAAAAGATGGAGGAAAAAAATTTATTTTTATTTTTTTTTAATTTTAATATTTTTTATTTTTTAAAATTATTTTAATATAAAATTGGCCAAAAATTGACCCTCACTCGCACCTCAGGCGAGTGACTACACTCTCTTTGTGCTAGTCAGCGATTTAAATGCCACATAGGCAAGGTCAACAGTTAAAGGATGCAAAATGTTGATTTTTAATGGTTTTAAGGGTCCAGATGATAAACATGTAAGTAGAAGTGTCCAACTTACTAAACCGACATAGTACAAGGGTCCAGAAGATCATTTTGCCCACATACAAATGATACATGTTTAGATATATATAAATGATAAATTTGACATACAAATACTAATGTTACATTTGTATTAAATGGTACATTGCATATTTGTATATTTTAGACCCAAATACATACAATTAATACATATGCTTGTTTTTACTCAAATATAAATGATAAATTATGCATATTTATAGGTAAACTATTCAAATACAAATAATAAATTTATTTAAAATATATAGTTTGATACAACTAAATATAAAATATAAAAAATATATATAAATATAATATGAAACAATAAAAAAAAGAATGAAAAAGAATATATAAAAATAAAAAGGGTAAAAAAGAAGAAAAAAAGTAACAACAAAGTAAGAAAAGAAAATATAAAAAAAGTGCAAAGAAAAAAATATATAAAAAAACCAAGGAGAAAGCTAAAAAAGAAAAAAGAATATAAAAAATTGCAAAGATAAAAAACAGTAAAAAAAAATGAAAAATATAAAGGAAAAAATTAATTCTTATTTCTCTTGAGGGGTCTTTTACAATGAAGGAAAACCCCTTTATTTATAGGGAAAAACTAACTTTGTCCCAAAAGTTGGGGTTTCTAATTTTTTTCATAAATAGATATTCACTAAATATGGTAATACATTTAAAACACTCCCCCTTGAATGTCTAATTGCTAGATAATGTGCCTCATTAAAACCTAACTAGAAAAAAACCCAGTGAAAAAAAATCTAGTAAAGCAAAAAGAGTACACATCTGTAACAATATGCATATAGGCTGTCTCATTAAAAACCTTACAACGAAAACTCAGTAGGACAAAACCTCATAAGGAAAAAGGAATACAACACGTATTAACTTCCCCGAATGAGAACATCCTTGAACTTTTGCATCCCGATCTTGTGCACCATCTTCTTGAAAGTTGCAGTTGGAAGAGACTTGGTGAATAAATCAGTCACATTGTCACTTGAACAGATCTATTGCATGTTAATCTCACCATTCCTTTGGAGCTCAAGTGTATAGAAAAGTTTTGGCGAAATGTGTTTCGTTTTGTCTCCTTTTACTAATCCTTCCTTAAGTTCCGCTATCCATGTTGCATTATCTTCATAAAAAATTATGGGTTCATTGTCACATTTTAAACTACATTTTTCTAGAATGAGATGTATCACGGATCTCAACTACACACACTCTCAGGTTTCTTCATGAATAGCTATTATCTCAGTATGGTTAGATAAAGTGGCTATGATAGACTATATTATAGATCTCCAAGATATGGCAATACCCCCACATATGAACACGTAGTCATTTGAGACTGAGCCTTATATGGGTCAAATAAATATCCGACATCAGCTTAACCAACAACATCAGAATTTCAATCTTTACCATAAAATAAGCTCATATCGGTAGTCCCTTTTAGGTACCGTAATATGTGTTTGATCCCATTTCAATGTCTCGTAGTTGGATCAGAACTATACCTTGCTAACAAATTAACCAAAAAATGTAATATTAGTCGTTGTAATATTTACAAGGTAGATTAGTACACCTATTGTACTAAGATATGGTATTTCATAACAAATAAAATTCGATATATTTCTCATGTCAATAAATAATCTATCGCTTTTGAATACTCTCCAAAGGTTTCAATGATTTTAAAGTTATAAATTTATGCAATATAATGATTATAAATAAGTTTTCCAGAAACTTTTATATGCTTCAAATATTTTGAATTTGTAAAAAGCTTTCATATAAATTTTGTCAAGTGATAATATTCGACGTTTCATGTGTGACATCTTCAAGTGTTTGGATTGCAAATCAAATAAGTTTTATACTTATCAAGATGCATCCCTTCACGTCACTTGATAAATACTTCTACGTCATATCAACATGCTTTTAAATAAACATAGAATTCATATCATCATAATCTTTTACAATATTGCACCAATATTATATCAAAGATATTATCAATGTTATATCATTTTGTATCGATTCACAATTTGATATAATATTTTGAGATCTCATCACTTTATTATTTTCAGGTACCTGAACCTCTCATGAGGTTCTGTGAAGTGTTATATCGTAATCTCTTCAATAGCACATTACCTTCTTATTATGATCATTTGCTCCTTATCCTTTTCAAGAATAATTTCATTTGAAATTAATTGACCCACCATGCTTTACATATGCATAGACTTTGTCCTTTAGGGACACACAATAGGAGCACTTGCAGCTAGGGCTGGACATAAAATACCAAAAATCGAATTACCAAACCGAACCAAAAAATTTGATAATTGTTATTTGGTAATTTGGTATTTGGTATGAAATTTGAGAGTAAAATTTTAATATTTTGGTGTTCGGAATTGGATTTGGTACAAGATATTAATAGCGTTTGGTATTCGGTATTTACCGTATACAAAATTATTTAATATATATATATATATATCACGATATGTCTAACTAACCCAATAGACAATAGTATTAGTCATTTCAAAGAATCTCTTGGACCTTGATAATATATTCATAAAAAGCACAAAAAAGAATATTAAATAGGGTTTCTATTAAATATACTTTCTGTAGTTTAAACACAGTTTGCATATATACGATATGTCTAACAAACCCAATAGACAATATTATTAGTCATTCCAAAGAATCTCTTGAACCTTGGTAATATATTCATAAAAAATACAAAAAATAATATTAAATAGGATTTCTATTAAATATATTTTCTGTAGTTTAAATGTAGTTTGCAAACCTCCAATTTTAATATGGTACTACCAAATACCGTACCGAATCAAAGTTTAATTCACTAATTACCAAATCGATGTTTTAAAGTATGGTATGTGGTACCTACTCTCAAATATCGATTACTAAATTACCAAATTCGAACTTCAAAAATACCAAACCGAATACCGAACACCCACCCCTCCTTACAAGTTGCATCTTAACTATGAGATTAAATTTGAGTCAGCAAATGCTTGCAACACATGACTTGAATTATCTTTTGAATGAGGATTTGATGCTAATTCCTAAAATACTTCATAGTTGCTTATAATCTCCCCCTTATGTTAGGAAAACTAACATACATCCTTCATCTTCTTTGAGGAATTCATCTTTATGTGTCACTATATATCCATTAATCGTATACCACACATCAAAAGTATTAGATGAAAAATATGTGGTTCCTGACTCTGAACCAACTTTGAGGGGGAATTAATCATAATTTATTGATTTATTGCATACAAGTACTTTTATATCAAATATATCATATTTCAAACCAACATAAGAAGCTTTACTCTCATAAGCAATGATTTAGCTAATTTTCTAAAGGCATTTAATGCCAAACCAACATTATCAAGATAAATTGTCTTTATTACAAAATCTGAAAATTATATTTTTTTAATTGAGCAAGAAACTTTATGAATGTCAAATTATAGATTGACAATAAATATACATGTGATCATCTTATTGATGCATCTTTTCAACATATCACACGATAGATGAATGAGCCCATATTCACCTTGTATACTTTTCATATTTTAAGGGATCCAATCTCAATATTAGTTAGTCCAACCAACTTATCATGAGAAAAAACAACATAAATAATTCTTGAAGAATCTTCATTACATGTCCAACACTCAATATGCACATCTTCGGGATGTTATAATCATTCATTTCAACTTATACACTTATGTGTACTAGTAAACTCCAAGTTTATCATGACATGTGATTTTTTTTCTTTACTTTAGTAAACTTCTTATTTACCGTGACATGAATTTTGTATATATAAATAATAAACTCTTAGTTTATTATGACATGTGATCTCATCATTCTTGGGTAAATTTTCACATTCGTGATTCTTACCATAGTAACTTGGAGATATTCAAAATTTCAGGTTTTCTACCTCTTCTCAGGTGAGTTATGATATCTTTACAACTAAGAACACGTTCGAATCTATAATTTATACTAAATACATCCATATTTAGTCCAGGATATAGATTTGTATTTATGACAATCAGAATTCTCATTCCCCAAGAATGAAACATAATCATGCCTTAAACTATCAAATCTACGATAGGTTATAGCCTCTTTTATGAAATTGCTACTTCCGAAGTAAATTAAGGCATACATATAATATAGAGAATTTTTCTCTAACATATCTTTCGGAGTAAATCACACCTCAAAGCAATTATTATTTTATGCTTTATTATGCCTGCCTACATTCATATAACCACAACAATTATTTTGTCATCTTTCAGATGCATCATATATTGCTACCACATTCACTTTAGGAATAAAGCAAATTATCATCTTTCAAACTTATCATATATTAATACTATATTCACTTCATGGAATTGAGCATATTGAATGGAACACATTTCATGACCTTTCATCAAAAGCAAATTATTTTGCTTTAGTCATTTTTATATTATCAATATGATGCATTGATATTCAAACTCAATGTCTTATCAATATAAAGATATCGTAGGCCATAAATCAATGGGACTTGAACCCAACATCTTATCATCATGGTACACCAAAACTCTAACCCAAGATCTTACCCTTTTGATGCGATAAAATATAAATTCACCGTCTTATTCTTAATCAATGACTTATAGTTCAAAGAATTAAACTTTTAACAAAACATAAGAAAAGTATAACTAACAAAATTTAGAACATGATAAAAACATTATTGACTTCATCAATAATCACAATTTATCAAATTAACAAGTGGGGATAAATGCTAATAACCATGTTAATAAACTTACACCACAAATTCAAAATTAAAAAAATATTGTCTCGTCAGTCAACATTTCTCAATTTCCCGTGGGCTACTAAAATTGACTTCTATCCTTAATTCAAATAATTTGTCCAATTAATAACTTCTTTGAGGTCCATTTAATTGAACAAGTAATAATCAATAAATTAAAAACAAGACATACTCAAAGAATCAAAATTATTGAATAATTATAACGTTGTGTTTTTACGTGATGAAAGATTTCCTTTCCACCTATCATAGTTGGTTTGAGTCTCGTGCTGAGAACATGTTATGAAATTTAAAGTAAGAACAAGAAAATGGAGAGAGAAGAAAGTAATTATTGTTTCTCTTGAGAGATTTCTTGAGGGGTCATTTACAATGAAGGAAAACCTCTTTATTTACAGGGAAAAATTAACTTAGGGTTTTGAGCTGTAAGTGACAAAAGAGTTTTAAAATGAGATGTAGGTGACACAAGTCTTAATTATTGAGTGGAGGTGACAATTACTTTAGTATGGATTAAGAAAGTTGGGAAATTTTAAAAATAACCCATAAGTTTTTTAATTTACATTTTGATCCAAATGTTAGTTAATATAACAGGAAATGGAGGGAAAAATGCGTGTTTATCTCTCTTCTAATCCATTGTTATTTTCTCTCTCTTCATGATTATTGTTGTTCATTATTATTGCTGCTTTATTCATCATCTTCTGCGTCATTATCATCATATTCTACTTCATTATCATATTCATTTTCTTCTTGTCGAGCATTATTATTGTTGTTGTTGTTATCACTATTGCTGCTATCTGACCAATTTTTTAGGTCAAATTTTGTTTCCTACATCACTTTTCACTTTAACATTACTTCATAGGTGACTTTAGTAAGTAAAATTATGATTTTTATTTGAATTTTTCATCTGGGTACATAGTTACTGTTGTTTTTCCAACAATGAATAGAACCCGATCATGAATCCAATATAAGAGTCCATAATTTAAACAGATTACTCATCTAGTGTATCAGATGAGTAATCTATTGCAACAGAAGATTTGTCTATGTAATAAACTAGTTATCTGTTGCATCAGACTGATTATCTATTGCATCAAACTAATTATCTGTTATATCATGAATTATCTGTTGCATCAAACTGATTATCTGTTGTATCAGACTGCTTATCTATTGCAACAGATGATTAATCTATTTGAAACAACACAAATCAGCTCCTGTCATAAACCCAATAGATAACTAATATATTTCAACTCTTGCTATGCAAACTGGATTCAAAATTATTTCTTACGTTTAATCGTCGACATGTTGTTGAGAATATAATAGAAAAAATGAAAATTAAATACTCCCTCTATCTCAAATTAACCGTCCCAAATTTTCTAATTTGATTTCTCATTTTACTTATCTTTTTTATTAATCAAGAAGAGATTAAAAAATTCCATGTTTTACCCTTTGCATTAATCATTTTTTCTTCAAATTAAAATGTAAACATCATTTAATGGGGGTATTATGGTAAACTAGGCATGTTATTAATTATTTTTCTTAATCAATGTGCCATCTCAATTTGGGATGGGTAATTTGAAACGGAGGAAGTATGAATTAAAACGTCAAATTCATGCAACAGACTAGTTATCTGATAAAATAGACTAGTTAGCTGTTGCATCAGACTGATTATCTGTTGCATTAGACTGCGTATCTATTGCAATATATGAGTAATCTATTTGGAACAACATAAATCATTCCCTGCCACAAACCCAACAGATAAATCTTGCTATTGCTACTGGATTCAAAATTATTCCTTACGTCCAATCGTCGATATATTTCTGAGAAAATAATAGACAGAATGAAAATTAAATATGAATTAAAACGTCAAAGTTTGTCAAACATAATTTTTTTATTAAACTAAAATAAATAAAAATACATATACATAGATGAGACTAAAAGAAAAAAAATAATCTACTTATTATTATTAACATTATTATTATTATTATTATTATTAATATTATTATTAATATTATTATTATTATTTTCCGGCCAATCTTTCACATGTAGCAGCAAGGCCCTCCTCAGTCATCGGATCTCACGGAGCATCCTTGCTTTAATTGCTCCCAGTTCCTATTGCAGGTCACGAACCTGCATTCGAAGTCCATTCACGACGTCTTGTAGAAAAACCATGTCCCACACTGAACAAATCATATCTAGAACACATATGAATCGACAAAAAATGTAAAAACAAAAGTAAAGAAAGAATATTCGAATGTAATACAATGTATACTACAAATTGTCAAGAAAAAAACTTACCTGAGTCAGGAAAAAGAAAGTGGTGGAAGGTGTAATATGAAAGACAAGATGCAATAAATAAATAGAGTATAGTTGAATGAATGAATAAGTAAGGAGGGACCTATTTATAGAGGATTGAATTTGAATGAGTGGAAAAAAGGCACGACTGTTCACCTCTATTTATTAATTATATTTTTTATTACTGTGAAAAGTTATGAATTTAATTAAATTAGGAAATATTGTGATAATTTGTGACTTTTCATATTATTATTATTAATTAGTTCTTTACAAGAACCATTTTTATTGAGTTGTGACAACAAATTTTATATTTGTTGCATCAGATAACTCATCTGTGACAACATATATACTATCTGTTGTAACAAATAGAGAACTTGTTGCATCAGATAATTTATCTGTTGCAACATTTAATCTAACTATTCACCTCTATTTATTAATTATATTTTTTATTACTGTGAAAAGTTATGACTTTAATTAAATTAAGAAATATTGTGATAAGTCATGAATTTTCAGATTATTATTATTAATTAGTTCTTTACAAGAACCATTTTTATTGAGTTGTGACAACAAATTTTATATTTGTTGCATCAGATAACTCATCTGTGACAACAGATATACTATCTACTACAACAAATAGAGAACTTGTTGCATTAGATAATCTATCTGTTGCAACATTTAATCTAACTATTCACCTCCATTTATTAATTATATTTTTATTACTGTGAAAAGTTATGACTTTAGTTAAATTAAGAAATATTGTGATAAGTCATGACTTTTTAGATTATTATTATTAATTAGTTCTTTCTAAGAATCGTTTTTATTGAGTTGTGACAACAGATTCTATATCTGTTGCATCAGATAACTCATCTGTGACAATAGATATACCATCTGTTGCAACAAATAGAGAATCTATTGCATCAGATAATATATCTGTTGCAACATATAATCTATCTTTTTTTTCAAAAAATATTATCACCATATCATTAATCCAAATTTGCTGACTTTTTTATTATATAAATTAAAAAAAATACCTTTTCAATAACCATTTTTTAATAAAACAATAACCATTTTTATTTAGTTCTGACAATGATTGTATATCCGTTGAATCAGATAAACCATCAGTTGCAACAGATATACCATCGGTCGTAACAAATGGACAATCTGTTTTAATAGCTTTTTTAATTTCTTCTAACAACTGATACATTAGTTACAATAGATGGGGAATTTGATGCATCAACAACATTGTTGAATGTGTCTTAGACAAAAAGTTGCTTTGATTTTAATAGCTGATCGTGACTTTTCACCATTTTTTTAAAATTATTTATTTATCATATAATAAAAAAGTCACAATATTGGATTAATTAATTAACTTATATGATGATTGTTAAGAAAAAGGTGAACAATCGTGACTTTTTTCTTAACAATCATCATATATTTAATTAATTAATCCAATATTGTGACTTTTTTTTTATTATGTGATAAATAAATAATTTTAAAAAATAAATTTAAAAACAAAAATGTTGAAAAGTCACGATCAATTATTAAAATTAAATAAATTTTCTTTTACGATTATAAATTGTGTTTATCATTTATTTTCTTATTATTTATTTACGAACCATTTTTCATATTAAATAATCGAAAAGTCATGTCTTTTCACCCTCTCAATAACAATAACCCTTTTTTATTAATAGCCGTCTGTTATAACATATGATCGATCTATCGCATCAAATTAACCTCTGTTGCCACAAATACTCAATCCCTACCACCAAATCTCGACATGTTGAGAATAAGGAATAAATAGAATGATAATTAAATACTAAATAAGAATAAAAAATTCAAAGTCGACCACCAAACATATATTTTTGAATCCCTTGGGTAGATCCGATATATAAAAGGAGGAAAATAATACTTACGCTAAAAGAAAAAACATAACCTAATTATTAGTAGTACTATTATTATTATCATTATTATTATTATTATTATTATTACTATTATTATTATCAATCGAACAATTTTCATCCGACAGCAGCAGGGCCCTCCTCATCCTTGCTCCGAAGTCAGCCAAATTCCTCTAGAGTTCATCAAACTGCCTTTGACATTCCTGCAAGGACTTGATATAAATCTTCTTGTATGAATCTGAATCAGTCATATTTGTATTATAAGTGTAGTAGAATGAACGAGTGAGTAAGGAGGGACCTATTTATAAATGATTGAATTGGAAGAGGTAAGACAAACAAAAATCTATGACTGTTCATATCCCTTAATTAAATAAAACTAGTGACTTTTTGAATATGTAAATGAAAAAAACAATGGATCTAAATACAACATTTTATCCTTTATTGTATTTTGGAAAGAAAAGAAAATTATTTTAAAATAAATCTAATAGATGGGTAATTTGTTGCAAAATATATTCTATTTGTCAGATAACTTACTGACAATCTGTTGTAACAGATGGATATATCTATTTTCTTTTTCAACAGATATGTCATATGTTACAACAGATTGATCATCTGTCATAATAGTGTCTGCAATTATTTGATAGTGGATAAATCAAACGAGCTCAATCTCGCATCCTTTCTATTAATCTCTCTTCTATAATATAGATGATAAGATATTTGCTATGCAAAAGTCTACACCATTAACAGAAATACTTGCCAAAGCAAAAGTGGCATTATCAACTCCTCTATCTTTCTCAAGTATCCGAAAAAGAAAAATTTCAACTCCTCTGTCTTGCATTATTGAGCAATGTACAAGGGCCACAGAAAAATAACATGAGCTGAAAAAGGTGAGAAGATAAAAAGAGGAGAAATAGGAAGGACAAACTGAATGCTAGATTTAGTTCATCTTTGTTTGGTTTATTAAACAAATAAAATGTGAATGCAAATGAAAATATTTTTGCCTTTTCTTGTTCAAAAGAAAAAGCAAAAATATTTTCATTAGTATTTTATTTGTTTAACAAACCAAACAAAGACGAACTAAATCTAGTATTTATTTTATCCTTCTTATTTTTCCCCTTTTTATCTTCTCACCTTTTTCAGCTCATGTTGTTCTTCTGTGGCCCTTGTACATTGCTCAACAGTGCAAGACAAAGGAGTTGATATTTTTCTTTTTTGGATACTTGTGCAAGACAGAGGAGTTGATAATGACACTTTTTCTCTGGCAAGCATTTTTGGTGACGGTGTAGACTTTTGTATGGAAGATATCTTATCATCTATATTGGAGAAGAGCAATCAGCAGAAAGGCTGAGAGATTGAGCTTGTTTGATTTGTTCATAAACTTGGGCAAAGTTTTTTGATAGGGTAATGGGCCTGGAGTTACGTAACATTTGATAGGCTTGGTAGAGTCGGCTTAGATCAAACGTTACATAACTCCTTGCTTATTAATTTATTAAATCCTTTGAAGGTTGGTTGAGCAAGTTGCATTGAGCAACACTTGATAAAAGTGAGAATTCAATGGTTGGGGCTACAACGACCCTATATGTATCTTTTAAGACTTTTGAAGAAAGTATTTTGAAGGGTTTTTACAATGCCACAACTTCAAAGATAGTATTCCTGATCAAGCTCACAGGAGATCAGGAACTCTATACCAACTTTAAAGACGTCAATGAAAAACTTGAAGACCGAATTGGCAAGCTGGAGGCAAGCTTGAAAATTATCAAAATTCACATACTACAGCAAGCCTCTAATCTTCTCCAAGGAATGTTGAGAGCATGCTACGGTAAGAAAACACAATCAATTAATCCATATTTCTAAGGAAATAATGAAACTCAATCTGTCTTTCAATCTCGTTTGTGGTTCCGATCAAGCCAAAAACAATGGACCAATTGAAATCACAAACAAGAAGACATGGGATGCAATTTAAAATTTAAAAATTGTCGCCTTCACTTAGATTCCTTACTTTAACTGCAGTTTCTATTGGCGTAGGTTTTCTAGACTTACTGTACATCATGTCAACCCTCGATGCTCGTAAGGATGCTTTCTTGATCTTATGCTATTTTCTATCTAGGTGATAATCCCAACCACACTACCTAGTCGCAGCTCCCTAGTAAAGTGTCCATCTGCATTATTTTTCTTTCACAGAGACAACAGATGAATTTAGATTATTGGATACACTTTCATATTTGCACTTGATTAAGATTTCTCATGTTTTAAGATAATTTCATTGGCTAGATTCGCTAAAAGTTACTTTCTACTCTATGTATCCTCTTCAATTAGCTCTCAGATGATATAGTCTTTCATCAACCACCTATTTTCCCTCGAAGGAATTCTCCTAGCATACTTTCTGGCGTATAATCATCACCCCGAGCAACCCAACCATATAAATTTGGGCTAGGGCAATAACTATATTGGTTTTTCGCTCTTGTTAGATGCAGTTCTAGGCTTTGGAGGCCTTCTCAGAGTCCAATGCACCCTAAAAGTTAGTCCAATTACTACTGAATCTCTTTACAGTGACACCAAAACTAGGTCCATTAACAATGCTTGACATTAAACATGAGCAACAACCGACATTAAATCTTAACAGGGTATCATAACTATATCCATGGTCCCTCAGCCTTATTAGTTTGAACCTACCAAACTTAACTGTAAAATTACAGATATCTTGCTTGAATGATCAATGACTAATCAGTAAAAACAACATTCACAAAATTAGTGTACCCTATCTGTGTGTCCACGATAACATTATCAGTAATATATACCTCCCATATATAAAGTGGTTCTATCTGCACGCAGGTTATTTCTTTGAACCCATCTTTACTACAACCTCTTATGTTGGTTGGACAAAAGTTGATCAACTTTCAGTTCCTTATATCTACAAAGAAGAGGAAAATAAATGATGTTAATGAAATAACATTATCTATCCATTACAACAGATGTGAAGTCTGTTGCAACAAATATGGAGTCTATTGGAATACATCAAACCAGGCTTGCTGGTGGTTTGATTTGTTCCAACAGTTGCTCCATCTGTTGCAACATCAATAACAGCATAAACTACAAACAAACAACAAATAAAAAATATTAACAACAAAGAAACAACAACATTTTACCAATACCATCAACAACATCATCAACAATAAAAAAGCAATATCCTTTGCTCCAACACCACCAACAACACCTCACCACAAGTTCAAGCAACGCCAACCCCACCAACAACATCAACAATAAAGAAACATATAAAATACATACAAAAAATAATACTGCCAACAAGGCTTTTAAACTTCTTCCAACAGATGACTTTTTTTGCATATTGTAATAAAAATTCTCGGTTCGTTTATTCAATACTTAAAAGTTCCTTCAATGTTTTTAAATAAATAAGATATGGGAAAATAATAATTAAATAAAAAAATAGATGTAAATATCTTGCAAAGAAGAAGAAGAGAGAGAAAGAGAAATAGTGAACCATACCTTAATTTCAAAACGGGATCAAAATAGTAATTTCAGTCGAGGAAAGATATGGATCGGTTTAGATCCGAAAGGATCTTTATGAGAAAGAGAAGAGAAAAGAGAGAAAAAAGTTTGTGATAGCCCTAAAGAGGAGGGAAAGAAAAAGACGAGAGATGAATAAAATAAATTTTGGGTTGAAGCTGAACGAGAGATGAGATAATTCTAGATGTATTGTATACTTAGACTGGATTTCAATATTCATTAATAATTTAAGGGGCATGAGAAAGACTAGTGACATTGAAAAGACAGGATACAACTACTCAATACTCAATAAACTCATTTTTGAGTTATCTAAAAAACCTTTTTTACTGCATTTTGTAGTACTACTTTATCTACTCGGACAGAAGTTTGCTTTAAAATTAAAAGAAAAAAAGATTTTCAAACAGACATGTCATTTGTGTTAACAGATAAAAATATCTGTTTAAAATCCCAACATCACAGTCATCTATTACAACAGATACAAAAATCTATTTAAAAATTCCAACTACTCAATCATTGTGACAACAGATGCAAATGTCCATTTGATAATTAAATCAGATATGTCATTTGTTACAATATATATCAATAGCTGTTTAAATATCCCAACAGCTCAGTCCTTTGTGACAATAAATGTAAATGTCCATTTGATAATTAAATTAGATATGTCATCTATTATAACATATATCAATATCTGTTTGAAAATTTTCAACAGCTCAGTCATCTTTCACAATAGATGCAAATGTCTATTTGATAATTAAATCAGATATGTTATCTATTGCAACATATATGAATATATGTTAGAAATTTCCAATAGCTCAGTCATTTGTTCCAATAGATTTTATTGCAATTTATTTAGGTGGAACTACTAACTATGGATGAATGAATGATTTTATAGGGTAAACTACAGCTTTAATTGAGTCTTTGCAATTTCACGGTGTTGGTATTACGTTCATCCCAATCCGAGTTGTTGATCGATCACTCTGAGTTGAAAAGATTCTCATTAACTTAATGTTAAGCTAGTACCTAAATTGATTTAGGTGGAACTAAGGATGAATGAGTTCTTATTAACTTAATGTTAAGATAGAATATTAATTGATTTAGGTGGAACTAGGGATGAATGAGTTCATAGGGTCAAAAACAAATTCAATTGAGTTGTTTCAATTGAATGGTGTTGGTATTGCATTCATCCCAATCTAAGTCATCGATCGATCACTCTGAGTGTAATACCCCTCCCTTCTTTTAGTTCAAATTCATCTCTAGAACATCAAAGATCTTGCGTCAAAGATGAATATATTTTATTCCAAGTGAAATTTTTAAGATCTTGACTTTTTATCCCTTGGGAAATCGAATAAGCTTTCCATCGATACTAAATTTGCCCAAATCTGACACTCGGGCAAAGAGTTAGAGCCATTTTAGTGAGACAGTGTACCACCTGGTACTTTAGCGCGTCGCGGAGCAATCCAAAATGACAATTGTCAAAATCTAGTAAGACTCCGCAATTCCACCGCATCGAGGTGACTTTTCAATTCACAACCAAGGTGGCAGCACGATTTTCACCGTGTCGCGCCAAGGCTCAGTTTTCTAATTGTCCAATTTCCAGTAAGCTGGCACGATTATTGCACGTCACGCCAGCATTCAAAATTGGAATTCTTTTAAGTTCTGAATTTTAATTCTAAGGGAAAAACAATTCTAAGGGAAAAACAATCATTTTTCTACCCATATATATACTCTTTAACATGAGATTTCTCATTATTTCACCTAAATATACTAGTTTTCCATCAATTTTCTTCAAGAACAACCATTAGGGTTCATAGCTCAAGACCCAAGTCATCAAGATTCCTCTGTAAATCTTTCTAGAATTATATAACAAGGTATATAGGTGTTGATTCTTGGGTTACTTCCACCCAAGAAGTTCAATAATCCTTTTCTAAATTCAAAGATCTTATATTTATGAGTTTTCATGATTCATGTGAATTGAAATTGAAGTTTATGTTATTATTGAGTTTTAATTCATGATTTAGAATACTAATTTCAAGAGTTGATTATAGTATGTGATGAATTGTATGATGTTCATGATAAACCCTCTTCAATTTTCATGATATTTATGTATTCATGATAATTAAGTATAGAATCTATGGTATAACCAAAGCATGCTCCCCATATGTTTGATAGAATGCTTAAGTAAAGAGAATAGTGCCCTCTTTAGTATGTTATGCATGAAATCCCCAATTATGTGATAATTAGTGCATGCCAAGCGTTTGTTAAAATTCCTTGGTGAATGTATTATAATAAGTTGTATGCATTCTTATCCATGTGTATGCCTTATTAAACAACTATGAGGTATTAGTATGCATTCCCTATACATTTAAATGTTTATGACATTCAAGTGATTGATGAGATATTGTATTGATTGTGTTGTGAATAAAAGTCCATTGTCATGATACTCAAGTGTGGTCCTGTCTTATTTATTTATGCTATCGAGTCCTGGGGGTGTTTATACCCAAAAATTTAGCTGTGTGTCTAGAGCCGAGTCAGTCTTAATATAATTTCAGTCATGCTATGATCAGTAGAATTCAGCCAGTACAGAACTTAAGAAAATTCAGTAATCTCAATACTAGTTTAATTCAGTCTTAGTATCAGTCTAATCCAACTCAGTAATCAGTTCGGATTTAATAGTATTCAATAATCCAGTATTCAGTTCAGACTTCAGTGAAACTCAGTAAGCTAACAAGAATTCAGTAGCATTCCATCAGACAATGGAACCTAGTAAACTCAATCAGTTTAGTCAAGCAAGATGACCAATAACGGATTCAGCTCAGCCTAGAGCAGTTTAGAAATCAGTTCAGTGTCTATTCAGTTGGGAGTAGGATTTAGCACCAAGCGAGGGCAGGGATGACGACTTCCCTATTATGTTAGGCAGAGTTGTTAAAAATCCTTGTACTCCAGAACCGCATAGCCAATGCAGGATGAGGAGTCACCCATCATATTAGGCTTAACTACCTCCCCAGAGTTACCCGTTATATTAGGATTGGATCCAACCAGGTGTCACCCTTTATATTAGGCATGACATCCTGGGTTCAGAGAGAAGTGTATTTACCCATGGCATGGTACTAGCACCCTTCCAACAAGGGTTACAGGTTGGACTCCAAAGAAGCTAGAAGGGGCATTTAGGTTAGATGACTACCTCCCACAGTCTCAGTTTTATATTCAGTCTCAATAATAGAATTCAGCTGAGAAGTTACCCATTATACTAGGCTTGAATATCTCTCAGAGATCACCCGTTATATAGGCTTGATCTCAGATTCAGATAATCATATTCATTATTAGTAGATTCAGAGGTCACCCATTATATAGGCTTGATCTTATATTCAGTTTATAAAGTATCAGGCATCATTACCAGTAAACTTAGAGGTCACCCGTTATATAGGCTTTATTTCAGATATAATAAATCAGTATCAGTATCAGCAAGATTAGACATTAATCTCAATAGACTTAGTTATTTTGTCTCTCAATATTAGTAGACTCAGACATCAGTACTTGTAGACTCAGTCATCAGTAAGTCAGTATTCAGAAACTAGTATTGAGAGTTCGTATTCAGTGTTACTACTATTCCAATTTTTGTTTGTGCAGTCATGCATATGTCCTCATTTAGTACTCTCATGTTATTCAGTTAAGCTATGTTTATGCATAAGCCCTTGTATTTAGCCTGACCTCATCTAGCATATCAGTACATTCAAAGTATTGATGCATATTTTTCTCTTACGCTATGGTGTCTTATACCATAGGTTTCGAAGCATAAGATCCAGAGCACCCTTAGCAGTCTAGAGTCAGTCAGCAGCAGTAGACGTAGCAGTGAGTCCTCTTAATTTGAGGATGATCCTTATTTCATTATGGCATTAGACTCAGTTTATTTTTAGTAGATGGATTTAGTTGGGGACATGTCCTTTCAACTCCACAGTTCAGATAAGTTTAGAGGCTTTTCGAATAATGTATTAGTATTCAGTTTTCAGTATTGAGTATTTTTAGATATTTGAACCTTATAGAAAGTTTCCGCCAGTTTTTTGCATTTATTTCAGTATATTATGCAGTGCTTAGGTACAGATATCAGAAAATGGTTAGCTTGTGGTCCTTCGGGATTATGAGCACTGTGTGGCATTCTGGTTCTAAAAAATTAGGGCGTTAGTTGAAATGAGTTCTCATTAACTTAATGTTAAAATAGTGCCAAAATAGATTTAGGTAGATCTAGGGATGAATGATCTCATAGGGTCAACTATAACTTTAATTGAGTTGTTGCAATTGCATGGAGTTGGTATTGCGTTCATCTCGACCCGAGTCATCGATCGATCACTCTTAAGTTGAAATGAATTCTCATTAACCTAATGTTAAGATAGTACCTATATTAATTTAGGTGGAACTAGGGATGAATGAGCTCATAGGGTCAAATATAACTTTAATTGAGTTGTTGCAATTGCATGGTGTTGGTATTGCATTTATCTCGACCCGAGTCATCGATCGATCACTCTGAGTTAAAATGAGTTCTCATTAACTAAATGTTAAGATAGAACCTTAATTGATTTAGATGTAACTAGGGATGAATGAGTTTATAGGGTTAAGAACAACTTCAACTGGGTCGTTGCAATTGTATAGTGTTGGTATTGCATTTATCCCGACCTGAGTCATCGATTGATCACTCTAAGTTGAAATGAGTTCTCATTAACTTAATGTTAAGATAGTACCTAAATTAATTTAGGTGGAACTAGGGACACTACCAGAAATTTGGTCTACGGTAACACAGGCAAAACCGTTGCAGTAGATGAGTAAACCGTTACTGTAGAGGTATTGCGACGGTTAACAAACCGTTTCATCAGGTTGTGTGGAGATAGGTCTAATGCTATGGTTTTTGTAACAGTTTCATAAACTTTTGCTATATATGGCTGTAGCAACATTTTTGACCATCACTATCGCAACACTTATTTGACATCAATTGCAATGAAATAAACTGTTGCCAATGAGTTTTATGCAACAGTTATTATATCTATTGCAATAGTTAAATAAATATATTACACAACTCATTTGACACTACTGCAACAGTTTTGTCATTAATGCTATAGTTTTTTTTTGTAACATAAACTCTATAGCAATGGTTTAAAAGTTGTTGCCATAGGGTCTTATGCAACGGTTATTTTTATCAATTTCAACAATTAATCATATTATTGCAATAATTTTATGGTTAATGCTACACTATTTAGTGACTTTAAATGAGTTATCACAACATTTACATGCTGTTGCTATAGCCTTAATAGTTTAATTGAATTTTCTATAGCAACGGTTCCAAGTTGCTATTGCAACAATTTAATGTGCTACAAAAATATGTAGCCCTGCAATGACAAACTAATAATAAATGCCAATAAACTAAAATACATGAAAAGATATAGAATTACAAAACAGTACGCTATCAATGTTCATCATTAAAATTGTATATCCAAAATATAAGCTTGCCATAGTAGTTAATATCCATAAACTATCGACATAAGTTTCAGTGTGCTGTCAATTTCAAAAATCTCCTAGAACAAGTTACAAAAACTATGTAAAATCTTCTTAACGTTCTTCTATGTTCTCCTCATTTGCTTCTTTATTTTCTCCACCTACAAAAAAAAAATCATGCCATTAATCTTTGTCAATGTTCTGCTCAATGTAAAATTATTTCACATCGTTGTCACAGGGAATATGACCTTTTTCGAATGCAACTTCCTCAAAAAGACAAACAATAAGCAATAAAGCCACTTTAGAAAACTTTATCAAAATAAAATTGCAAGTAGTTACACCAAATCCACCATATAGTTAGACTAAGTTTCCTAAAACTTTCCTACAAATCCATACATTTCACTACTGTCTACTTTTGCTAATGCAGAATTTCACAACTATGAATTTATTGTATCCATTCACAATTTTATCTTATAATTTAGAAAAAAATTTCAAAATTATCATGGAATATATATTTTTTAAAAAACAGGTTCAAGAAAAAAATGTAACAAGGCTTTGCAGAACCAAGAATATAATCACAATCAATGGGCAATATCCAGGACCAACCTTGACAGTTCGAAATGGAGATACACTGGCTATTACTGTCGTTAATCGAGCGCGTTACAACGTTACCATCCACTGGTAACTACCTTTTAAATGAACTTTTATGTGTATATATATATATATATATATATATATATATATATATATATATGTTTACACTATGTAAAAATTTGAGAAGTCTTTAGTAGCTCTACGTATCCATTCATTTCACATAAAATCAGTTGTATGTAACTATACAACAAGGACTATATGTCCCTTCTATTCTTTTTTCCCAATTGCCTTCCATACTTAAAAACTTCTTTAGCTTTAGTTAGCTATAATAGGGGGCATTTTTGAAAAGATGGAGGTACAATTGCACCTCTCTTTGTCTCTTTGCAGGTACAATAACATGACTTCTTTATCTCCCTCTCTCTTTTTCTTTGTCAACAACAACATATATACACCACCATGGTTTTCTTAATTACATATTTCACCTTCCTAACTTACATACATTAATAATGCTTACACTTGCATGAACACAAAAAGTTAGCCACTACCTATAGCATAGTCATTATTACTATCATGTATATTTAAGAACATAACAAGCAACATACATGTAAAACCACACATTCACCTGTCCTTCTCAACTATAAAGCTATGCTATCATCAACATATTTTAAAGAAAACATCACATTTCTTTTCCCACTTTCTTTCTGTCTCTCTTATAATTAAAAATTAATATATATACAAGAGAATTATACATGACAAGTCTCACTTAAATAAAAGAGTCTCAATTAATTCAACTTTGTTTTCCTTTTGTTGATGCACTAGCTAGCTTATTAAAATTGACATACACAAGAAACAAGAAGAGCTTACTTGTCCTTCTCAAGCTCCAATCCCACCATATAGCCACCTTCTTATCAGGCTTTTTTAAGATGCAACCTTCTAGCAATTACAGCCCCAATATTACCAGTTCTTCTTCTTACTTCAACATAGATATTCCATCTCCTTAAATGCAATACGAACCCAAATTTGTTCTATATTTCCATAAAATTCATTTCTCCCATCCCCTCATGATCAGTATAATCTTGATACCAGTATTATGGTAGAATAAGATTCCAGCAAATTAGACAAACAGGAAGAAGAAGATCATGAAAAATTAGTACTAAAAAATAGCAAGAACAAGAAGGATGAGATGAGCAGTACCACTACTAGTACTATGCATAGGAAAAACAACAAGTGTGCTGTTGGTGCTGGTGTGGGTGCTTCAAAGAAAGATAGACACAACAAGATTAACATGGCTCACGTCCCTGGAGACCGACGAATGAGACTCACTCGAAACAGCTCGCAAATTCTTTAATTTTCAAGACTTGTTCGGGTTTGATAAGGCTAGTAAAACAGTCGAGTGCCTACGAGTGGCTACTCACAAAGTCAAAATCAGCAATCAACAAGCTCGTTCAAAAAAATAAACAAAGAAAACTACAACGGTACTATAGCAATTAGTGCATCGTCTCCTTCAGAGTCATGTGAAGTTATATCTAGCATAATTAATGAATTAGCAACAAATAACACTAATAATATTGTTCACAAGCAATAGAAGAAGAAGGTTAAGTCGATTTGTAGGGCAATATTTCATCCAGTTGTTGCAAAGGAATCGAGGAATCAAGCTAGGGCAAGGGCAAGGGATAGAACAAAAATAAAGAATAGCCTAAATAATAAGAATAATATTGGTGAATCCATGAATGAGCAATAGCAGAATAACAAGATGAATAATAATTTGCTAGTGAATCGAAATAGGCCTCACACGGCTTCACCAGAATTTGAGTTTGTGTTCTGAATAAGAAAATGAGATGAATAACAAGGCAACAATGCTAGTGAACCAAAAGAGCCCCACATGGCTTCACTAGACTTTAGATTCAACAACACAATGTTAACAAGATTACTAATGCTCTCAAATTTCAACAAAAATATAATGTGTAAGTACCTGAATAGCACAAATTAAGGATGAATATAAACTTCTTGAGAAGTTCTGACAGTCTTGTACATCCCATTGTGACTGAATGGCTATTTCAAAGACGAGCAACATACGTTATCAAATATGTTCAGATCAGAAAAATTGAAGCGAGAAAAGACAATAGAAATGGAAAGAAAGTGGGCCTTTTAAGAACAACAACAATAACATACCCAGTATATTCCCACCAAGTGGGGTCTGGGGAGGGTAAGTGTACGCAATCCATACCACTACCTTAAATATGAGATTGAGAGGCTGTTTTCGATAGACCCCCGGTTCAAAATAAAGCAATCTAAGATAAGATAAGGAATAAATGAGAAATGAAGAATTAGAAAATAG
This sequence comes from Capsicum annuum, assembly GCF_002878395.1. NCBI lineage: Eukaryota > Viridiplantae > Streptophyta > Magnoliopsida > Solanales > Solanaceae > Capsicum > Capsicum annuum. Next base: position 176,076,699 of record NC_061116.1, read on the forward strand.
TATGCTCCCTCCCAAAGATAAGGGACATTTATACCTCATAACTATATCATTATCATATTTTTCCTTTATTTAATTAGAAGCCTGATTATGGAGTGAAACAAGCAAGAGCTATAGGGATTATGGAAAAAAAAGTTTTACCAACTATGAGAAAAGATATATATCTACTAGCATTAATGCCAGTCAATGTAATATCACATTACTTCATCCATAGACAAAGATAGAAGATAGGAATACCAATTGAGATGCTTATGAGCAAGAAACAAATTCATATCACACTGATCATATTAGCAAACATATTAACTGAAACTCGCATGTAATGTACATATTTAATTTTCCTGCATGGTAACTACTCATTATGGAACTGCCACACAAAATATTTAGAAGCTAGAGAACTAGAAAAAAACAAAATCTAGATGTAGCATAAATTGCTCTAACCCAAATCAAACTAATACGTAGTATAATACCACCCAAATGATTATACTAGATGGTGAAGGATCCACCTACAACAAGTAAAAGGGTACAATGCTGAGAAACAATTACACTCGATCAAAATATATATATATATATATATATTTTAAAATCGTGTATTTATATGTCCGCACTCATTATCACAAAGAAATGGTTAGCGCAGACATAATCAAGCCTACTAAATTAAAACAATAAAGCCACCCCTACATACTGGATAAACTTTTCTAATAGTTAAAATAGTAAGAAACAACTACATATCAAACCGATCTCATTGCCAAACAACCTAGCATCAGCTCAAATGGGTGATGCCACAGATCATCAAAGGTGCTACTGAGAGATGGAACCTTTGGAAAGCTGATAGATCTATCAAGAACACCTGGTTGTTCCCTTTTCTGCTGTTTGGATAGCTCCCCGACCCTTGCAATGATGTTAATAGGGCTAAGCATGCATTGGTGGCTAAAGTCCCCTGGTGGGATAAAAGGTAAAGCTTGACCTAACTGCCATTAATGTAAATGTCATGGAAGAAATGAAAGGAGTATGGTGATTTACCTTAAAGTACAAGACATATGGTAATTTTACATGGCCGTCTTTGTTTAACTTGGTCATCAACCATAGCAATGTTAACTTTGGGCACTCCTTTTATCACCACTAAGTCCAAGTAACCATCTGAAAATTGCAAAAGCACTAAGTTATAATACACGTATTGGAAGTTAAAATAGTTGTAGCTTAGTGCTTCTGTGAAATTACAATAAGAATGTATTAGCTAGGATTATATAGATAGGCTAGTGTGTTTTCTATGTAAAGCAGGACCATGATATCACTTATGCTGAATGGAATTCGATTTAACTTCACTAATGGTTTCACCTTCCAGTTCAGCTAGTTCACCAAAAGATTCATAACCTAGTACAGCCACAAATTTTATACAACTATTGTACCTCCTAAGCTAGAATGTTCGTTGCATTCCCTGGCCAAATAGCATCGGACTAAAGTTAACGAGCATAATGATGATGCTTTAAAGGAACCCCGTGTACTCAAAGTACCCAGTATTACTGCCATAAATACACTATGAGCTACTAAAAGGAAACAAATAGTAAAATGTACATAAAAATCTATTAGAGCACTACCCATCCATCTATGCTTCTCAGACTCGATATCAATATCAGCTATTACACCTGGAAAATAAGAAAAATTCAGCATCAATATAATATCAATATCAGCTATAATTGTCTATTCTAATCCGTTAAATACTTAATTATAGGAAAAAACATGAAGTTGAAGATGTAATACCTTAGGAGAGCATCAGCACACTAAAAAACCGGCTCTTCCCCTGTGAAATAGTAGCTACATCTAGTGATTGCTTGTGAACTACAAGAAACCACCATGCGTGTTGCATTAGACGCACACAAGATAGACCAACAGTGAGTACAACCCACCAAAAAGCCCTAAAAATATGAAGCCAAACATTTCCAATTTCAAATCAAAAGCTTTGCCGCCAGTGGCGACTTCTGACGACGACGGTGCCACCTCGCTGAAGCATCAAACCAAAAATTAGCAATGCAATTTGATGGGAAATTACCCCAGAAACCTAAATTTGTCATTGATTATTTTGTAGCAACTGTGACTGGAGAGAAGATGATCATAAAATTTGAAGTTCCTTTCAGAAATTCCCTTCAGCAGACGAGTTCACAACAGTAATTTCATCTTCAACACAACAATTGGAGGTCAAAAATGAGTATTCTAATTTGTTTTTGGTTTAGTGAGAGAAAATTAGAGAAACAGGGAAAAGGGATTAGATTTTTTTGCTTTTGGCGGGTTATGAAAATAAGAGGGGGAAATACAGGGATTTAATAACTGTTGTAATTGATAAATATACGTGTTGTAATAGATTATTTTATAGCTACTGTTCATAAATAATTATTATTGGGATGCTTATTGCAAAGGTTATAAATTAGTGGCAACGATTGTGTTATTAAATCATGTTATTAGAATCAAACTTTTTAGCAACGGTTGTAACCGTTGTAATAGACTATCTACTACAACGGTTTATGAACCGTTGCTTAAAAATTTATTGCCATACACCCAGTTTCTAGTAGTAGGATAAATGAGCTCATAGTGTAACTACAACTTTAATTGATTCATTGCAAATGCATGGTATTGGTATTGCATTTATCCCAACTCGAGTCATCGATCGACCACTTTGAGTTGAAATGAGTTCTCATTAACTTAATTTTTAGATAGTACCTGAATTGATTTAGGTGGAACTAGGTATGAATGAGTTCATAGGATTAACAACAACTCCATCTAGTCTTTGCAATTGTATGATATTGGTATTGCGTTTATCCTGACCGAGTCATCGATCGATTACTCTGAGCTGAAATGAGTTCTCATTAACTTAATTTTAAGATAGTACCTAAATTAATTTACGTGTAACTAGGGATGAATGAGTTCATAGGGTCAACAACAACTTTAATTTAGTCGTTACAATTGTATGGTCTTGGTATTGCGTTCATCCTGACCCGAGTCATCGATCGATCACTCTGAGTTGAAATGAGTTTTCATTAACTTAATGTTAATATAGTACCTAAATTGATTTAGATTTAACTAGGGATAAATGAGCTCATAAGATTAACTACAACTTCAATTGAGTCATTGTAATTGCATGGTATTGGTATTGCGTTCATTCCGACCTGAGTCATCGATTGATCACTCTGAGTGGAAATGAGTTCTCATTAACTTTATATTCTAAAAACTATATCTTTTGAAATTTAAAAAATTATTAAGATCAATTCAGACCTAATTAACATTTTCAAAACTTGTCATTCTTTTCAAAAATTATAAATCAACCTATATAAATCATTCATTTTTGGGAAAAACTTTTTCTCATTTGAAATATCAAGTTTATATTCTTCTTTCTCTCTTAACAATATAGACAAAAACTACTCAACATATTACTTAACCCTTCAAAATAGATCAATTTTGTTCCCATTTTTAACCACATAGTTGTTATTTTCAACTTCATTCTTGCTTGTATCCATCGTTTTCTCTATATTCATAGGTAACAGAGTTTTAGAAAAGTTCTATATTTGTTCATTATTTTATAAATTAGCGCTTTTTAGTTAATTATGAAAAAGAAAACTTTTAGTTGTATTATCTTCAAGAATGGGTTAACAATTTTGAGTTTTGATGCTAAAATGTAGGAAGAACTAGAGAAAACTCTAGTTTTTATCTCAGTGTTTTGTTGACTATCATTGTATTGTTGGATGGTGTTTGTGTTGTTGGTGGTAGATATTGGTGGTGGTGTCGGTATTTGTATTTTTGGTGGTGGTGTCGGTGGTCTTGGTGTTGGTATTGGTGGAACTGGTGGTGGTCTTTGTGGTATTAGTGGTGGCATTGGTTGTGGTGTTGGTGGTCCATCTGTTGCAATAGGTGAAAGTTCTGTTGGGAGATATTAAATCAGTTTTCAAATAGATTCCCCATCTGTTCCAACTGATGGGTTATCCGTTCGAGTATTTTTTTGTAATGTGGTATAGAATAATTTATTGAAATTTGTCTTTTTAAAAAATTATACAGATATCAAATGTAATGCATTTTTTGTTTTTCTATTATTTGTAGTTAAAAAATGTCTCCCAAAAGAAAAAAAACTGAAAGTGGATCAACTTCTGTCCACCCAACAAAAAAGACTAGAGTACAAATAGATTCGGAGGAATTTCCTGAACAATCTTAGTCAGGGAAAAATGAAGCTGAGGAAAGTGATAAATCCTTCTCACCAATGAGGCGTGAATTAATATCAAAATCCTAACATTATCTTGTCAGAACTATTAGTATCGACAGGTTTCAAGTAGGGATGCCGATAGATCACCCTGACAAAGTAATTGGTGATCTTGTACTTAAATGTCAGCTGGGGAAACATTTTGATAAAATTAGGAGTATTATGAAGAACGAAAACATAGATGGGCTTTTTAACAAGAACTGTTTTGCATACTTTCTTGAGTTGTATGCGAACTGCACTCTCTGTTTCCCAATGAGCATGGTATATGTTCTTCTCAAGCATAGGATCAAGTACTTAGGGGATGATAAAGATTCGAAGGAGAGAAAAAAAGATGGATGAAATCTGGATCAACTACTATGGCATGCCGGTTTGTTTTGGATTGAAAGAGTTTGCCATAGTGATAGGCTTGAGATGTGATCATCCAGAAAAATCTCTCATCAAGAAAACACCCCATAAAGGATCCAACAAATGCAAGGGAAAAAAGATGGGTTGTTGGGCATTGTTGTATGTAGCTACAAAGTAGATGATTTAATGGTAGATCTCAAGGATAAAAACATACCAAAGCACTAAAAGGAGAAATTATGCTTAGTTTGTTTTGTCTATTCCATTTTATTAGCAAGAGACCTCAAGAAATTCATAGAAGATGATTTATTGGCTCTTGCTAATGATTTTGAGAAATTTAACAATTGTCCCTAGGATATGACAGCTTGTAACGCCCTGATTTTCTTAACTGAAATGCTACATGGTGCTTATGACCTCGAAGGATCACAAGCTAACCCATGACTGATATCTGTACCTATAAACTGTATAATATCTCATAAAATATGTAGAAACATGAACTGTAAGTCCATAAGGTTCAATACTAATACAATTTGAAAAATATGATATAACAATACCAAAAAGGAACATAAATACTAAAGTCTGAACATCTAATATGACATCTAGTCCAAAAGCTTCTAACTGAACTAAATAAGGAGTTGATGGGACATGTACCCAACTAACTCCAACTACTGAAATAAACTGAAAAATGAAATAGAAATGAAATCATCATGTCCTCAAAGGATAAGGACTCACGTCTAACTCTGACTACTGATCTTAAAATCTACTGCTGATTTGGAGATCATGCCTCTGAACCTATGGTGTAACATAAGAGAAAGCACCATAGCGCAAATGCGTCAGTACGTCTAAATGTACTGAGTATATGAGTGATGTAGTCTAAATGCAAAGGGTTATATGCATGGACAATACTGAATGATATGAACGTGAGAGTACATACATGCATACATAACTGTAACTAATCTCGTGGAGATAAGGACTACTAATTTTGAATGCTATAATATGAGTGTACTGATAATGAGATTCTGAAAGACTGAGTTTACTGATATTGATATGTAAATCACTAATAAGTGATGGATCTGATACTGTATTGCTGAATACTAAGAGATTGATATTGCATTACTGATAATGAATGATTATTTCTAATAGTTTGAATTATGAAGAACTGGCCTGATTGACTGTATGTGATAGTCCTGAAGCTGAGTACTGATAGAATGAGTTCTGATAACTGTTGTGATTGATAGTATAAGTGACTATATTTGACAGTCCATAAATCTGAAGGAAACTATGTGAGTTCCATTCTATTTCTGAGTTGACTGTATCTGACAGCCCTGATATACTGAAATCTAAAGAGCTATCTGAGTTCTTTACTGAGACTGGGCAGCTATAGCTGACAGTCCTAAAATCTATAACTAAAACTGTGGGAAGTAGTTATCTAACCGACATACCCCAAATATACTATAATAGTTAAGCTGGGGTCCAATCTCTGCCCCGACTGGAGAAATGTCAATACCGTCCCACTGGTAAGGACAGCTGTGAGAACCTTATACTGGCAGGTACTCAATGAGAACGATGGGAACCATAAACTAACGGGTTAAACCACCTCATCAACCCTAATCTGACAGGTTAAAATGTCTCAATCTACGCTAGCTACGTAGTTCTGGAACACAAGGATGACTACTAAGAATCATACCCTAAACTGGCGGGTGATTTCCCATCCTTGGGTTCACTCGGTGCTAACTTCTACTCCCATCTAAAGGACACTGAACTGAATAACTAAGCTGAACTGAATAACTGAATTGAACTGATTAGCTGAACTGATACTGATTAACTGCACCGATACTAGTGGTATTGTTTAGTAGAGCTAAACTAAGTTTACTGGAATCCAATGACTGATGGAATGTACTGAGTTCTGAGGACTGGTTGAGAGTACTAAAGTTACTGAGATTGACTGTGAATACGAAGGTTGCTGAGGTTACCGAGCACTGGGATTACTGGACTACTGAGATTACTGAGATTTTTGAGTTTTTCTGAGTCACATGACTGACTGAATTCCATGGATCATGGCTTGACTGAGAGTATCGTGAAAACATGACATGGCTCTAGGCACACAACTATATTTTTTTGGTATAAGTACCCCAAGGACTCGATGGAAGGAAACTGACACAACTTGAATTTCTTGAGTACATGACCATCAATAAAAATCCATAATACACGAGTGGGGGATTTCATGAAGTACATAGTCATCATATGTAATACCCCAAGAAATTTTTTGTTGAAATTTTGTGCGTAAACTTATTGGGTTCTATCTTCAAGAATGAATTATAAATCTTCCGTGCGAAATACCTTAGATTATGACCCACCATTGCATACAATATCGAATAATGTTTCCAACGATATGTGGATTATCCAAAACGGACACCCGAGCGATGAGTTATGAACATTCCAATCGAACCGTGAATAGCAGTGAACAGTAAAATGTGCAGGAAAAAATGTACTGAGGCCTGGCGTATTTTTTCTCCAACTTTAAATGATCATAACTCCTTATACATAATTATCTGGGTGATCTACTATATATCAACGGAAAGTTCTACAAGTCCTCTTTCCGATGAAATTGGTTTCATCCAATTTTTCTATCGGAGGAAAGAGTTATTGTCGATCTACTTTAGCCTATCAAAAGTGAATTTTTGGGTCAACTTCAAACGATCATAACTCCTCATACACAATGACCTGGGTGAGATAGTATATATCAAAGGAAAGATATGAGACTTCTCTTCATAATGAAATTGGTTTCATCCAGTTTTGATATCGGAGTAAAATGTTATGGTTGATCTACTTTAGACTATCAAAATAGTCCACCAAAGGACAAATTCGAGAATTATTTGATTTTTAGGGGCGTTTTGGTCATTTCCCCTCACCCAAAATCCGTCCAAACCCAATATAAAAGCCTATTAGAAGCATTATATATTATATTTAATCAAATTCCCTTAAAAAGAAAACCCTAAGCTCCTACATCCAACTTCAAGAACCTCCAAAGTTCACCATTAATTCTGCAAATTTATTCAAGATACCAAGTTCCTAGTTCAAGAACTTCAAGAACCTCCAAAGTTCATCATTAACTCTGCGAATTTATTAAAGATTCCAAGTTCCTAGTTCAAGAACTTCAAGAACCTCGAAAGTTCACCATTAATTCTGCAAATTTATTCAAGATTCCAAGTTCCTAGTTTAAGTACTCCAAGAACCATCATTCAAAGGCACGATTAACATCTCAAAAATGAGTATCGATCTAAAGTTCATCATTTAAGGTATGTGGGGTTTTTCAACAAGAACTCTCTTTCATTCTTGTTCCCAAAAGTAATTTTCTTTACAAAGGCATGATTTTTATTTGATTTTTATGAATTTGAAGCATGAACCCATATCTTATGATGATTATTATGAAATCTTGATGCTTATAATTTTGAAAGATGTATTTATATGTGTGGTGATATAAAGCATGTATCTTGAATGATATTTATCATGATTTTGATATTTGGGTCGTGAATCCCCATTGAAAATTATTTTTTTCTTTTTTTTAAAAGTGTGTGTTATAAGTACGTTGATGTTGAATATTTGAGATAGTTTGAATGATTTGACCTTTTGGTCATGAATGAGTTATTTTGAACTCGACTGTGAAAGAAATCCACATTTTTGTTGATTATTATAAAGAGGTAGTAAATTGGCTCTCGATGAAAATTGTTGAAGTGTTTATTGTGAATTTTCTTTAATGCGAGCATGAGGCTGATTTAAATTTCTGAGCTATGTCCGGGAGTAATCTTTAGCACCGAGTGGGAGGTATAAACTGACCTTACTTTCCTAGAACTATGTGCCCCTATAGAATGTGAGCCTGAGGTTGATATATAGTGATCACTAGTGTTTTTGGATTGATATTGGAAGTCCTACTCCGATGGCAAGGATAGGATGGCTCTCCCCAACGTGGGTTGTACGTTGGACTCCATGTAGCTCACATGGTTTATGTCAGTTATAGGATCTCCCAGTGTGTGTGCGTTTCCTTATGTCTATGGTGAACGGTGAAGATTTGAAAGTGGAATTGTGAAAGTTATTCTTTTGAAAGATTTAAATGATATTTACACTATGAGAATTGACATTCTTGATGAACTCAAAGTGATTGACAAATTATATGATGACTCACATGTGTTATTATACTTATTTCACCCTCTCATGATTATGATGATTTTCTTCAGGCTATGTAGGTCTTTTATACATTCAAGAATAGATGATTTGTTTGACCAATTGCAAGGTGCAAGTTATTTCTCAAAGATAGACCTTCATTCCGGCTATATCAACTCAAAGTTAGGGAGTGTGACATCCCAAAAACCACTTTTTGAACTCGTTATGGCCATTTTGAGTTTCTTGTTATATCTTTTGGTCTAACTAATGCCCCAACAGCTTTCATGGACCTTATGAATTGAGTGTTCAGACCATATCTGGATATGTTTGTCATAGTGTTCATCAATGATATACTGGTGTACTCCCATAGTGAGGATGAACATTTTGATCATCTTCGAACTGTCTTACAAACCCTTAGAGATAACAAGTTGTTTCCCAAGTTTAGTAACTGTGAGTTTTGGCTAAGGTCAGTTGCTTTTCTGGGTTATATCATTTCTTTCGAGGTTTTAGAGTTGATCCCTAAAAGACTGAAGCTGTTAGAAATTGGCCTAGACCTATTCTACGACTGATATCTGAAGTTTCTTGGGTTTAGCTAGCTATTACCACCGTTTTGTTGAGGGTTTCTCCTCTATAGCATCTCCTATGACTCGATTGACCTAAAAAAAAGTGAAGTTCTTATGGTCCGAATCTTGTGAGAAGAGTTTTCAGGAGTTGAAGACTCGATTTACTTCAGCCCCTGTTTTGACTTTGCCTGATGGTGTAGATGGTTTTGTGGTGTACTGTAATGCTTCGAAAGTTGGGTTGGGTTGCGTATTGATGCAGAAGGGTAAGGTGATAACTTATGCTTCTAGACAGTTAAAATCCCATGAGAAAAATTACCCCACCCATGACCTTGAGTTGGCTGCTGTTGTGTTTGCTTTGAAAATCTGGAGACACTATTTTTGTGGTGTCCATATTGATGTCTTCATTGATTATAAGAGTCTGCAGTATGTGTTTACCCAGAGAGAATTGAATCTTAGGAAGAGACGATGGTTAGAATTGTTAAAGGACTATGATATGAGTGTGCTGTACCATCCGGGCAAGGCCAATGTTATGGTGGATGCCCTAAGTAGAGTGTCCATGGGTAGTGTTTCGCATGTGGTTGAAGGTAAGAAATAGTTGGCTCGTGATGTACATCGTTTGGCTAGATTAGGGGTTAGGTTATTTGACTCTACTGAAGGTAGTATAGGGGTTCAGAGTAATTCCGAATCTTCCTTGGTTTCGGAAGTGAAGGAAAAGCAATACTTAGATGCTAGTTTGGTCAGACTGAAGGAGTCAGTCAAGGACCAAAAAGTAGAGGTTTTCTCCTAAGGGGGAGATGGTGTGTTGAGATTACAGAGTAGATTGTGTGTCCTGAATATTGATGATCTGAGACAGAGGATTATGGCTAAAGCACACGGGGCGCGATATTCTATTCATCCTGGTGCCACCAAGATGTACCGAGACTTGCGGGAAATCTATTAGTGGAGTGGCATAAAGAAAGATATAGTAGTGTTTGTAGCTAAGTATGCAACATGCCAACAGGTTAAGGTTGAACACCAAAGACCTGGTGGTATGATGCAAGAGTTTAGTATTCCCACCTGGAAGTGGGAAGGGATAAATATGGACTTCGTGATTGGTTTACCTCCTTCCCGATGCCATCATGATTCTATTTGGGTTGTGGTTGATAGATTGACTAAGTCTTCTTATTTCTTGCCTGTTCATACTTCATATACTGTTGAGGATTACACTAGATTGTATATCCGAGAGCTAGTCAGACTGTATGGAGTTCCCTTGTCTATCATTTTGGATAAAGGTACTCAGTTCACTTCGAAATTTTGGAAGGCTTTTCAGAAGGGTCTTGGTACCCAAGTGCTTTCGAGTTATGCTTTTCATCCGCAGACCGATGGTCAGGCTGAGTGGACTATCCAGACCTTAGAGGATATATTAAGAGCTTGTGCACTTGACTTTAAGAGAAGTTGGGATGATCACTTACTGCTGATAGAGTTTACTTACAATAACAGTTTCCACTCTAGTATTTGCATGGCTTTGTTTGAAGCTTTATATGGAAGGAAGTGTAGATCACCCATAGGTTGGTTCGAGGTGGGTAAAGCGGCTGTGAGTAGTCCTGATTTGGTATTTGAGGCTATGGAAAAAGTTAAGTTGATTAGGGAAAAGTTGAAAATTGTGCAGAGTCGTCAGAAGTCATATGCGGATATTAGAAGGAGAGACCTTGAGTTTGAAGTTGGTAACCTAGTGTATCTGAAGATTTCACCCATGAGGGGGGGGGGGGTGAAGAGATTCAGAAAGAAGAAGAAGCTTAGTCCCCGTTATGTTGATCCTTACAAAATTCTTAGTCGTGTTGGTAAGGTAGCTTATGAGGTCGAATTGTCTTCCGAGCTGTCCTCTGTTCATCCAATATTCCATGTATCCATGCTGTGATAGTGGATTCCTCTGTGAATGCTGACATTCAAGAAAATCTTTCTTTTGGTGAGATTCCTGTTGAGATTCTTGATTTCAGTGTCCGAAGACAAAGGAACAAAGAAGTTCCCTTGGTCAAGATGTTGTGGCGAAACCAATCTGTTGAGGGTGCAACTTGGGAAGCTGAGGCGGATATGCGATCCAAGTACCTGCACCTACTTTTTGTGAACTTCAATCAAGCTGAAGGTACCGTTTTTTCCTAAATCATGCACTTTTGATAAAAGTTGCAGCAGTTCAGCTGTCATTTATTATGTGTTCAGCTGTAGTTTCTTGAATTTATGCATTCTATGTTGCATTCGGAGTGATAAACGATGTGGTGATGAGTCTAACGAATGGTTTCAGCTGTATGCTCTATTTCCTATCTAATCTTGGCATGTCTAGCATCATTCAAGGATGAATTTTTCCAGGGGCGGATAATGTAATACCCCGGGAAATTTTTCGTTGAAATTTTGTGCGTAAACATGTTGGGTTCTATCTTCTAGAATGAATTATAAATTTTCCATTTGAAATGTCATAGATTATGACCCACCATTGCATAGAGCATCAAATAAGATTTCCAACGATATGTGGATTATCCAAAATGGACACCCGAGCGACGAGTTATGAACATTCCGATCGAACCATGAATAGTAGTGAACAATAAAACGTGCAGGAAAAAAAGTTCTAAGGCCTAGCGTATTTTTGCTCCAACTTTAATAAATCATAACTCCTTGTACATAATGATCTAGGTGATCTACTATATATCAACGGAAATCTCTGCGAGTCCTCTTTTCGATGAAATTGGTTTCATCCAATTTGTTTATCGGAACAAAGAGTTATGGTCAATCTACTTCAGCCTATCAAAAGTGAATTTTTGGGTCAACTTCACATGATCATAACTCCTCGTATACAATGACCTAGGTGAGATACTATATATCAAAGGAAAGATATGAGAGTCCTCTTTTTAATGACATTGGTTTCATCCATTTGGATATCGGAGTAAAACGTTATGGTTGATCTACTTCAGACTATCAAAACAGTCCACAAAAGGACAGATTCGAGAATTATTTGATTTTTAGGGGTGTTTTGGTCATTCCCCCTCATCCAAAATCCATCCAAACCCTATATAAAAGTCTATTAGAAGCATTATATATTATATTTAATCAAATTCCCTCAAAAATAAAACCCTAAGCTCCTACATCCAACTTCAAGAACCTTCAAAGTTCCCCATTAATTCTGCAAATTTATTCAAGATTCCAAGTTCCTAGTTCAAGAACTTCAAGAACCTCCAAAGTTCACCATTAATTCTGCAAATTTATTCAAGATTCCAAGTTCCTAGTTCAGGAACTTCAAGAACCTCGAAAGTTCACCATTAATTCTGCAAATTTATTCAAGATTCCAAGTTCCTAGTTCAAGAACTCCAAGAACCATCATTCAAAGGCACGATTAACATCTCAAAAATGAGTATAAATATAAAGTTCATCATTCAAGGTATGTGGGATTTTTCAACAAGAACTTTCTTTTGTTCTTATGCCCAAAAGTAATTTTCTTTACAAAGGCATGATTTTTATTTGATTTTTATGAATTTGAAGCATGAACCCATATCTTATGATGATTATTATGAAATCTTGATGTTTATGATTTTGAAAGATGAATTTACATGTGTGGTGGCATAAAGCATGAATCTTGAACGATATTTATCATGATTTTGATATTTGGGTCGTGCATCCCCATTGGAAATTGTTTTTTTTCTTTTTTTTTGAAAGTGTGTTATAAGCACGTTGATGTTGAATATTTGAGATAGTTTGAATGATTTGACCTTTTGTTCACGAATGAGTTATTTTGAACTCGACTGTGAAAGAAATCTACGTTTTAATTGATTATGATAAAGGGGTAGTAAATTGGCTCCCGATGAAAATTGTTGAAGTGTTTATTGTGGATTTTCTTTAATGTGAGCCTGAGGCTGATTTAAATGTCTGAGCTAAGTCTAGGAGTAATCTTTAGCACCGAGTGGAAGGTATAAAGTGACCTTACTTCCCTAGAACTACGTTCCCCCATAGGATGTGAGCTTGAGGCTGATTTATATAGTGATCACTAGTGTTTTTGAATTGATATTGGAAGTCCTACTCCGATGGAAAGGATAGGACGGCTCTCCCCAATGTGGGTTGTACGTTGGACTCCATGTATCTCACATGGTTTATGTAGGTTATAGGATCTCCCAGTGTGTATGTGTTTCCTTGTGTCTATGGTGAACGATGAAGTGATTTGAAAGTGGAATTGTGAAAGTTATTCTTTTGAAAGATTTAAATGATATTTACACTATGAGAATTGATATTCTTGATGAACTGAAAGTTATTGACAAATTATATGATGACTCACATGTGTTATTATACTTATTTCATCCTCTCATGATTATGATGATTTTCTTCGGGCTATGTGAGTCTTTTATACATCCTGCATATTTCTTATAAATATTTATGATGATGATGTTTATACAACTGTATACACCTCCATATACTCGGTTCCTTTCCATGGTACTGACCCACATCTTCGGATGTGGGCTGTATTTTCTCAGAATGTAGGTTCAGGTGCTCAGTTCCAGGTTTGACAGTGATTCTTCGGGTATGCTATTCTACATCCTCTGTTGTAGTAAGTCCTCATGTTCCGAGGACGTGATGTCTGATGTTGGTTTCACGGAATTGTTTACATTTGATAACTGAGTATGAGTCAGTTGGGGCATGTCTCAATGGCTCGCTGGTTTTATTGATTTTCTTAGAGGCTTGTCATACTAGTATAGATGTTGGGAGTTGACTAATAAGTCGTATTTTGTTATCTTTCTAAAATTCTTTTATTCTTGGATGTAACGTTTAGTTCATATTGTAATGATTTAGGGATATTATACTTCATGTATTTATTCAACATCTCAAACATGGTAGGGAACGCATGGATATATTTTGTGTACATAATTTATATCTCCATTATCATACATGCTTTATACCACAACAATAACAACACATAATTTGCATGGAAATTAATATTGGAGTGTATGACTAACATGAAATTGTTATTTAGATATCATGAAATCATGTAAATATGAAGTTCTAATATACTAGGGATTTTATCAAACACCTTGCATGCATTCTTTAAGGCATAGGTGGATTTCATACTTGTATTCTAACAATCCATCCAAATATCATGTTTTTCAACTAACAACATAACTTTCATGAGATATACAGTCACAATACTATTATATAGAAAAACAAACAAGAATCAACATGGGTATGATCATATCACCACAATCAACCAAGTTTTTGTATTTTAAAGATTGATTCTTGAACTCCACGGACGAAAGAAATTCGTGGATGAACACTACGCATACCTTGGAAGGGAGGTTCTTGATGATTGACGGAGGAATTTCCTTGAAATTGGATCTTCAAGCTTAATTATGAAACCCTAGTTGTTTTTCTCTTTTAGTGCTCTTGGATGATGAGCTTCGAGATGTTAATAGGGTTGTAATGTGTTTAGAAGCTATATATTTCGTAGGGTTAAGTTTAGGGAAGTGTAAGGAGTGTTAAAAGACTTAATTACCCTCAAAATAACTCAAAAAAAAGTGTTTTTGTCACTTGGAATTGACTTAGGCGGCGCCTAACCAATCGTCTAAGTTTGGTTGGGCGGTACCTAACCAATTGCCTATCCTTACTGTCTCTCACAAAAATGGGCATAACTTTTCGCTCGGGTATTGGATTAAGGTGAAATTTGTATTGTTGGAAAGCTAATTTGATTCTCTACAATTTGGTGGGTCTAAATCAGCGAAAATACCATTAACATCAAGTTATACTCGTTCAAAGATGACCCTTGCAAAATCGAATACTAAAACTTGATGGATTCAAAAACTCTTAGCTTGTATTACCTTAAGTGACTCATATGAACGTGCTTAATACATCATAAGCTATCTTATCTCTAGGATACTCATTGCAAGTCATGCACTAAAATGCTACTCACAGGATAGGAGGTTTCATACGTAGGAAAAATGGTTCGTCTCCTTGCTTAGAAACATACGGAGTATTAAACAGCTACTACTTGACTATCAAATATTTACTGACAAAGCTATCCCCAAATATGACCACATTATACAACTTTCCTTGGGATTTCATGGTAAAATTGATCACTATTTTTACTCATCCATTAATTTATATTTAATGTAGTTATTATGACTTTTTTTACTTGCTTCCTGTTTACATTTTTTAGGCTTGGGCATGTGAAGCCATTCCTCTACTCCGAAAGTATTTTAAGGTTTACCCCGATAAGGTTTCTCATCCAAGGATCCTTAGGTGGTTGGCTACAAATGACATTAAAAATATTAAGGAGACTAATCCCTTTAACCCTCCGAATGATGTAGTACATATTCTTTTAACTAAAATAATTTGCCTCAAACGAAGATATTGAAACAGATGTGCCATCTATTGCGACAGATGGGTCATTTGTTGTAATAGATTACTTATTAAATGAATAGATGGGTAATTTTTTGCGACAGATGATCCATATTTTACAACAGATTAACCATTTGTTGCTCTGGTCCTCTTAACTTGACTTAACAGATTACCCATCTGGTGTAAATTATGCAACAGATGGGTAATATGATGCAACAGATGGGTAATCTGATGCAGTACGTCTTCTTTCAACTAAAATAATTTTCCTCAAAGAAAGATATTGAAACAGATGTGCCATTTGTTATGATAGATGGGTCGTCCGTTGCAATAGATTACCCATCAACTGCAACTAGTGCAATATATTAGTAATTTGTTATGATAGACGATCAATATTTTGCAATAGATTAACCATCTGTTGCTTTGTTTCTTTGAACCTGACTTAACAGATTTCCTATCTACTATAAATTATGCAACAGATGGTAATCTGATGTAATATATTATCAATCTATTGCGACATACAGATCGGCTGTTGCGACAGCTAGATCGTCTGTTGCATAAGTTGGCTGTGTTAACATGTAACCCAACTGACTGCAAATTATTATTATATGATCTAAATACCTCTTGTTTTTTTATAGGTTGTACATCTTTGGACCGTGCCTATTGTTCATGAGTTGGGGATGACTTTTTTTCGTACTCTAGGTCTTATTGATACAAAAGAAGACCCAACAGTGGAGTTAATAAAGAAGTAATTGGTTGGAAAAACATCCATAAGAAGAGCAGTTAGGCAAGGTCAGCCTAATGTTGAAGCTCTTCATGACCAACCTACTGCAACAAGTTTGGGTGCTTCTTCTGGGGATGTTATTGGTGGAGTTGTTAATGATGGTGGCAGCCATGCTGATGCTGCTGCTGCTACCAGTCATGATTATGAGCATATTGGTGATCAGGAAAAAATAAATACATTTGAAAACACCCCTTGCACAGTTCCCTCTCACCTCTATGCTGGTCCCTCTCACCCTTACAGTGGTCTCTCATACCCCTCTTCACCCTTATATTCTCATTACAAATGCAAAGTATGTAAGGATAGAGATGATAAACTCCTTGAAAAACTAGAGGCTATTGTTGAAGCTGCCAAGGAGTTGAAATCCAAGAGGGGTGTCATACCATCCAAGAAACTGAGAGAGCCATACACTCCTACAGTGGCGGTTAGAAGGAAGACAAAAAACATTAGACAAATACTCTCCATTATGAAAACCAAAAAATGCAACTCCTCCCGCTCCAAGAGTTGTTAAAGTTCAGGGGCCGCTGAAGAAGGTGGACATATATGCGGTACTTGGCTACAAAAAGAAGAAGGAACTGCAAGAAATCGTGAATGACAAGACAAAGGCTCTAGAAGAATACACCATTCATTCATTTGCTGCCAAAGACTTCACGAATATGACAAATATGCATGAGTGGTACGTGGACAATGTAAGTTTACTTTTGCTAGCCTAGACTTCCTATATACTCCATGAAGAATAAGCTATGGAACAGATGTATAATCTGTTGCAACATCTGGGTATTCTATTGCAACATAATACACATCTGTTGTATAAGTTGCATTAGCTGGGTAATCTGAGAACTGATTCAGAGAACCCTCTGCAACAAAATCTTTCCACTGTGTTTTTATTCTTTACAATTACTAACCTATTTAAAAATTATCTTCTTATATCACAATATGTTGGTGAAATTCTCTGCCTCATGAGGGGCAGACAATTAGCGCACCTGGATGCTTATGATGTTGCCGATAGGATAATGGACCCAACTTCTATAATAATTTCAAGGATAGTTACGATGGTTTCCATAGGCGATATGGTCTCAGTGGCCGTAGATTTGATAAGTTAGTTTCTACGTTCAAATGGGATCAAGACATGATTAAATATGTTAGAAGGAAGAGGCCATATCTACACAGTAAGAGCTGGACCAAGGCAAAGAAAATTCTTGCAGTCATGAATGTGGAAGTCAAATATTTTCTCACTTTTGAGATACTACTCGACGAGGGAAAGATTAATTTTTATGACTGTAACTTACCTATTTTCAAAGAGGACATATTTTTAACCCACGTGTAGCCACTCTTGAAGTTTTTCCTCAAGTTGTTGATGCAGAGTAAGATGATAGATCATTTGCTGACAGAAGACTTGACGAAGAAATCATGGATTTTTGAAGGTCAAAATAAGAACATCCAACTCCCAAAATATAAAACCGGTGCAGCGTACAAGTCGTACTCACTTGCACACATCGAGTGTTTACTGACTGGCATAGAAATGACAAGTATGTACGACGCTGATGTTGGAAAGATGCAAGAGTTTTAGGTTTATAGGGTACTAATTAAATGGTTGGATTCCGTGTATAAAAAATAATATGTACAAAGACAGAGACGTGCACGATAATAATTTTTTATTTCAAGCCACTTCACTTCACACGTATTGGCAATATTTTTTATGTATGGAAAAATTTGAATTTTTATAATGCAACAGATTGTCTATCTGTTGTAACAGATATAATACCTATTGTGACAGATTGATTATCTTTTGGAATAGGTTGGTCATCTATTGCATTATAAAGATGTTTCCTAGTCTGTCTATCACAACATATATACAATTTATTGCAACATATATTCTATCTGTTGCAACTGATAGGTAATCTATTAGAACATATAAAAAAAGTAAGAAGACCTATTTATTGGAGCCCGTGTATAAATAAGAATATGTAGAAAGACAGAGATGAACATGATAATAATTTTTTATTTCAAACCATTTCACTTTACATGTAGTGGCAATAATTTTTATTTATGACAAAAGTTGAATTTTTATAATGCAACAGATTGTCTATCTGTTGTAATAGTTATAATACCTATTGTGACAGATTGATTACATGTTAGAACAGGTTGGTTATCTATTGCATTATGTAGATATTTCCCAGACTATCTATCACAATATATATACAACCAGCTGCAATATATAATAGATCTGTTGCAACTGATAGGTAATCTATTGGAACAAATCAAAAAAGTAGGAAGACCTATTTATATAATTTCCAGCAGATGACCTATATGTTGAAACATATGTCTAAATTTGTTTGATAAGATATGTCATCTGTTGCAACAGATGTATTATCTTTTGTAATATTTGAATCTAGTATTCCATTTCAATTAACATGTATAAAACTAAGGATTAAAGTATATTTATAGACAACATAAAATAAATCGAAGCATTCAAAAATTACATGAAATAACTCAACAAATAAATGAAATGTAAAAGAAATATTATGGGTACAAATGACCTATTCTACAAATAAATCAATAACTTAAACCAAGGAGGATAGGTTGTTACATTGATGGACTTAATCTATAAAGATCTAATCAACATGGACAATTTGTTTTTCACTCGGTGCTATGAAATTTTGTCTTTGGTCGTCGTGGATCTTTAATGTCGTCTGCGTACGGCTTCTGAGCTTTCTCTTATCTGTATTTCTATAAAAGAGTAGCATATCTTTTTGTGAGTAATCCAGCATCAATTCCATCATTTGGTACTTATAATCCATCGCTCAAATACTCGGCGTAAGTAGGAACAAAAGGACCGCAATCCCTGCGTTTAAAAAAAATGGATAATCCATATCTTGTAGTTCATGTAAGCATTGTGAAATTAATAAAATGAAACTAAATCATGGTACTTAAACTAACAGGCTACCAATGGTTTGTTGAGCAATTCTTCAACATACTGTACATTAAATGGATTACCCATTTTATCCCAGTATGCTTTAATCATTGACCAATTAGTATGAACCTTTTGGTCTAAAAAGCCACTCATATCAAGGTAAGTAGGCAATATTTTAGCCAGGTTTTGAATCTTAGACGATGACCCGAAATGTCTCCTTCGTAATATCGAGTCATAAACTTGGATGTGTCTCTCTTTTAGACTGACGACAGCCAACACCCAATAGAATTCACCACCATAATTAATTGGGATGTACACTTCATCGACCAAATGCCAAGGTAAGTCATCTAGAATGCTAAAACCTTTGATGTTGTAGATTAACCATTCCTTATTTTGGGAAACTTCCAGCTGTTGTTGGCAATACCTATTGTACGCATTATTGATGTAAACTTTGTACAAATAATTGTATGTCATGTATCTATATTGTTCTGTTCTTTGCAACTTAGCCTTCTTTCAGAGGTAGTAAGTGTAATAACCCACAAAATACTAAGCTCAACCCAGTCTTTTAAGCTTGCTAAGGGATCCCAGACTTAGAAAATTTTAGCTAAGTATTCAAACTTAGTGTACTTTTAGCCTTCGTAAGTTGGCAACTCTATTTCATAACCTCTATGACCTTAAATTATCAATATTTAGGTTAATTCATGATCAGGAATGTCAGTAGGTGTTTTCGGATGAGTTTCAACTTTTTGAACCTCGTCTGAACCACGTTTGGGATAAAAAATAGTGTATCGATGTGATCTCAGTGTGGTGCATTATCCATCTCGTTGATCAATAATTTTCATTGGCTTCGAGTGGAAAATTCAAGTGAACAACCGCGGAATCAATGTGGCGCATTGGTCATTGCATCAATGCAAATGATACAGTGTGTTAGTCTGTGCGTCCACAGTTTAGTTTTTAGTCATTAAAAAGTCGCATCCTCAGGGTAGTAGGGTTTTTTCCCCACGTTTATCAGCCTTCAAAACCCAAGATTAAGCCCCTTTAGAGGCTAATATCATTCATTATTCTCAAATTTCTCAAGAACAGAAACCCTAGGGGGATCAATTTCAAATCAAGAACTCACGACACGACCACCAATCTTTCAGAATTCAGGCACTAAGGTATGTGAAGTGTTCATCCAAGTGTATCCTTCCACCCTTGGAGTCTAAGAAACTCTTTTAAAATTCAAGTTAATGGATTTCATGGATTTCTTATTGGATCTTGAATGTATTCATGATTATGATGTTATTGGTGATCTAACTCCATGATTTGTCCCAACTTTCAGGCAAACTAGTTAATTTTGAATTAAACTTTGTGAACTTCATGTTAAATTCTTGAGTTGCAAGTTGAATGTATAATTCATGATAGTACTACATGTGTATTGATATTGAAATACCCATGTTTATCAAGTGTTTGACAGAAATGTCTAAGTGAATGTATTGTTAGTAAGTTAGTACCATTATGTTACTAAAGTCATGCAGTGATTTGCTATTCACGCTATTGAGTCCTGGGGGTATTTAATACCCGACAATTTAGTTATATGCCTAGAGCCAGTGTTAGTTACAAAATAGTATTCAGCCATGTCGCGATCAGTAGGAGTCAGTCAGTTACATAACTCAGGAAAACTCAGTGAACTCAGTTCAATTCAGTTTAGCAATATGATCAGTAATAGTTCAGTCCATCTTAAAACAACTTAGAAATTAGTCCATTGTCTATTCAGTTAGGAGTAGGATTCAGTATTAAGTTAACCCAGAGATAGGGGCATTCTTGCCAGCAGAGGGTTTAACCCTTAGTAGCAATCCCTACATTATAGAACTACATAGCCAGCGTAGGTTGAGATATTTTTCTACTAGATATTATGAGGGTTGATACATCTCATTCGAGTTTTCCTGCCAGCAAGGGTTGATGAAAGATCTTCCTGTCAGAGAGGGTTAACTCACAACATGTCTTTACCCATGACATGGTATTTTCATGCTTCCAACTAGGGTTACAGATTGGACCCCAATCTATTTAGAAAAGGGTCATATCGGTTAGATGATTACCTCCCATAGTCTCAGTTTCAGATTCAGTCTTAGTGTAGAACTCAATTTAATTCTATAGATTCAGGATTGTCAGACATAGTCACTCCATTTAGTACAAAACTAAGTATAGTTCCACAGAATTAAGAATGTCAGATACAGTCATTCAGTTATCATTAATTTAGTATCAATATACTCATATATTAGTTTATCAGTATTCAGACTCAGTATGCAGTGTTACCACGATCTCAGTTACAGTTTATGTATTCATGCATGTACTCTCATCTAGTTATACTCATGTCATTCTGTCAGTATTGTTCATGCATATGAACCCATGTATTTTAGCCTACCTCACTTAGCATACCAGTACATTTAAAATACTGACACATACCTTTATGTTGTGCTATGATGTCTTATATCATAGGTTCAGACATACGGGCACTCGATCATCCCTAGTAGTTATAGATTTTCAGCCGTCAGAGTTAGTGGTGAGTCCTCATAGTTTGAGGACATGATTATTATTTTAGTATTTCAATTTTATTTTAATATCCGAAGTTAGTTGGGGACTTATCCCATCAACTCCATATTTTAGACAGTTTAGAGGCTTTTTAGACTAGAGTATTTTCAGTCAGATGTTTCAGTTTTGGTATTGTTATGCCGTATTTAGTTTTATTTCAGTATTGAATCTATGGAATATTTTTCACCTAATTTCTACATATTACAGTATTATCATTTAATTAATGCAGTAGGTAGCAGTCAAGGGTTAGCTTATGGTCCTTCAAGATTATAAGCACCGTGTAGTATCTGGGGTACAAACTCGGGGTCTTACAAACTTGGTATCAGAGCCTAAGGTTCAACAGAGTCCTAGAAAGTATGAAACTTGCATCTAGTAGAGTTTTGTGCATGGGTGTATAGCGCGCCACACTTATGGATAGGAGGTTATGAGGTGTTTTAGGAAAAGTTTCCTTTATTTTAGTATTCATGTCGTGTGAGTGAGCATGAGATCCAGTTAAACCACCTGTCTAATCTAAATTTATCTTTTGTTTACAGAATATGCCTTCAAAGAGGACTAAGAAAAGAGGAACAAGAGACCCGCCAGAACCCCATCCTATTCATCCAGATCCTCTGACGAACATGTCTTCCACACTGAGTTTAAAGCAGCTTTCACCACCCTAGCTCATTCTATGGCAGTCCAAAATAAATGTCCAGCTGTTATTCCAGCCAACCCAGTGGATAACACTACTGCTTCCAGGATTTGGGACTTCACCTGACTAAACCCTCCATCTTTTACAGGGTCTAAGTTAGATGAGGACCCTCAGGAATTTCTGGATTAGGTGCAGAAAGTTACTGATATTATGGGGGTGACTGTTGTTGAGAGCACTAAGTTGGTCATATATCAGTTACAGGATGTGGCATACTCATGGTTTAAAGAGTGGAAATTAGAGAAGGCCGTAGATACAGGGCCCATAGAATGGAAGGAGTTTCCAGTTGCATTTCTGGATAGGTTCTTCCCACTAGAGTTAAGGAAAGCAAAGGTTTTTGAGTTTATAAACCTAAAGTAGGGCAATATAATACTATAATAGTATTCTCTCAAGTTTACACAGTTAGCCAGATATGCCCCGCATGTAGTAGCAGATAGTAGATCTAAGATGAGTAAGTATTTGTCTGTCGTATCTAATAGTGTGGTAAGGAGTATAAGACCCTAATATTGATTAAGGAGATAGAAATATCTAGGCTCATAATCCATTCTCAGTAGAAAGAGAAGGCTAAAGAGAAGGAGAGAGAGAACAAGAGAGCAAGAATAGGTAGTTTCAACTTCTCCAACCTAAGTCTGAGGGTAGGAATCATTCTCAGTTCTACCCGAAATCCTCTGTTCCAGCTCTATCCTTAGCCAGAGCTCCTGTGTCTAAATTCAAAGATGGTAATAGAGATAAGGCATCAGGTCCCTAAACCCTAAGGTAGTGTTAGCAGTCCCCGTACCAATTCCCTTTGTTAGAAATATGGAAGAAACCACCAGGGTATCTACAGAGTTAACAGTGATGTGTTTCGAATATGGAAAGTCAGGCCACAGGGTCATATATTGTCCTCAGGTGGGTTCTCAGAGTTATTATAATCGTCCCCCAGCTTAGTTTGGTCATCTAAATCAGTAGGGTATTGCATCTAGTCCCACCAGTGGGCAGCGCCCAAATAGAATCTATGCTCTTCAATGTCAATAGGATCAGGAAAGTTCTACTGATGTGGTCACTAGTACATTACAATTTAATCAGTTGCATATTTATACTTTGCTATACCCATGATCTTCTTTGTACTTTGTTACTCTTATATAGCTGCTGACTTCAGAGTCAGTCCCAAAATCCTACCAGAGCCTTTCTCAGTCACTACCCCAGTGGGTAAATCTTTCATAGACTGGCCGGTATACAGGAACTTTTCTGTTATGGTATCTCAGAAAGTTACTTCACAAACTTAGTTGAATTAGAGATGGCCAATTTTGATATCATTCTCAGCATAGATTGACTTCATTCCTGCTATACCTCAGTCCACTATAGAAATAGAATTTTTTAGTTTTAGTTTCTAAATGAGCCCATCCTTGAGTGGAGGGGTAGTACTTCAGCACTTAGGGGTCAACTTATTTCTTACCTTCAGGCGAGAAAAATGACATCTAAGGGATATGTCTACCATCTCATTTGAGTCCAGGACTCTAGTTTAGAAACCCTTAACCTTGAATCAGTATTAGTAGGATGTGAATTCCCAGATGTTTTTCCCAAAGTTCTTCCCGGAGTTCCTCCCAAAAGGGAAATCGACTTTGAAATAGACCTTCATCCAGATACTCAGCCCATATCTATTCCACCATACAGAATGACACCTACAGAACTCAGAGAATTAAAAGAATAGTTGAAGGATCTCTTAGATAAGGGATTTATTAGACCCAATGTATCCTCATGGGGTGCCCCAGTTTTATTCATGTGTAAGAAAGACGGTCCTATCAAAATATGTATTGATTACCATCAGCTAAATAAAGTCATGGTCAAGAACAAATATCCACTTGCTAGAATCAATGAGTTGTTTGACCAACTTCAAGGTGCCATTTACTTCTCCAAGATAGACCTCAGATCGGTCTATTATCAGCTCAGAGTCAGAGAATGTGACATTCCAATATGGTCTCTTTGAATTCTTAGTTTCCAAAACTCAATATGGTTACTTTGAATTCTTAGTCATGTCCTTTGGTCTTACCAATGCCCCTGCAGCTTTCATGGACTTGATGAGCCATGTCTTCAAGCAGTACTTGGACATGTTCATTATAGTCTTCATAGATGACATTTTTGTCTACTCCTACAGTGAGCATAATCATACAGACCATCTCAGAATAGTACTACAGACACTCAGAAACCATCATTTATTTTCCAAATTCAGTAAGTGCAAATTTTTACTAAGGTCAGTATCTTTCCTTGGCCATATCATTTTCGGTGATAGCATTAGAGTTGATCCTAAAAGATCAAAGCAGTAAGAAACTAGCCTAGACCCATCTCTCTATCAGATATTAGGAGTTTCTTGGGCTTGGCTAGCTATTACTGATGATTTGTTGAGGGATTTTCATCTATTGCATCCTCTATGTCTAGATTGACTCAGAAAAAAGTCAAATTCCATTGGTCCAATTCTTGTGAGAAGAATTTTTAGGAGTTGAAGACTCAACTTACTACAGCTCCAGTCCTAACTTTACCAGATGGTTCAAATGGGTTTGTGGTATATTATGATGGCTCCAGAGTCGATTTGGGGTGTGTTTTGATGCCGAGAGGTAAGGTTATAGCCTACGCCTCTAGATAGCTTAAGCCCCATGAAAAGAACTATCCTACTCATGATCTTGAGTTAGCAACAGTATTATTTACCTTAAGTCTTTAGAGGAACTATTTATATGGTGTGTACATTGATATGTTCACTAACCATAAGATCCTACAGTATATATTCTCTCAGAAAGATGTAAACCTCTGTCAGAGAAGGTGGTTGGAGTTGTTGAAAGACTACGACATGAGCATTATGTATCATCCGGTTAAAGCCAATGTAGTGGCTAATGATCTCAGTAGGATGTCTATGGGTAGTGTTGCTCATGTGGAGGATGGTAAGAAGAAGTTAATAGAGGAAGTTCATCATCTTGCCTGACTAGGTGTTCGCTTAGTCTATTAAGCAGATGGTACTATATGAGTGCAGAGTAGTTCAGAACCATACGTGGTATCCGAGGAAAAGGAAAAGTAGTATAGGGATCCGAGTCTAGTCAAGTTGAAGGAATTAATTAGAGATTAGAAAGTGGAGGTTTTCTCCCAAGGGGTAGATGGTGTGTTGCTTTGCCAGAGTCAGAAATGTATGCCAGGTGTAGATGACTTAAGGCAGCAAATTCTTGCAGAAGTGCATGGTGTCCACTACTCTATTCATCCAGGGGCCACTAAGATGTACCATGATTTATGGGAGATCTATTAGTGGAGTGGGATGAGGAGAGATATTACAGAGTTTGTGGCTAAGTGCTCAACATGTTAGCAGGTTAAAATTGAGCATCAAAAGCCTAGTGGGTCTATACAGGAGTTTAGTATTCCCACTCAAAAGTGGAAAGAAGTGAACATGGACTTTGTGATGGGTTTGCCTCGTGCTCGTCGCCAGCATAATTCAGTTTGGGTCATCGTAGAAAGGATGAACATATCAGCTCATTTCTTACTAGTCCATACTCTTATTCTGCCAAGGATTATGCCAAACTCTATATCATGGAGTTGGTCAGATTGCACGGTGTTCCGTTGTCCATTATCTCAGATAGAGGTACCTAGTTCACCTCTCATTTCTGGAAGGCATTCCAAAAGGGTCTTGATTCCTGAGTTCACCTCAGTACAAACTTTCATCCCTAGATAAATGGTCAAGCAAATAGGACCCTTTAGACTTTAGCAGATATGCTACGAGTATATATGATAGACTTTAAAGGTAGTTGGGATGACCATTTTCCTTTGATTGAATTCGCATCTAACAACAACTATCATTCCAACATTCAGATGGCTCCGTTTGAGGTATTTTATGGGAGGAGGTTTAGAGCTCCCATTGGTTAGTTTGAAGTGGGTGAGGCCACAGTGTTAGGCCTGACTTGGTATTTTATACCTTAAAGAAAGTTCAATTGATCAGGGAAAGGCTTAAGACAGCTCAGAGCCAATAAAAATCATACGCGTATGTACGCAAAAATGATCTCGAGTTCGAGATTGGTGATTTTGTGTATTTGAAATCTCTCCTATGAAAGGAGTGAAGAGGGTTGGCAAGAAGGGGAAACTTAGTTCCCAATATGTAAGTCCTTGTTGAATTGTCAGCCATTTTCGAAAGGTAGATTGCCAGCTTGAGTTGCCTTTAGACTTAGCTTCAGTGCATCCAGTATTCCATGTCTCCTTGCTAAAGAAATGCATAGGTGATCCAGCAGTCGTAGTCCCTATAAAGGGCATAAAAGTTCAAAATAGCCTCTCTTATGAAGAGATTTCAGTTGAAATCGTTGACTATCAGATTCACAGACTGAAGAATAAAGAAGTCCCTCTAGTCAAAGTTCTTTGAGGTACTTGGGAGACAGAAGTAGACATGGGGACCAAGTACCCTTACCTTTTCTCCGCAAACTCAGGCTCAGCCCAAGGTAACAGTTTTCCTTTGAATTACTCAGTCTCATATTCCAATATAGCTACCAGCGTAGTATCAATTGACGTTGCATACTCACTCATGCATTCATAAATTAGTTCAGTCATGTACTCATGCATCAGACATGTATAGCCAGTATATAAGCCCAGCTTATCAGTAATCCCAATCATCCATTCATGAATCATGTTCAACTATGTTCTCATGCATTAGATATTCATGTTCAGTATGATAATTCAATAATTTCAGTCATGGAATCATGTTTCAGTTGTGCATGTCAAGTGTCTAAATCCAGTCTATCAGTATTCTCAGTTTAATAAGTCTCATTCGAGGATGAATGTTCCCAAGGGGAAAATATTGTAAGACCCCGTAAAATCCTAACCTCAACTCAGTCTTGTAATCTTCCTAAGGGGTCCAAGACTTCAAAAATTTTAGCTAAGTATACAAACTTAGTGTTATGTTGGCCTTCATAAGTTGGAAACTCTATTTCATGACCTCTATGACCTTAAAGTGTCAATCTTTAGGTTGATTCATGATCAAGAATGTCAGTAGGTGTTCCCAAAAGAGTTTCAAATTTTTTGAACCATGTTTGAGAATCAAAAATAGTGTAACAACGCGATCTCGGCACGGCGTGGCGTCCATCAATAATTTTTATTAGATCCGAGTGGAAAATTCTAGTGAACCGATGCAAAATCGATGTGGCGCATTGGTCATTGTATCGATGCCAATGACGTGGTGCGTCGGTATGTGCATCGATAGTTTAGTATCTAGTCATTAAAAATCTGCATCATCAGAGGTAATAGGGTCTTTTTCCCATGTTTATCAGCCTCCAAACCACGAGATTAAGCCACTTTAGAGGCTAAATTCATTCATTATTCTCAAATTTCTCAAGAACAGAAACCCTAGGGGGATCAATTTCAAATCAAGAACTCAGTAAACCACCACCATTTTTTCAGAATTCAGGAACTAAGGTATGTGAAGTGTTCATCCAAGGATATCCTTCCACCCTTGGAGTCCAAGAAACTCTTTTAAAATTCAAGTTAATTGATTTCATGGATTTCTTGTTGGATCTTGAATGTATTCATGATTATGATGTTAATGGTGATCTAACTCCATGATTTGTCCCATGTTTCATGCAAACTAGTTAACTATGAATTAAACTTTGTGAACTTCATGTTAAATTCCTGAGTTGCAAGTTGAATCTAGAATTCATGATAGTACTACATGTGTATTGATATATGAAATACCCATGCTTATCAAGTGTTTGACATAAATGCCTAAGTGAATGTATTATCAGTAAGTTAGTACCATTATGCTACTAAATTCATGCAGTGATTTGCTTTTCATGCTATTGAGTCCTGGGGGTATTTAATACACGCAATTTAGTTGTATGCCTAGAGCTAGTTTCAGTTATAGAATAGTATTCAGCCAAATCATGATCAGTAGGATTCAGTCAGTTATAGAACTCTGGAAAACTCAGTGAACTCAGTTCAGTTTAGGTAAACAGTATGATCAGTAAAAATTCAGTCCAGCATAGAACAATTTAGAAATCAGTCCAGTGTCTATTTAGTTGGGAGTACGATTCAGCACCAA
This sequence comes from Capsicum annuum, assembly GCF_002878395.1. Lineage (NCBI taxonomy): Eukaryota > Viridiplantae > Streptophyta > Magnoliopsida > Solanales > Solanaceae > Capsicum > Capsicum annuum. The sequence goes on from NC_061116.1 coordinate 176,105,329, forward strand.
GTTAACTCAGGAATGGGGGCATTCCTGCCAGCAGAGGGCTTGACCCTTAGTAGCAATCCCTGCTTTACAAAACTACGTAGCCAGCGTAGGTTGAGATATCTTCCTGCCAGATATTATAAGGGTTCATACATGTCATTCGAGTTTTCCTGCCAGCGAGCGTTGACAAAAGAGCTTCCTATCAGAGAGGGTTAACTCACAACTTGACTTTACCCGTAGCACGATATTAGCACCCTTCCAACTGGGGTTACAGGTTGGACCCTAATCTATTTAGAAAGGGCCATATTGGTTAGATGATTTCCTCCCGCTGTCTCAATTTTAGATTCAGTCTTAGTATAGAACTCAGTTTAATTCTATAGATTTATGACTGTTAGACACAGTCACTCCATTCAGTATGAAACTTAGTATAACTGTCTGATACAATCATTTAGTTATCAGTAATTTAGTATTAGTACACTCAGATATTAGTTAATTAGTATTCAGAATTAGTATAAAGTATTACCACGATCTCAGTTACAATTTACGTATTCACGCATGTACTTTCATCCAGTTATACTCATGTCATTCAGTCAATATTATTCATGAATATGAACCCATGCATTTTATCCTACCTCACGAGCATACCAGTATATTCAAAGTACTTAAACATACTTTTCTCTTGCACTATGATGTCTTATATCATAGGTTCAGACGCATGGGCTCCCGATCATCCCTAGAAGTTACATATTTTCAGCCATCAGAGTTAGTGGTAAGTCATCAGAGTTTGAGGACATGATTATTATTTCAGCATTTTTGTTTTATTTCAGTAGCCGAAGTTAGTTGGGGACTTGTCTCATCAACTCCACATTTCAGACAGTTTTGAGGCTTTTTATACTAGAGTATTTTCAGTCAGATATTTTAGTTTTGGTATTGTTATACTGTATTCAGTTTTATTTTAGTATTGAACCTTATGACATATTTTTTAGCCTAATTTCTGCATATTACAGTATTATTATTTAGTTAATGCAGTAGGTACCAGTCATAGGTTAGCTTGTGGTCCTTCAAGATTATGAACACCGTGTAGCATTTGGGGTATAGACTCGAGGCATTACAGTAAGAAATAGCTTTGATGTGCTACACATATTATCAAACATTTTGGATTAGGTGATAAAAAAATCTATACGCAGATGCATTTAAATAAATTATTAATTAATAGTAATATGTATGACATTTAAACCTCATTATTCCATCAAGTTTGGGGCTGTGACATCAAATAAAATCAATTCTTCATTCTGGGATATGCAACAACAAAGTCAAACATGTCAAAACCAAGACTCGATTCATTCACTTCGTAGTGTTCATCATTTTATTTTCTACATGATGATTTATTTGTGTTAATGTCATGTTCTAACAACAAGAATTGTATAAATCAATATCTTTAAAGTTGATTTATGTACTTGCCGGCATGATGCTTTAATAGCGCAACGACAATCTATTTTGACTACTCGTTGATCAACTTTGTTAGTATTTTTAGAGCCTCATCCGAGATGTTGAACCCTTCAAATGAGTAATTCTTTCGTTATCCCAAAATAACAGGCTCCAATTTTTCTTTTTCTTTGGAAGCATTTGATGGATTATCAACTGTTATATTATGCTCTTCAGTAGTAGCTTCTGCTGTGACATCCACCTGGAAATCCAAAATTGTCAATGCTAATTACAAATATACAACAGATTATCCATCTATTACAACAGATGGATAATCTATTGGGACAAATTTGAACAGGTAAAACAGAGTAGTATGATAATTTTGGTGCAAAACAAAGACAAGGGCGTTCCAATTTTTCTTTTTTCAATGCTTGGTAATGCCTTAAAAATATCTTTTCTTCTCTTCTTAGCCACCTTGATCTCTAGTGGAGTGTATGGATATGAAATCCTCTTTGATGGAATGACACCCCTCTTAGATGTTATTTCCTTTACAAAGTAGCTAGTGCATTAATAGCATTAATAACTCCATCATGTTTTGCCTTATAGTCTTAACATTTGCTTGCAGAACATTTGCTAGATGTGGAAAAATCTGTATAACTAGTATGATCATAATCATAATGGCTTGTTGTTTCAAAAACTGTAAGAGGAGCATCATTATCCCCAATGGCAGCACTACTACCACTACCACTACGACTATCTTCATCAACAGCAACAAACCCACCCTCCAAATTTGTTTTGCTTGTGATGGTTGTTGATCTAAACAATTCTATTTTTATTCCATCAGTGATCTTAGGGTCCGATAAAGTTTGCACAGGCCATAAAGTAAGAAAAAATGACATCTTCAACTCTCAGTTGGTCGGAACAAGCCACGGATGGACAATCTAAAATAAATTAGTACATATATTAAAATGATGATGAAATTATTTAAAATAATAATTAATTAAAACAAAAGCTTGGTTAGAATTAGACTTACTGCTTCCTTGGGGGATTGAAAAGATCAAGAAATTTTGCATTTTTATGGCCGACAACCATCTCAGGATTCTTGGAAAGGAAACTTCTTCCTGGTAGTTCACTTGTTGTTTCAAATAAGAAATGGCTTCAAATACCCAAGCCTATAATATAACACCAATAAATAAAAAGCATTATTGAATAAAAACATGATGAATCATATCATGATAAAAGAAATATTTACCATGAAGGCCAATGAAAAGCCATATAAGTTGACTGTCTTTGGCGTTAACGGAGTCAAGAAATATTTGACAGTCATTTTGAAGCTTTCATAACCCCAAGGATAGTTGTTAAATGCCTCAAGATCCTTAGAAATATTTATTAAACTGAGTCTTATGTTGTTGTTAACGTCTCTCGCCCAAAGAATATTATGTACAAACCAAACCAAGAACAATCATTTCTTGTTCTTCTTTGAAAGTCCTATACCTTTCAACACTTTTATCAAATTTTGTTTTTGAAGCTTGGACCAACAATGGACACAAGGTCATCATGATCACTAGACTTGCCTTTGCACTTTTTGGGTGTGCGGGGTGTTTTTTTGGGTTAAAGTAGGTATAACTTAAGAAGGAGAAGAAGGATAACATTTTAGTCAGGTAACTATGACAAACTCCTTCCAACCAAAACAAACAGGCATGCCACAATAATTTATCCACACCTCATCCATCTTATTTTTTTTTCATACATAAACCTACGCTTGAGAAGATCATATACCATTTTCATCTAAAAACAAGCATTGTTGTACTCTAAAAAATCAAGCCAAAGCAGCTTTCCCTGGAATAAGAATCTAATTTTTGTTCTCAAAATATTTTTCTGAAAGCGTCGAAAGATTTTTCCATGGCTGACTTAACCACAAAATCACCCGTTAAATCTGTGGCTCTATCGCACTGCATTCTTACAAGATAACGATCAATGTTGAAGGTTTTGACCAACTCTTTAATAGAAGGGATATTAGCATTTGGATCATCTCTTTTGAAACATTCCTCATTTCCATGTTCATTAGCTTCTGCTCTTGATTGATATAATGCTACTAAATCAAGCTTATAGAAAGGTTAATGTAACTGAGCTGCTGCACTTGTTTCTTTACTTGAACTTGATTCAGTTTCTTTTCTTTTGGGAGCCATATTATCTTAAACTAATAGGAACATAAAATAAATTATAATTGACTAATGCATCGTTAAAAAGGGATAACAGTAAATCTAACATGCATAACAATAAAATAGCAGTTCCAACAGACCACATATCTGTTGTACCAGGTATGTTATCTGTTGCAACATATAACCGACCTATTGCTACGGATGAGTAAACTATTGGAAATAATAAAAATAGATCACTAATCAGTTGCACCAAGTATTTTATCTAATGCACATATAACCAACCGTTGTAATGGATGAGTAAACCATTGGAAACCATAAAAATAGATCACTAATTTGTTACACCAGGTAGTTTATCTGTTGCAACAAATAACCAGCCTGTTGCAACAGATGAGTAATCCATTAGAAACAGTAAAAATAGATCACTAATATATTGCACCAAGAAGGTTATCTATTGCAACATATAACCAACACCAGGTAGTTTATCTATTGCAATATATAACCAACCTATTGCAAGGATGAGTAATCCATTGGAAAAAGTAAAAATAGATCACTCCTCTATTATATCAGGAAGGTTATCTATTGCAGCATATAACCAAAATATTGCAAGGATGAGTAATACATTAATAACAGTAAAAATAGATCACTAATCTATTGCACAAGGTAGTTTATCTGTTGTAACATATAATCAATCTGTTGCAACGGATGAGTAATCCATTGGAAGTCATAAAAACAGGTCATTTATCTATTGCACCAGGTAGTTTATTTGTTGCAATATATAACCAACATGTTGCAACAGATGAGTAATCCATTGGATACAGTAAAAATAAATCACTAATCTATTACACCTGGCAGGTTATCTATTGCAATATATAACCAACCTGTTACAATAGATGAGTAATCCATTTGAAATAGTAAAAATAGATCACTCATCTTTTGTACTAGAAAGGTTATTTGTTGCAACATATAACCAACCTGTTGCAACGGATGAGTAATTCATTGCAAATAATAAAATAGATCACTGGTCTGTTGAAACATATCACTTATCTGTTGCAAAATGAGTTATCTATTGGATCAATATTGTTTAGATTTCTACCAAACAAAAGAGTCGTTTATCGCAATAGATGAATGATATGTTAGATTGTTCATTTGTTACATCAGATTTTCATCCTTGCATTAGATTTGCATCTGTTGCATTAGATGTTTTCATTTGTTGCACCTGATGTTTTCATCTATCGCATCAGATGTTTCATATGTTGTATCAGATGTTTTGATCTATTACATCAAATGTTTCATCTGTTGCAATACCATTTTTACCAAGACAAACAACAAATCAACCCAGCAACACTAACAAATCATAAACACACACTAAGAACATTAATTGTGATCAAAAATCACCAACAAATTCGAATCAACAGTTTGACAACAACAAGAAGAAATTCCAGAAATTAGAGTTTTATTTAGTCGATAGTTCAAATTTAAGCTAGAAATATTGAAATTTTTAACCAATACTAGAAGAGTAGTTGGCTCAAGTTTCTCTGTTTCTTCATAATTATTTACCTATAAAAAAAAAAGAAATAGGACGATGAAGAACTCAAAGTTATTGTCACCGGAGAAGTCTTCACGTCGATTAATGGTTGAAAGTTGAAAAGGAATTTGCTCGACTATTTGTCGCCTGAGGTCGAAGTCGTCGGGGATTAAAGGGAGAAATTTTATAGAACTGTTGGTTGGGAGAGAGTTGAGAGGAACTGTCGAGAGAGGGGAGAGAGAGACGGTTGATTTGGATTGAAGAGGGGTGTGGGTTGGGTTGATTTGTATTTTCGAAAAGATTAAAAAGTTTTGAAAATATTAATCAAGTCCGCAATTAACTTAATCAAGTTTCCTAATGATGTTTGACCCATAAATAGACATCTATAACGAAATAGAAAAAAAACCCAGAAAAATAGAAAAATATTTTTTTAATCATTCAAAGCTATTATGAGTTTTGAAACTCATTAAAAAAGGATTTCTATTTTTAAAATATAATCTACAATTAATCTTTAATTAATTGGGTGAACTTTCTTTTACGTTTTTAAATTGATATCTAATAATAAGGCAATTAACTATATCTGTATATCTATAATTTATATCTATAATGCATTAAAAGTGTGAAAATCCTTAGAAAAGTGATTTGAACTTTTTGCCCTTCATTAAAAAAATCTTCTTTAGACAAAACTATCTTTTCACTATTATTTAAAATTTATTATTTAATTTTTTTTTAATTATATTGACAAAACTTCCTAAAATATGTGGGACTTCTAAAATATATGGTAGGAGAATTAATTACTATTTTTCTTTCTACTAGACTTCCTAAAATATATGAGACTCCTAAAATATATGGTAGGAGAATTAATTAATATTTTTCTTTCTACTGTTCAATTAGAAAAATACTCCTAAAATAGGACTCCATTAAGAAAATACTTCGATAAATATTGAGATGTACGTTAAACTAGAGAACAAACCGGTTTTTCTATTGAGAGAATATGATTGATGCTCATTTAACTTGATTCGATTGCAAGTCTAGATTGATGGATGCTTGATTTTTAACCCTCAACTTCTTCACTGTTTTTTTTAGCATAATAGAATTCAGCATGTATATATATATATATATATATATATATATATATATATATATATATATATATCTTCTTTATTTTCATTAAAAATCATTCTTTAAGGTCAAAATTTTCGCTCAGACAAGAATTAATTGGATCAAAATCGAAGCTTTGTGATCACTATTATATTTTTTTTATATAGTTTACAGGTCGTAGATGAATGTCGATTGGCTTTGAAGAATTATTGTGTAAAGGTTAGGTTTAATTGTATTGTTTTGATATTTGTACAATCTTATTATTTTATTTTAATTTACAGATGCTAGATGTATGTAGGTCGGCTTTGAAAATATTTTTTAGGTAAATGTTAGGTTTATTTGTATTATTATAATATCTCTATTAGTTTGTTATTTTGTGGCAGTTTATATTTCGTAGATAAATCTCGATCGGCTTTGAGAAACTTTTGTGTGTAAAATTTAAGTTTAATTGTATTATTTTGATATCACTTTGATCGTATTATTTTGTTGCAGTTTACAGGTGATAGATAACTGTTGGTCGACTTCGAGGAATTTTTTTTATGTAAAGGTTATGTTTAGTTGTATTATTTTGATATATCTATTATCATATTATTTTGTTATTGTTTACAAGTGGTAGATGAGTGTCGGACGACTTTGAAAAAATTTTTATGTGTAAAGATTAGATTTAATTATATTATTTTGATGTCTCTATTATTGTATTATTTTGTTGCAATTTACAGATGGTAGATGAATATCGAACGACTTTTAAAAATATTTTTTGTAAGGATTAGGTTTAATAAATAAATTCCTCATCTTTTAATTATTATATTCATCTTTATTATTTAAACAAATATCCTATTTAATGTAAAGTTTGAACTCATTAAAGTAGGGTACACGCGCAAGGCGTGTACACCTAAACTAGTGTATTTAATGTTGTCTTGCACATCAAATACATATACAAGTTGCAATTTTGGGTAATTATAAAACTATTGTTATGAAATGCCTAATTATGAACTTAAGTTTGCTAGTTATGAATTTTTAAAATGACAAAATTTATGTGAGAGGTTTCTTTTCGTCTGAGGACCCAAATCTTATATTTTTAAGTTCACACACTTTAAGTCCACTAACTTGTGAGACCACAAAAAGAAAATCACACAATTAATATTAATTATGTGAGGCACAAAATAAAATTTTCCTTGCCGCTCCCTATCTAGATATGTTCATAAGGTATAATTAAGGCACTTTTTGACGTTGTATTAACAAGAATTTAAATTTTAACAGATACCTGCATAATTCTCTCTGGAGATTACTTTGTTTATTCTACTATACTCAATTAGAAAAATTGGACTTTGGAAATAAACCCAAAACACGTTAAAAGATACACTAGTCTTCATCTTTTCTTCATCTGTTATACTTAACTTGTACAACAATTAAGCTAACAAAGGAAATGTTGGGTACAAGATTAAAAGTGTTAATGGAAAATGGAGAGAACCAAGTGAAGGAAAAAAATTGAGATAACACTCAAAATGGAAAGTGTACTCAAAAATGGGAAAGTCTACTAATTCTCCCACATTGGTGGGAGAATAAACTTTCAAGTGTTCTTATTAAGAAACACTTACTCCACATGGTAAGTGAGGTAAGAACCAAGAGGGTCCTTGCACTGTCGTCGTCGCTCACTTGACTTTGAATTTGGATTTGAATTTGTCAAATGATCGATGATATTAATTTTTTAGACAAAATTTATTTGAAACATGGGCCGAAATTCAGTCGGAAAAAATGCAATAGTTTTGTTGCAGTTTTTAATCCTCCATTAATGTGCATGGTTCTGCATGCAGAAAAGATGCTTGAAAGAGACACAACTCGTCGTGTAAAAGACACACTATTTCGGGAAAAGGTATTGTTGTTTGAATGATTGTGGCTGTTCGAAAAAGACACACTATTTCGAATGGACAGACATTAATACTCTAAAGGACATACCTTTTCGATGAACCATTTCCAACTTTCGGAAGGGTCACTTAATGGATCTATAAACCTGCATTTTTTCATAGGTTTGGAATGAAAATTTCTGAATTAAAAACACTTCTTATCTTCTGAAAACCTTTGTGTGATCGTCTCCAGTTGAGTGAGTTCGAAGAGAATCCGATCATTTAAGGTACCACTATTGTTGGATTGTTAAGCCATTTTATTGTGGGAGAAAAAATTCCGCAACCTTGAGTACTTGAGGGGAATTATTTCCTTAAGGACACTCCATAAATTTGGAGGACTTGGATTTTTTTGCTTCATCTATTTTTTTTTAAAAATACCGAAAACACACTTTTTTGAAAGGTCATTTTGATCTTGTGTTCAAGGTGTTGGAAAACTTCATAAGTGTTCTTGATTTATTCTTGAACTTATGTTGAAGTTGTTTTGCCAAAATATAGATTTTATGTACCCCGAAACAATAATCTTAAGGAAATAACCTTCAAAATCTATATTGTTTGGTTTCTGGAGATTAAAGCCTTATGCTTTCTAATCAGTTTGAACTTAACAAGTGATTGGAAGTCATAAAAACTTCATCACAAGTTAAAGGACATTCAGTTAGCGATTAGAAGTCATAAAAACTTCATCGTTTAACTAGAAACAACGGTTGTTTAAAGTTGCTACAACTTTATAAGTCGTATTTCGATATACTAAAATTTACTATCTTTTTATGATGGGTAGTGGCTACTAACAATCATGTGAATGATCCTGTAATGACTGTGGCAGCAGCTAATGTTGCCATAATGAGTCGTACGAGTGCTCCGCAGGCAATGACACCAGCGAAGAAATTCAAAAAATTAACGGGTGTTGATTTTAAAAGGTGGAAATAGAAGATGTTCTTCTACCTTACAATGTTATGTCTTCAAAGATTTACATTTGAAGAAGCTCTAGAGTTTCCCGAGGAAACTTCTGACTAGGAGTGATTTGTCGTTATAGAGATGTGGAAACGGTCTGAATTTCTATGCAGGAATTACATTCTAAGTGGCCTCCAAGATGACCAATAAAATGTGTATAGTGAAATGAAGATGGAAAAAGAGTTGTGGGGTGCGGTAGAAAGAAAATACAAGACTGAGGATGCTGGAACCAAAAAGTTCTTCGTTGCAAGATTCCTTGAGTATAAAATGATTGACATCAAGTCTGTTATATCCTAAGTATAGGAATTGCAAATTATCATCCACGATCTCCTTGTGGAAAGTATGAGTTTGGTAAATACCTCAATTAAACATGATAATAATATTCTTAATGTTCACATAAACTTTATTGTAGGCTTGGTCATGAACGAGGCATTTCAAGTCACGACAATAATAGAGAAGTTGCCACCTATGTGGAAGGACTTAAATAACTACTTGAAACATAAATGAAAGGAGATGACAGTCAAAGATCTCATAGTGAGACTGCGCATTAAAGAAGGCAACAAAGCCGCAGAAAGAAGGTCGAAAGGAAATTCTGCAATGAATGGAGCAAACATTGTAGAAGACGACCATAATAACTCAAAAAAGCAAAAGAAAGCTAGACAAGAAAATAATCAACCTAAGAAGAAATTCAAGGGGAAATGCCTTAATTGTGGTAAGTTTGGCCACAAGTCAACAGATTGTCGTGCCGCAAAAAAAGATAAAAAGAAGGACCAAACAAATATGGTTGAATCCAAGAAAGAAATGGTTGATTTGTGTGCCATGCTATCTGAATGCAACTTAGTGGGAAATCCTTTAGAATGATGGATAAATTCTGGTGCCACCCTTCATGTTTGTGCAAATAAGGAGTTATTTGTTGTATTTGCTCTGGCTCAAGATGAAGAGAAGATCTATCTAGCAAACTTCACAACTGAAAAAGTTGAAGGAATAGGAAAAGTCTGCCTGAAAATGACATCAAGCAAAGTGTTTACTTTGAACAATGTCCTATATGTATCGTAGTTATGGAAGAACTTGATTTCTTTATCACTTCTTGATAAAAATGGATTCAAATGTGTATTTATTTTTGAAAAAATTATACTTAGTAAAGGAGAAGTGTAAGTAGGAAAAGGCTAACCCACTAAGGTCCTATTCAAAATGAATGTAATGAATGTTAAAATCAATAAAAGTTTAGTTTATTCTTACTTTCTTGAGTCTAATGATTGTGGCATAAACGATTAGGACATATCAATTACAAAACTTGTGAAAATGGATTAACTTAGAAGTTTTGCCAAACTTTGAGTGTAATAAATCAAAATGTCAAACATTTGTGGAATCAAATTATGTTAAGCATCCATATAAGTCCGTTGAAAGAAATTCTAATCTCTTAGACTTAATCCACACTGATATTTGTGATATGAAGTCAACACCATCTCGTGGTGGGAAAAGTATTTTATAACTTTTATTCACGATTGCACTAGATACTGTTATGTCTATTTGCTAAATAGTAATGATGAAGAAATAGATAAGTTTAGGTAATATAAAATAGAAGTTGAAAATCAGTTAGAGAAAAAGATCAAAATGATAAAAAGTGATAGGGGAGGAGAATATGAATCTCCCTTTGCAGAAATATGTGTAGAGAATGGAATTATCCATCAAACTACGACCCCGTGTTCACCTCAATCTAATGGAATTGTGGAAAGGAAAAACCAAACCTTAAAGGAAATGATGAATACCTTATAAGTTCAGCTTAATCGAAAAACTTATGGGGGAAAATTATCCTTACAGCTAATCGAATATTCAATAGAGTTCCCCATAATAAGACACAATCAATTCCATATGAAAAATGGAAAGAAAGGAAACCCAACTTGAAATATTTTCAAAGTGTGAGGGTGTCTAGCAAAGGTCCAAGTTCCTATGCCTAAAAGGGTAAAGATAGGACCTAAGACAGAAGACTGCGTGTTCATAGGATATGATAAAAGTAGTAAAGTATGTCAATTTTTTGTTCACAAATTCAAACATCCGGATATCAATGAAAATATGCTAATTGAATTAGATAATACTGAATTTTTTAACACATTTATTTGTATAAAACTACATATGAATAGTCTACTAGGGGGTCTAAACGACCACGAGATGAATGTTGCTGCCAATCGCACACGCAAGTGTAAGCGATCGTACAAGTAATATAATGACTTAAACAGTCGGATATCGTACTCACAAGGAATAATTACTAGCAATTATACCAACTATAGTTTTAGTCTAGTAAGCTTCAAGTGTTGTAAAGTATCAAGATGTTTTGGAAGTTTTCAACAAAAATGTAAATAAATAAGTAACAGCAATTGACAATAGCAAAGCAAGCAATGGTTGTAAATAGTAAGGATGTGAATTCCATGGTTGAGGAACTCTTAACATTCCTGCAAATCTCTACTCTTATCGTAGTCTAATTGGTTATCAAGTTGTTGATTTACAAGGTTTATGGTAAGATCATGATTTCCTGACCTTTAATCTTCTATCTATTGAGTATTGCAACTACAAATCCTATAGAGAAGCAATTAATCATATAGATGAATAAATCTATCTTCTTACAATTGAACCAAACAAGGATTCTAGGTATATCCCTATCTTAGATGCTAATTCAAATCCTCCTATTTTCATAAAAGGATAAGAACCTTGCTCCTCAATTTCTTAGTTCTATCCTATGATGCTCCTCTCGAATTCACATAGAAATATAGATGTATTCTAATGATGGCCAATCGTCCAAATAGTAAGCTCAAGAAATTAAGAACAGCCCAGATGATAATCCAAAAAGAAAATATCATAAAAAATATCAATTTGTACTCGTGTTCTTGGCCTCAACCCCACAACAAGGGTGTTTTTAGCCACTCATATCAGAATTCAACATCCAAAAGACATAATTAATCATACCAAGAATACATCAAGAGAAAAAAGAAGTTAAAAGAAAATCTAACCCTAAAAGTGGTGTTTTTCTGCTTTGTTTGCCGTTGGTGTGCTTGCCAAAATGTCCCCCAAATTATCTTGGATTTTTTCTTTTAGAGTTGAGACCAAATACTAAAAATCTTTCAGATTTTTCTAGATGGCGCGTCATGCCATGCCATCAAATGCCATATTCTGTCAAACTTTGTATAATCGCAAAAATCATTATTCAGTAAAATTCTGAAATTTACACTCACTGTGACACGTCACTATCGTAGTTAGCCACTGGTTTTTGGAAATTTTGAAATCTTCTTCCTCAGCGATGTGCTAAACTTCCAGGTCTCAAAAATTGGAAACTGGCTTTGTACAACGATGCAGTGAAATTGTACCTAGTCACTGGAAAGTGACAACTGTGATCTCCTTCTTCTTCGCGATGCGCCACAATCGTGGGCCAATACTAGATTTTATCGAATGGGAATTTAAGCCTCTCCGCAATGCACCATAATCGTGCCACTCCACTGGAATTCGACCAATGCCATGTTTTCGATCGACGCGATGCGTGACTTTATAAACGTGAAGTTCTGCCTTCCAACTTGTCTTTTTGAGCTATGTTCCCATGACTTTTATTCCTTTTATCATGACATATCATCAATGTATCCAATTGCACCCAATTCAACAAGATTTGAGCCCTGAAAACACTAATCACATCCATTAGGTATGGAACAAAATTAAAGTTGAGTTATACTCAAGAATTCATATTAAAGTTCTCAAAACAAGTCCAAATCTGGGTGCATATTGGTGCCTTGAACCTATAAATACGCCTAAGATCACCACCCCACACTTAAAACCTTGTTCTTGCTCGAACAATTTAAATCAAAAGCATAATCACTTCATTTTTACACCACAATCTCTGAGTTATGTTTGTGATGCGCACTTACACTTTTCAATATTGTATTCTTACACAAATATGTCAAAACATTTTTAGCACATGGGACAAGTTATTTCAAATTTCTCTATCTCAACAATGAATTTCCAACGTGTCGGCGAACTCAATCAAAGTACTCAATCCAGAAACACACATGTAACCAGACTTTCATCCGCATGCATCCTCGCACAAAGAAAACTTCCCCATATTAACTCACAATAATATCAATGCAAAAATAAGGGGAGTATCAAAATCAAATCACTCTCTCTCTCTCTCTCTCTCTCAACAAATAATTCATTCATGCTAGTGAATGAACCATAAGCTTACTCTTAGTGTACTACTCCACTAATAGTTGAATGTTGGGGTGGAGGATCAACTAGGTCTTTTTGGGTTGTAAAAAAGGCTAGGGGACTAGTAGGTACTATTTAGGAAATAGTGACAATCCCACCTAAGCCCTTTAATACAACAACTATCAATTAAATCAATCCCCCAACACCCAATTTACATCACTATTATCTCCCTATTCTTTTTTCACCTCCTTTTTTATTAAGCTTATTCACACAGACCATGGTGGAAGTATTCAACTTTTCCTCAAAAATATTTTCTTTTTCGCATCCATTTTATGCTACACACCCTTATCATAGCCACCCTCAACTTAAACAACTTGACTTCATTAAGGTGCACAATGTCCAAAATGGACCAGGGCCAAAATAGGTTCATTGTAACATTTCGGGCTTAAATTAGAAACTTTTAAAGCACAATTCATACTTTACTAACTCCCAACCATATTACAAATTTTCAAAATCCATAACTACTACTTTGGGGCCCCAATTTCAATTTGTCCTTCTTATTTTTCAACCTCCTAACTCCTCTTTATTTTACACTAAAGAGCTTAGGGGTTTATTTGGATCTAAAGTTGTATAAAAGAAAGGATTCGGCTATATATAAAGCTACCAAAGAATAGGCTAAAGGCTCAACGGGGCTGACAAGGATTATGCACAAAGGTAGGTATATTAAGGCTAAAATTGCGGCTGTCAAAGAAATGCCTACATCACTTCCTACACCCAACACCCTTTATTTCACTTTATAAACGCACCGGACAAGTTCTAGACATTCCTATACATGTAGAATATAAGTAAATCCTCACACTCACAGTGCATGTACGGAATCAAGTCGAATCCTTAAGGTTCCCGATCTCGTCCTTTATTGAATTCAAGATTAAGCCAACAAATCAGATTTCACATATCAAGATTAAACCTCTTAATAAAAATCCCTTTAAGAATCAAGACATGCTCTTATTTTGTAAAACCCAATTTAGTTTAATTACTATAAAGATGGCCCACACACGCACTCCTCCAAAATCATGATTAAGTTCTTGTTTATTCTTCACTTCTTATGACCCATTCCCTTTAAGACGATCATCATCCATCTATCATAGGGGAGGGAAACTAACTATGACTATATATTTTGAATTGCCAAAGAGGGCACAAATAAATACTCAAAACTAAAATTTACCAATGAGTGCGAAAATAATGAGAGTAAACACGTTGAACTAAAAGTAATATGCGATAAATGCCAAAGATGGAAAATTCCAATCCAACAAAGTTACTAACTATTACAGACCAGTGTTCTGAATAGCTAGAACTTGCAAAAACCAACAAAACAGAGAATAGAAATTGTTCAGCCAGAATAAAAAGAAATAAGATGAAGAAGCAAAAGACAAACCAACCACCCACACTTAAATAAAGCACTATCCCAGTGCTTTCAAATAAGCATATGGTAGGGTGGCAGCATACTCTATGGTCACTCAAACGGCACTATGGTGGTCATGTCATCAACGACCCCATTCACATCATCAATATCATCATCAACTCTATTATCAGATAGATCCTCCTTATCTGACTCCATATCTGAGTCCATATACCGTCTCTTCTCATCAATCAGAATGTCATCATCAACAGGCTCCATAAAGTCTAGGCCGATTCGCAAAAAGGTCCTAGCATAATGCCCGAGGGGGTAATCTCATCAGCTTGAGTTTGACGCTTAGCCATACTCAAGATTGGGCCATTTTCCCCAGATAAGCTCCTAGCAGTAGTGATATCCATAGGGAGAGTTAGAAATTTGGGTCACCAATCCTCTAAAACCAAATTTGTGCCCCGCTTGGGTACGCTTCTTTTCATAGAAAAAAATATTACATGCCTCATATTAACATCAACATCATCATACATCAGTGCATAAATCAAACATACCCGGTCCCGAGTAACCTCTATCATATGTTTGCCCTGAATCAAGAAAAGATACACAATGCAACACCACATCTTGGCCTCCTAGTTCATATGAGCATAAGGAAAAAAAGAGTGCAGGCCAGTGATATGATGCCTATTCCAATGAGCTGAGGAGCGTATCCTACACAACAGATGCCTGATGTGAGCGTACCGGGGTGTGACAATGAACTACCTCAAAAAGTTTGGGTTTACCTCTAGAATGCCCAATGACTTATTAATATCTGTGGCAGTGAAATGAACTACCTTTCTACAAATCTTTAACTTATGATCGGGGCCACTGGGATCCTAGTTAGCATAAAACTCACGTACTAAGTGCAAGTTTCACTCAATAGGCTGATGAAAGATAAAATTCATATTCAGTTGCTCAATTTGTCATACCATGGTTGGGCATTCCCTCAGTAAGCTCTCCCGATCAATGAACACCTCGAGGATATATTTGGCATTAGTATGCTTCGAGTACCACTGCCTGCCAGCTTTGTTTAAAGCCTTATCCCCAAACTTTCTAACCTACCTATGCTGAAGTGGCAGAGCTTGGGGTACCCTAGTGAGTTGGCTCTCAGACGGCCTGCTTCATTTTCGAGCTGGTGTAGAGATACCGACCTTAGACTTCCCTTTGATTGGTTGGGGCTCCATGATACCTGTGTTATACAGAAGATGCAACAAACAAATAAGTATGTGAAACACAGTATGGCTAGCGTAAACTGAGTCTGAACAGGTGATACCACCCCATACTTAGTTGCTAGCTGAGGCGTGTGCAATAAAGAACAGGGTACTCAGACTTCCCCTATTCACCAATTTTAGCACATCAACATGGGTTCCAATAACAAGTAGAGGCCATGGACAGCTAACCCATATCACTGTCAAGAGTATAGATATGCTTCATATTTGATTCATTTACGTGTAATGGAGACCCAAATGGGATACAAGCACAGACAACTTTTCAGATAGTTACCCTTAACAATGTAATTCATGGTCATCACTCATGTGTTTTTTCACCATCCGTATCCAACAACACAATTTGACACAAATTCAG
The DNA here is from genome assembly GCF_002878395.1 of Capsicum annuum. Classification (NCBI taxonomy): domain Eukaryota; kingdom Viridiplantae; phylum Streptophyta; class Magnoliopsida; order Solanales; family Solanaceae; genus Capsicum; species Capsicum annuum. The sequence continues at coordinate 176,121,583 of NC_061116.1, forward strand.
AGTAAGAATCAAAAACCAAAGCCAATATAGTTTTAAAGTGGGACTCACTATGATACCCTAACATTGAATCTTTACTAAGCAAATCAGATAATACTCATGTACCAACACATCCCCTTAGCTAGAATTTAGGACAACTCACTGACAATCATGGTAATCCCAGCACAAATAGATAAACACATGCATATCCCATGTGAGACTAAGCATACTTGTCGTGGAATCACTAAATAATACTAAGCAGGGACTAAGCATATACATAAGTCAGACAAAGTTAAGCAATTATACCCATAATTATTGGTTCATTAGTCATCCCCTCACCCTAAATCAGCTATACAGCAATTTAAATAAAGTTAAGAAGAAGGTGACTAGTAGTTTCAATGAAATCTTCATGAAGTATGTTACATAAGGGGCCCTCACGCGATGAAACCCACACAAATCAACTGATTCAAACCTAATGCTAAAATTCCCCTCAAAATATAAAGAAAAATTAAAAAAATGGAAACTTACCTTTGTTTGGGGGAGGATCATTGTGGATTTGAAAGAGAAAAATGAAATTTAGTTTCTTGGGGAAAGGGGACGATGCAATAGGGGGAGAAGAATTTAGGGTTTTGGGGATTAAAGAGATATATATAGAGAGGGGTGGGGTGGGAGGTTGAAATTCTTTATTTATTCCCGATTTTGACCCCTTCGCGACGTGCAAAAATTGCGTTGCAATACTAGAAATTGACTGCCAATTGGGACCATAGCGCAATGCGCCGAAATTGTGGACCCTTACTAGAAATTGGCAATTGTTAATGTACCCATCTCCACAATGCACTGATGGTGAAAATTGGAACATTCTTCCTAATTTTTCTCCACTCTGCGTCATGACGGTTTCACTCCAGCATACTGGAAATTGGCAATCCTCAATTTTGGACTTAGTACGACGCGGTATAATCACGGACCCTTACTGGAAATTGACAATTATTAATTTACCCAGCTCCTCTACGCGCTACACTTAAAAATTAGATTTCCAGTATGTTTTTCAACTCTTTTCTTAACTGATGAGGACCCTAACTTACATACATCATTTTACAAACCTAAGTGCTTCCCTCAAATGTGGAATTCTCCTTATTTTTTCTTGGCAAATCCTTGCATCTCCAACAAAAACAACAAACATTGTAAGAAAAGTGGGTTGCCTCCCACTCAGCACCTTAGTTTTGGTCATGGCATGACTCATTTTTTTGTATTTTTTTTATTTTGCAAACTAAAACTTAAACTGCCTATTACATTACAAGTATGGGTTGCCTCCCAGATAGCACCTTATTTTATGTCATGGCACGAATCAGCTCAGTCTTACTCATCAGCAAAGGTGATGGACACATTGTGCTTATCTAGATGATCAACCCAATAATGCTTTACACGTTGCCATTCACCAGAAACTTCTCTATCTTCACTTTGTTCCACAATTCCACAGCACCACGAGGTGTCATTCGCACCACCTCAAAAGGTCCCAACCATTTAGAACATAATTTACTCGAAAACAACTTAATCCTTGAATTGAATAATAAAACAAGTTGTCTGGGTTCAAACACTCTCTCTTGAATTTGTTTGTCATTCCATATTTTGGTTTTCTGCTTATATAGCTTGGTATTTTCATAGGCATGGAGCCAAAACTCATTCATCTCGATCAGTTGCCACAAACATGTCTCCCCTGCGGCTTTCATCTCAAAATTCAACTTTCTCATGGCCCAATATGCTTGATGTTCCAACTCCATAGGAAGACGACATGCCTTACCATAAAATAAGAGATATGGAGACGTCCCAATGGGCATCTTGTAAGCTGTTCTGTAAGCCCAAAGTGCATCATCTAACCTCTCAGCCTAATCTTTTCATTGCCCATTCATAGTTTTCTGTAGTATCTGCTTAATCTCTTGGTTGGACACCTCAACTTATCCAGTTGTTTGGGGATGGTACGCAGTGGCCACCTTATTCCTAACACCATATTTAGCAAGAAGATTCTTAAACCAAGTATTAAAGTGCGTACCTTCGTCACTGATTATCGCTCTTGGTGTACCAAACTGGGAAAATATATGCTTTTTGACAAATTTCAGCACTACTCTCGCATCATTAGTTGGACAAACTATAGCTTTCACCCATTTAGAGATGTAATCAACCGCCACAAGGATGTATAAATTGTCATTTAAAGGTGGAAATGGACCCATGAAATCAATCCCCCAAACATCAAATACTTTAACTTTAAGAATATTGTTGAGGGGCATCTCACGATGCCTCGATATGGTACCCAACCTTTGACATTGATCATAATTCCTCATGAAAGCAATTGCATCCCTAAATAATAAAGGCTAGAAAAAACCAGATTGTAGCACTTTTCTAGTATTTCTCTCACCTCCATGATGTCCACCATATGGAGATGAATAGAAATCTTGTAGCACTTGTGAGAATTCAGTCTCTGGAATACATCTACGGATAACTCCATCTGGACTCTACTTGAAGAGATATGGTTCATCCCAATTGTAATCGCGAGAATGTAAAGTAATTTCTTTCTTTACTATGTGGTGTCCTCAGGAGGGAACACCTCACAATCTATCAAGCTCACGATATTAGCATACCATAGGAGCTCCAATGCATCTAGAGAAAATAATTGTTCATCAGGAAACTCTTCCTTAATGCAAAGAGAGTCATCAACAATATGGTTCTGAGTTTCAAGTCGTGATAAGTGGTCAGCAACTTGATTTTCAGCTCCTTTCCAATCTCGAACCTCAAGATCAAATTCTTACCGTATTAGAATCCACCTAATCAATCAAGGTTTCTCATCCTTCTTGTTAAAAATATACTTTATGGAAGTATGATCAGTATGAAAAATGACCTTAGTTCCAACTAAGTAAGATCTAAACTTGTCGAATGCGTACACCAATGCCAATATCTCTTTCTCTGTGACCTTGTAATTAAGTTGAGCATCATTAAACACTTTGCTAGTATAGTAGATCGATAAAAATACCTTATCTCTTATCTGACCCAAAACCGCTCCCATAGCAACATCTATGGTATCACACATAATCTCAAATGGTAACTCCTAATCGGGTGAAATCAAAATAGGTGCTTTAGTTAAATTTTTCTTTAGTTTTTCAAAGGCTTCTTAGAAATCAGACTCAAACTCGAACTTGGCCTCATTTTATAATAATTTGTATATGGGGCTTGCAATCTTTGTGAAGTCTTGAATGAATCGCCTATAGAAACCTGCATGTCCAAGAAAGCTCCGCACTCCTTTGACTGTGACTGGATGTGGCAACTTTTCAATCACTTCCACATTTGCCCTATCTACTTCAAGTCCTTTACATGATACTTTATGGCCTAGGAAAATTTCTTCCTTAACCAAAAAGTGGCACTTTTCATAATTTAGAACCAAGTTTATCTCTTCGCATCAAGCTAGGACTCTATCAAGATTCAGCAAGCAATTATTGAAAAAATTACTGTACATAGAGAAATCATCCATGAATACCTCCACAAAGTCTTCAACCATGTTCGAGAATCCTCCAACCGGTCACCATGCGCGTGAGGATCAACTCATTATTATCATTGGTTACCACAATCATCCCACCTTTCTTTACACAGTGCACTGGGCTCACCCATTTGCTATCAAAAATTAGGTAGATAATACCACTATCTAGCCACTTAATCACTTTTTTTCTGACCATCTCCTTCATCACAGGATTTAATCTTCTTTGTTGGTGTACTCTTGGTTTGTAACCCTCTTTCATGTAAATGTTATGCATGCAAAATGGTAGATTTATTCATGTAATGTCAGATATTTGCAATCTAATCACTTTTCTTCTCCTCTTTAAAACTGTTATAGCTTCCTTTACCTGTACATCTGATAACCCTGCAAATAAGATAATAAGCAAAGTATCTTGATCACCAAGAAAAACATATTTTAAATGCAGAGGGAGAACCTTAAGCTCTAGTTTAGGAACTTCTTTAACTGAGGCCTTAGGCGATGGCCCAATTGGGCTGTTCAGAGGCTCAAAAGCAAGCTTTCTTTTTTCAACAACCACCGAATCCATGAATTGAACCAATGCCAGTGCCTCTATATCTCCAAGAAGATCATGACCCACCATAGGCTACTAAAAAAGGTCACCTGACAATAATTGCCTGAGGTCGGACTCAAATTCTATAACTAAAAATATAGATAATTCTTCATATATGGTTGGAAATTTTCGAGCTCTATACACATCAAAAACCTCTACTTTATCATGTGCTCTCATCGTTATTTTTCTGGTAGCTACATCAATTAATGACTGCCCAATTTTTAAGAAAGGGCACCCCAAAATAAATGGGACCACCGGGTCAGCTTCAAAGTCTAGAATAACAAAATCCATAAGAAAGATCAAAGATCCCACTTGCACTAAAATATCTTCAACTATACCATCAGGCCTAGTAAGAGACATATCCGTCAACTGTAATACAATGGTTGAAGGTTTTGGACTCCCTAGACCCATCTTCCTAAAATAGGAGGTGGGCATAAGGTTGATGTTTGCACCTAAATCGCACAGCCCATAAGCACTTATAACCTATCCAATAGTGATCAGCATGGTAAAACTGCCCGGATCTTTCAGCTGTGTCGATAAGATATTTTGTATCTTCTATGTGCACTCTTGAGTAAATATAACTATCTCATATTTTGTCAACTGATTTTTATTTGCAAATATATCCTTCTAATACTTTGCATATTTTGGCACGCTTTGTAGAATGTCAACAAGAGGAAAATTTACTTAAACCTGTTTTAAGAGATCCAAAAATTTCTTGTAGCTTTCTTTCTCTAAGTGCTTTCGTTGCCTTTGAGGAAATGGTAATGGTAAAGTCTTTTTCTCCACTTGTATTTCCTCACCCTTATCTTAGACTGTGGTCTCTTCTTTCTTGTTTGATTTATCATCAACAACTGTGGGACTATCCTTTGTAGGCTCTACCTCCTTTAACTGCAAACCACTCTTTGTTGTAATAGCATTCACCTACTTTGGATTTGACTTTGTATCACTAGGCAAACCTTTTGTGTTCTGTGCTCCCACAATCTGCCTAATTTATAGCTCTAAATTCTTTGTTATCAACTATTGATTCTTTATATCTACTACAAACTATGCCTGATTCGTAAGAAACTGCTTCATCATCTCCTTTACAGTTAGAGTGGTGTTCTGATTTTATTGCACCCACTGCTAATTTTGTTACACTAGTGGCTTATACTGATTGTTTCCTTGAGCCTGGTTTCCACCCTATGAGAAATTAGGGTGGTTCCTCCAATTTGGATTGTACGTGTTACCATAATTCTGCATTCCATACTGATTTACATTACCATTGTAATTGACAAAATCTAGATTAACTGCACATGCTTCTTCTATATTCTCACTGATCCCACAAACTTCACACCATGAGTGTACCTGTTGGACGGCATTAGTTGTAGCTGCTGCTTGTGAAAACCCTAATTTCATGTTTTTCAACTGAGTAAGTTCTAATTTTGCATTACTGGAAGCTGAGATGATAAGGAAGTAAATTGATCTAACTCTAATGCACCATCAACCTTTTTAGGAGCACTTCTTGCGTCTATATGCCAATCTGGATTCGTTTGTGAAATTTGATTCAACGGTGTATATAATTCTTCATAAGTATTCTCCAAAGCTTTTCCACCTGCTGCTGAATCTAAGAGAATATTTTGTGTTAGACTCAAGGAATTCTATAAATGTGTGAACCAAAAAATTATTTGATTAATCGTGATGAGGACAATTTTTGAGCATGACTTTAAATCTCTCCCAGGCTTGGTAGAGATTCTCTCCATCTTTCTGTCTAAAACTCAGGATCTCACTCCTCAAACATGTAGTTTTCTATGATGGGAAGAATTGAATAAGAAACTTTCGATCAAGATTATCCCATAAAGTTATGGAGAGTAGTGGTTCAAAATACAACTACCTCTTAGCTTTCCCAATTAGAGAAAAGGGGAAAAGAGTCGTCTGACATAATCAATATTCACATTAGTAGGAACATAAGTGCGCTGATCTCTAAGAAGGTCTGTATATGCTATTGTGGATCCTCAAATGAAAGTCCAACATACTGCCCATCTAAATTCATTAACTATACCATATTCTGCTTTAATTCAAAATGATCGTCTATCTTAGGCTTACAAATACTGTTAGTAGAATGGTTTGTGAATGGGATTGCCACTTCACAAACTGGTCTTGCATCTTCTTGAGCAGAAGCAATAGGAATAATAGGGGGTGGATCTTGTCTAACATTTGGATCAGCTGGAGCAATCAAATCATTGTGATTTGGATCTCTGATTCCCTCTATTTGAACCTCCTATATTAGATATTGAGCCCTACGTCTTTGTTGGAATACCAGTTATGGTTATGAATAAGTCTCTACCAATTCTCTATCCCTTGCTATTCCTATGTTGATCTAGTCCTGCAAAAAATTCATTCGCTAAGATCAAGTAGTTAACACTTAGAATTACTATCAAAAAAATAAAATTAGGAAAATTACTAATTATACTAGTCCTTGTCAATGGCGCCAAAAATTTATTGTTGCCAATCACACATGCAAGTGTACGCGATCGAACAAGTAATAGAGTGACTTAAACAATCGGATATCATACCCACAAGGACTAATTACTAGCAATTATACCAACTATAGTTTTAGTCTAGTAAGCTTTAAGTGTTGTAAAGTATCAAGATATTTTGGAAGTTTTGAACCAAAATATAAATAAATAAGTAACAACAATTGATAATAGCAAAGCAAGCAATGGTTGTAAACAGTAAGGATGAGAATTCCAGGGTTGAGGCACTCTTAACATTCCTACAAATCTCTACTCTTATCGCAGTCTAATTGGTTATCAGGTTGTTGATTCGCAAGGTTTATGGCAAGATCACGATATCCCGACCTATAATCTTTTATCTATTGAGTATTACAACTACAACTCCCACAGAGAAGCAATTAATCATATAGATGAATAAATCTATCTTATTGCAACTGAACCAAGCAAGTCTTCTAGGTATATCTCTATCATAGATGCTAATTCAAATCCACCTATTTTCATACAAGGGTAAGAAGCTTGCTCCTCAGTTTCTTAGTTCTATCCTATGAATTTCCTCTCGGATTCACAAAGAAATATAGATGTATTCTAGTGATGGCTAATCAACAAAATTGTAAGAACAAGAAATTAAGAACAACCCAGATGATAATCCAAAAAGAAACTATGATAAAGAATATCAATTTATACTCATGTTCTTGGCCTCAACCCCACAACAAGGGTGTTTTTAGCCACTTATATCTGAATTCAACATCCAAAAGAGATAATTAATCATACCAAGAATAAATCTTAAAGAAAATAGGTTTAAAGAAAATCAAAGAACCCTAAAAATGGTGTTTTTATGCTTTTTCCGCCGCTAGTGTGCTTGCCAAAAATTCCCCCAAATTATCTCAGATTTTTCCTTTTATAGCTGGGACCAAATACTAAAAATCTTCCTGATTTCTCCAGACGGCGCGTCGCGCCATGCCATCAAATGCCATAGTCTTTCAAACTTTGTATAGTTGCGGAAATCCATTATTCAGTGAAATTATGAAATTTACACTTACCACGACGCGCCACTATCGTAGTGAGCCACTAGTTTTTCACAATTGTGAAATCTCCTTTCTCTGCGATATGCTAAACTTCCAAGTCTCAAAATTTGCAACTAGGCTTGTATCGTAATGCGGTGAAATCACACCAAGTCACTAGAAAGTGACAACTATGATTTTCTTTTTTTCTGCAATGCGCCACAATCGCGGACCAACACTGGATTTTTCCAAATAGGAATTTAAGCCTCTCCGTAATGTACCATAATCGCACTACTCTACTGGAATTCGACCAATGCCATTTTGTCAGTTGGCGCGATGTGATGACTTTATAAACGTGAAGTTCTTCCTACCAGCTTGTCTTTCTGAGTTATGTTCCCATGACTTTTATTCCTTCTACCATGACATATCATCAATGTATCCAATTGCGTCTAATTTATCAAGATTTGAGTCTTGAAAACACGAATCATATCCATTAGGTATGGAATAGAATCAAAGCTGAATTATACTCAAGAATTCACATTAAAGTTCTTTAAAAAAGTCCAAATCTAGGTGTATATTGGTTCCTTGAACATATAAATATGCCCAAGATCGATGAACCAAGTAAGGATGTACATAATGATGAGAATCCAAGACGTAGTACACATCAAAAAACATCAACTTTGTTTGGATCAAATTTTGTGACATTTCTTTTAGAAAATAAGCCTCAAACATTTAAAGAAGCGATGACATCTTTAGACTCATCCTATAGGAAATAGGCAGTCATTAGTGAGATTGATTCAATCTTAAGCAACAATACGTGGGATTTTATTGATCTTCATCCAGGAAATAAACCTTTAGGTTCTAAATGGATCTTCAAAAGAAAAATAAAAGTGGATGGTACTATTGACAAATACAAGGCAAAACTTGTAGTAAAAGTCTTTATACAAAAGGAAGGCCTTGATTACTTTGATACATACTCACCTGTAATGAGGATAACGTCAATTTGGATATTAATTACCTTGAAGGTGGTATATAATCATGAAATTCATCAAATGGATGTGAAAACAACATTCCTAAATAGAGAATTAGAGGAAGAAATTTATATGGAACAACTTGAGGGTTTTCCAGTTCCAGGAAAAAAAATAAGGTGTGTAAACTTGTTAAGTCACTTTATGGACTAAAACAAGCACCTAAACAGTGGCATGCGAAGTTTGACCAAACCATGTTGGCAAATGGGTTTAAGATAAATGAATGTGATAAATGTTTTTACATTAAAGACACTCCAAATCACAAGGTCATTAGTTGTTTGTATGTGGATGATATGTCAATCATCAGTAGAGACATTTCTGACATAAATGCTATGAAATGAATGCTTGAGATCAAGTTTGATATGAAAGACCTTGAAGTTCCGAATGTGATCTTAGGAATAAGAATCCATAGAACTCTACAAGGGTTGGCATTATCACAGTCTCATTACATCAAAAAGGTACTTGACAAGTTCAAGTATTTGGAATTTGGTATTACCAAGACTCCATGGGACGTGAGCTTCACATTTCAAAAGAATGAGGGTGAAAGTGACTCACAGTTGGAATTCGCAAGAGTGTTTGGATGTTTAATGCATATCACGAATTGTATATGGCTAGACATAGCATGTGTTATTAGTAAGTTAAGTCAGTACACGAGTAATCCCAATAAAACTCATTGGATGGCAATGAAAAGAGTTTTGGGGTATCTTAAATACACTAAAGACTATTCTTTGAATTATAATAAATATCTCACGGTAATTGAAGGATATAGTGATGCAAATTGGATCACCAGATCAAATGAAGTAAAATCCATAGTGGATATATATTTACTAAAGGTGGAGGAGCAGTCTCTTAAAAATTGTCCAAACAGACATGTAGTGCTCGTTCTACAATGGAATCTAAATTTATCGCATTAGATAAAGCTAGTGAAGAAGTAGAATGGCTCCAAAATTTTTTTGAAAGATATTCTTTACTGGACCAAACATATGGCACCAGTATGTATACATTGTGATATCCAAGCGATGATAGGTAGGGCAGGGAGCATGATGCACAATGGTAAATCTCATCATATAAGACGGAGACATAATACCACTAGAGAACTTTTCTCTAGTAAAATTATCACTATTGACTATGTGAAGTCAAAGGACAATGTGTCGGATCCACTTAATAAAGACATATATAGAGAGGGAGTTGAGAAAACATCCAAGGGAATGGGTTTATAGCCTAAGACAAGTCACCATGGCGGTAACTCTACCTAGCAGACTGGAGATACCAAGAGCTAGGTTCAAGGAGATTAAGCAAACTTGTGTCTGGCAGTTTTAATATTATCAATATACCCAACCCATTCTCATGATGTAGACAATGGTTAATAAACAAGGATAAGACTTATGGTGTGAAGTCTATTAATGATTATCTAAATTTGGTAGATTTGACCAAATAGTTTAATCCAAAGGATTAAATGTTTAGAAATCACCTATGTGAGGGCGAAGTGGAAGCCGTTTCAAGGAGATTGTTAGTAAAGACTTTTTCTCTAAGCTCTCATGAAATTAGGATGTGCTCATGGCTGAAACAAATAAACCGTGAGAACCAAAAATGATAAAAAGCTGGTTGTGTGACATGTGTTGTCTAGGTGTACATTAAAGCTCAACAGTTCAAATATATCAAATATACCGATTGACCGAGTGCATCGGATGCATGCTCACTATGAAAAGGTCAAAGAGAAATCCACTTATCCAGATGCAATCAATCTTTGTTTGATGATCACATACATGTCCGTAAAGTTTTACAAAAAAGTATCCATTCCCCATTCATGTGTTAAATTTTTGGGTTCAAGATTAAAAGTGTGAATGGAAAATGGAGGAAACCAAGTGGAGGAAAAAAATGAGATAACACTCAAAATGAAAAATATACTAAAAAATGGGAAAGTCTACTAATTCTCCCATGTTTGTGGGAGAATGAAACTTTCAAGTACTCATATTAAGAAATACTTACTCCACATGGTAAGTGAGGCAAGAATCAAGAGGTGCCTCATGTCATCTTCGCCATTGCTCTCTCGGCTCGACTTCCACTCTAGATTTGGATTTGGATTTGGATTTGTCAAATAATAGATCGATGAAATTAATTTCTTAGACAAAATTTATTTGAAGCATGGGCCAAAATCCAGTCAAAAAAATGCAACAGTTTTGTTGCAATTTTTGATCCTCCGTTAATGTGCATTTAGAAATGATGCTCGAAAGAGACACAACTCGTCATGTAAAAGACACACTATTTTGGGAAAAGGGATGACTGTTTTAATGGTTGTGAATTTTCAAAAACAACACACTATTTCGAATAGACAGAGATAACCATTCCAAAGGACACACCTTTTCGATGAACCATTGCCACTTTTAAGAAGGGGCACTTAATGTCTATATACACGTGCATTTTTTCACAGGTTTTGGAACAAAAATTTCTGAATTAAAAACACTTCTTGTCTTCTAAAAAAACTCTGTGTGATCATCTCCCATTGAGTCAAATCGAAGAGAATTCCATCGTTCGAGGTACCACTACTATGGGATTGTTGAGCCAAATTATCCTAAAAGGAAAAATTCTGCAACCTTGGGTACTTGAGGGGAATTATTTCCTTAAGGACACTCCGTGAATTTGGAGGACCTGGATTTTTCTAATTTATCTATTTTTCTTTAAAAATACCGAAAAAACACTTCTTTGAAAGGTCATTTTGATCTTGTGTTGAAGGTTTTGGAAAACTTCATAAGTATTCTTGATATATTCTTGAACTTGTGTTGAAGTTGTTTTGCAAAAATACAGATTTTATGTTCTCGAAACAACAGTAAATCTCAAATCTCTATTCATTAATAACTTAGTATTATCTATTGAATTAATGTGAGTTTATTTGGATGACCAAGGCTAACAAGGTGAATATGTGCGTTTACTCGTGTCTTACTAATATAATTATTAAGAAATTTCTCTAAGATCTTAGCTCAAGCTCCATTGTAGATCAATGGTAGCTTCTAGAAGAAGAAATTAAATATAGAAGAAGAAAGCAGATAAGATATTTTTAATTTTCATCAAGGAATCCAATGTAATAGTACAACAATGTTGCCTTTATAGGCCTATCATATTTTCTTCACACGTGTACTGGATGTGCTTCTAACAACTAATTGTTGGGTTTTTAAGAGGTGTGAATGGAAAATGAGACATCAAGAGAAAAGATGAAATTTGAATAGGCATCTTTTAGGTTTGAATGATTATAAACTTTTCAATGGATTGTGACTTTTCCATAGAGTTGTACCTTTTTTGAAGAGTTGCACCTTTATGAAGGGGTGCACCTTTCTGAACCATTGCTTCTCTTCATGAAGAAATACCTTGATAGCTATAAACACATGATTTTTTATTTAGATAAAAACATGAAATTTGAATAAATAAATACTCCCCTTTCTTGAAAAAACTTTAATGTGATTTACTACCGTTGAGTGCGTTTGTAGTTCAATAGAATTTGAGGTACCACTGTTTGATTGAAGTAATTCATTTTATCCTCTGAGGATATATTTCATAACCTCAGGTACTTGTGGGAATAATTTCCTTAAGGACACATCATGAATTTGGTGGACTTCAATCTTTCTATTTCATCTCTTTTTCTTAAATATGGTTTTGCTGTTGTTCCAATGAATAGTTTGAAATTCATATATATAGTACTTAAACTGTTTAAACTTGTGTTAGAAGTTTTTAAAACTTCATTTTGAAAGTTCATAAGTTGGTTGAACTTGTAATTTTTCAATTTTCCAGAAAATAGTTTGAACTTCAGTTTTAGTTGTTCTTAAGTTGGATTGAACTTATTGTTAAAAGTTCAAAGTTATAAATACATAGCTTAAACTTTATTTGATTATTCATATGTTGATTTGAACATATGTTTGAAGTTATTGTTGAAAAAAATACAGATTTTACTAAACCCGAGAAAAACAACTATCTTAAGGAAATTATTAAGGAAAAAATATTTTTTTTGTACTTGTTTGGTGAAAGTAAAAAACAAATTTTATTACCATTTATAAATCATGTACTTGGTTAATCTGTATTGGGTCTAACTTTGTGGAGACTAAAATCTTTTGATTTTTACTCCGTCGGTTAGAAGAATATGAAAATTTCACCGAGAAATCAATGTGGAAATTTCGTTCAAAGAAAATAAAAACTTCATCAATTCAATAAATTCTCTGTATTGGTTTCTGGAGTTTAAAAATTATGATTTTTACTCTATTTGAATTTGATTCTAATTTGAAGTCATAAAAACTTCGTTACTTTTCAAAGTTCATTCGTTGATAATTTGAAGAGATAAAAACTTCATCGTGGACTATAAATAAGTTGGTTAAAGATTAAAGTCTTTATTATTAGTATTCTGAAATACTAAAGTTTATGTCAAAGATTGACAGGAAAATACTGAATGAAACTGAAAACAAATTGATTCGTTTATGATTGGTTTTGTCCTAATAGCAACCAATGTTGCGTCATTAAGTCGTTCAGATATTTCTCTAGCAATGAAAATGATTGAGAAGCCAAAAAAATACTATGGTGTGAATTTCAAATAATGGCAACAAATAATGTTATTTTGGTTGATCAAATTTGAAATGCAAACGTTTACAAGTATGGATCCTCATATTTTAGAAAAATAATGATTGAAAAGCAGTTGTTTGGTTTGAAAGATCTTGTAAGTTATCCCAAGATAGAAGAGGATAATGAGTTGAATGAGAAATCATCAATGATGTTTGTAAATCCTATTAAGGATGATATTCCAAATAATAAGAAGATGAATAAGTCTTTTATAACGCCCCAATTTTCCAAACCAGGATACTAAACGGTGCTCATGACCCCGAAGGACCACAAGCTAACCTATAACTGATATTTGTACCTGTACACTGCATAATATATAAATATAAATGCAAAAAGCTGTCGAAAACTTGTCATAAGGTTCAAAACATCTAAAAATACTCAAAACTGAAAACTGGATACTAATACATCTATCTTAAAAACCTCTAACTATCTAAACTGTTGATTTGAAGGGACATGTCCCCAACTAACTCCATCTACTGAAAATAATCTGAATCTAATGGCATAGTAAAAAAAATAAGGATTATCCTTGAGTGAAAAGGACTCACTGCTATGTCTACTGCTACTGAATGGGTCTGGACTTCTAAGAGTGCTCTGGGGCTCGTTCTTTTAAACCTATGGCATCAAATAAAGCACCATAGAGCAAATGCGTCAGTATAGGAATGTACTAAGTATGCAAATGAGGTAAGGCTAAATGCAAGGGCTTATGCATGAACAATAACTAACTGAATGATATGCAAGAGCTAGATTAGTATACATAGAGAATCTATAACTACTTAACATACTGTGCATAATGTGACTGAGCATACTGGGAATGAATCTGATAACTTATACTAAATATAACGTCAATCTGAGATTTCTAAACATACTGAGATTATACATATCTGAAGCTACTGTAACTGATATTTGTACTTATTAATAATAGTAAAATGAATGACTGAGTCTACCGATAACTGATATTAACTGGATGAATCTGAGATCAAACCTACCTAGCAGGATGATCTCTAAATCTTCTCATAATGATTAAGATTGACTAGGCTTGAGATCAGGACTAACTAATGAGTGATCTCTGGAACTGATATTAAGAATACTCAACTGAATCTGAGACTGAGATTAAGCCTATCTGATGGGTGACTTCTGTAGGTATTGATACTGAATAACTTTATGTGAGACCAAGCCTATCTAGCGGATGGTCTATGAATCTATGGAACTATATGAGTTTCTCACTGAGATTGATGACTCTATTTGACAGTCTTGATTTCTGAGTCCTACTCTAAAGACTGATACTGAAACTATAATTGTGGGAGTTCTCACTTAACTGACATGCCCCAAATCTGAACTAGTAGGGTCTAACCTGTAACCCTAGCTGGAAGGGTGTCAATACTGTGCCCCGGGTAGAGACCTCTGCTATGGTCAAGCCTCTATAACGGGTGACCCTGAACAGAAAGTCAAGCCTAAGGCAATATAATAGTCAAGTTAATCCTTAATCTGATGGATGACTCTTGGACCTCCGCTGGCTACATAGTTCTAGAGTACAGGGCTTGTTGCTAACGAATCTGTCTCTCTAACGGGTAAGCCGCCATCCCCATACTCGCTCAGTGTTAGTTCCTATACCCAACTTAAAGACTCTGAACTGATTCTTAACTAAACTAAAACTTAGTTGAATCTATTATTATTCATATTTCTTGACTGATCTGACTGGGTTCACTTGATTCCGTTATCTGACGGAATACTACTGAATCTAATATATGACTGAATGATACGAAGTTCTAAATTCTATAACTAACTGAGTTCTACTGATCATAGCACGACTGAAATTATCTTGAGACTGACTCGGCTCTAGGCACAAAGCTATATATTTTGGGTACAAGTACCCCCAGGACTCGATAGAAGGAAACTGACAAAACATGACTTCTTGAATTCACAACTAACATCAACATCATAGCATGTATTCAAGTATAGATAATTGAGGACTTCATATTAACATATAATAATTCATTCAACAAGGGACGCATAAGGATAAGAATGCACACAACATACTATAATTCATTCACTATGGTCTCTCAACAAACACTTGGCATGCATGGCTTATACTAAATTTTGGGGTTTCTAGGCAATATGCTATAATGACCCAATTTCATTCACACAAGCATTTTATCAAACACATGGGGAGCATGCTTTGGTCATATAACAATTTTCACACCTAATTCTCATGGATAATCAATCAACATACAACCTGAAGGGATTTATCATGAACATCACATAGTTATTACATAATAGGGTCAAAGTTTGCAACTTTATAATCATATCATGAATTAAAACTCAACAACAACATAATCTTCAAACTCAATTCATATAAACCATGAAAAACACATAAATTTAAAATCTTGAATTTAGAAAGAGGGATTCTTGAACTTCTTGGGTGGAAGGAACCCAAGAATCAACACTTGCATACCTCAAAGGCTTGAATCTTGAAAGAGAATGTCTTTTCTTTGTTTTCTTAAAGAAGAGCTTGAATCTTGTTCTTGGGTGATAATCTTGAGAGAAAACCCTAATTTTCTTGTTCTTGAGAGTGGAGAGGATTAAGGGTTTTGAAAACTGATTTATGATGTTTATGTATGAGATTTTGATGATTTATGTCATGGAAGGTGAAGGAAAAGTCCAAAATACCCCAATGAAACCGCTTTCTAGTTGCTGAAATTATCAGCTGACAACCAAGGCTGATAAACCATCAGATCTGTGATAGCCCGTCAGCCCAGGTCGTCACCTAGGAGCTGGAATTAATGGGTTGCTGTCTAAGCTTGATGACATGGCTAATAAGTCATCAGAAATGTCATCAAAGATGTGATAAGTCATCAGAAATGTCATCAAAAATGTGATAAATCATCAGAAATGTCGTCACTCAGTTTCCAGGCTGACATGCTGGAGTAAAATGGGTATAAATTTTTGCTCCAATATCGGATTTGGGAGAAATCGGTATCATTGGAAATATAATTCAATTATCTATATTTTGGTGGGTCATGAGATAAAAAATTCATAGTACAATAAGATATATGCTCATTTGAAGTTGACTATGGCAATATCCTTCCCAAGAATTCAATCGGTAAGGAATGTTTTGCTTCGTCCGATAGCTGGGAGTTATTTGAATCCTTAATATACATCTAAATTACTCATAAAACTATAAAAGAATCATGATATACTATGCATGAGATTAAAACATGGAGCTAATATTGGTTTGGATTTTTTTTGGTGTATTACATCTTCTGGTCAAGAGAAAAAAGCAGAATAAGAAAATGTTTAAAGGAAAGTGCTACAATTGTAGTGATATTGGCCACAAAACTCTAAATAGTAAAGTTCTTAATAAGAACAAAAAAAGAGATCAGATAAGCATGTTGGAAATAGCTGCAAATTGAAAATTTAAGTGTTATGATCACGCAAATAATCTAGTTGGATATCAAATAAATGGTGGTTTGATTCAAGATTCACTAGACACGTTTCTATAGAAAAAAAGCCTTTTGGTACTTATGATACCGTTGGTCCTAAAGAAATGATCTTTATAGGAAATAATATAACAACCAAGGTTGAAGAAAGTGGGAAGATATTCCTAAAAATGATTTCTAGAAAGATGTTGAGTCTTAACAATATTCTCCATGTTCCTACTATTAGGAATAAATTAGTATCAACAGCACTTCTTGTAAAAAATTAATTTAAGTGTGTGCTTGTTTAGGAGAAAGTTGTAATAAGTAATAATGGAACGTATGTAGAAAAAGGTCCACCTTAATGAGTGAATTTTCAAACTTGCTATAATGGTTGTTGAAATGAAGAAAGTTGAGGCTTCTTCTTACTTGCTAGAGTCAAATGATTTTTCGCATAGTCGTTTAGGACATGTCAATTACAAAACCTTGCAAAAATTGATTAGTTTGAAAGTGTTGCCTAATTTTGAGTGTAGTAAATCAAAGTGTCAAATATGTATGGAATCTAAGTATTCTAAGCATCCGTATAAGTCTATTGAAAGAATTTCAATCCCTTAGACTTAATCCATAAAAACATTTGTGATATGAGGTCAACACCATCTCATGGTAGGAAAACTATTTCATAATTTTTATTAATGATTGCACTAGATATTGCTATTTTTTTACAAAATAGTATGGATAAAGCAATAGAAGAGTTTAGGAAATATAAAACTAAAGTTAAAATTTAGTTGGATAAAAGTGGAGAGTATGAATCTCCTTTTGCAAAGATATATTTGAAAATTGAATTGTCCATCAAACTACTGTCCATATTCAGCTCAATCGAATGAAATTGTAAAAAGCAAAAAACTAAACACTGAAGAAAATAATAAATGACTTACTCATAAGTTCGGATTTATCGTAAAACATGTGGGGGGAAACTATCCTTACAATAAATTGAATACTTAATAGAGTGCCCCATAGTAAGACATATTTAATTCTATATGAAAATTGAAAGGAAGGAAATCCAACTTGAAATATTTCAAAGTATGGGGGGTGTCTAGCAGAAGTCCAAGTTCCAATGCCTAAAAGGATAAAAATAAGACCTAAGATTGTGGAGTGTGTGTTCATTGGATATACTAAAAGAAGTAAAGCATGTCAATTTTTAGTTTATAAATTTGAACATTCGGATATCAATGAAAATATGATAATTGAAACAAATAATATTGAGTTCTTTGATCATATTATCCATATAGAACTAGACATGAGTAGTCTAGTAGAAGGTCTAAGTGACCTTGATATAAACCAATTGAGAATGTACTTAATGATAAGAATCCAAGACTTAGTACAAATATAGAACGTCAACTTTCTTTGTATCAGATTTTGTAAAATTTCTTCTTAAAAATGAGCCTCAAATGTTTAAAGAAGCGATGTCATCTTCGGACTCATCCTCTTGGAAAACGGTAATCAATATTAAGATTGATTCAATCTTAGACAGCCATACTTGGGAGGTGATTAATCTTCCTCCAGGAAATGAATCTTTCGGTTCTAAATGGATATTCAAAATAAAAATGAAAGTTGATGGTACTATTGATAAATACAAGGCAAGACTTGTTATGAAAGTCTTTAAACAAAAGAAGGCCTTGATTATTTTGATACATACTCATCTGTAATAAGAATAACATCTATTCGAATGTTGGTTGCCTTAGCAGCGGTGTATGATCTTGAAATCCATCAAATGGATGTAAAAATAATATTCTAATGGAGAATTGGAGGAAGAAATTTACATGGAACAACCTGAGGTTTTATAGTTCCTGATAAAGAAAATAAAGTATGCAAACTTGTAAAGTCACTTTATGGACTAAAACAAGTATTGAAATAGTGGCATGCAAAGTTTGACCAAACCATGTTGGCAAATAATTTCAAGATAAATTAATGTGATAAATGTGTTTACATTAAAGACACTCCAAATCACAAAGTTATTGTTTGTTTGTAAGTGGATGATATGTTGATCATCAGTAAAGACATTTCTGACATAAATCCTATGAAACGAATGCTTGAGAGCAAGTTTGATATAAAAGAACTTGGAGTTGTTGATGTGATATTAGGAATAAAAATCCATAAAATCCATAAGGGTTGGCGTTGTCACAGTCTCATTACATTGAAAAAGTACTTCACAAGTTTAAATATTTGGATTTTGGTATTGCCAAGACTCCATTAGACGTAAGCTTTGCACTTCAAAAAATAAAAGTGAAAGTGACTCACAGTTGGACCACACAAGAGTATTGTGAAGCCTAATATATATCATAAATTGTACACGACCAGATATAGCATGTGCTATTAGTAAATTAAGTCGGTACACGAGTAATCCCTATCAAACTCATTGTATGGTAATGAAAATAGTTATATCTAAAACATACTCAAGACTATGCTTCACATTATAATAAATATCCAGCGATAATTAAAGAATATATAATACAAATTAGATCACCAGATGAAATGAAGTAAAATCCATGAGTGGATATGTATTGACTTTATGTGGGGGAGTAGTCTCTTGGAAATAACCTATGAGACTGCACATGTCATACTCCTGTATTCAACTTCAGCTGAACTCCTGCTCACAATTTATTGTTTCTTAGATTTCCATAAAATTAAATATTCTCCTAGTTGCACCACATATCCAATCACTGACCTCTTGGTGTTAGGACATGAAGCCCAATCAGAATCACAATAAACATTTATGTTTTTGACATTTCCTTTCTTCAACATAATACCTAGGCTTGGAGCTTGTTTTACATATCTTACTACCCTTAAAGATTCTTTCCAATGTGACATTTTTGGACATTTCATAAACTGACTTAGTATATGTATTGCAAAATATATGTCTGGTCAAGTGATGGTCAAGTAAATGAGTTTGTCGATCAACTTCTGATTTGGCCCTTTGTCTTTTAATGAAGTTTGTCAAGTAAACCCCTGTATGCTGATCATACTCAGTTGTAGTGAATTTAGCATGTT
This sequence comes from Capsicum annuum, assembly GCF_002878395.1. Classification (NCBI taxonomy): domain Eukaryota; kingdom Viridiplantae; phylum Streptophyta; class Magnoliopsida; order Solanales; family Solanaceae; genus Capsicum; species Capsicum annuum. Next base: position 176,141,249 of record NC_061116.1, read on the forward strand.
TTTCCAATGAAGTATATACTGGTCTAACTCTACTCAACCCCATGTCTGCAATTAATTCTAGGCAGTATTTCCCTGATTGAGAAGAAAACCTCTATGTGATCTCATCACTTTAATTCCCAGAAAATATCTAAGAATATCCAGGCCTTTCATCTTGAAACTACCACGGAGAGACTGTTCATCCCTATTAATGAGTGCCTAAGAACTTTAAGTTATAAGTAAGTTATTAATATATATCAAGGTTATCACTATGTCTTTTCTTGCATGTTTAATAAAGAGAGAGTGAACATGTGAATTTTGAGTATAGCCTACTATAAGAAACATAGTGGAAAGCTTGATTTTTCACTGCCTTGATGCATGTTGCAAGCCATACAAGAACTTCACGAATTTGCATATAGTATTTTCCTCTATTTATGAAAGCCCTGAGGCAAGGGCATGTAACTATCGTCCATTAAATTACCTTGAATAAAAGCATTATTAACATCCATCTGATACAAAGTCCAATCGTTAAAAGCAGCAACTGTAGTCACAGTCCTAACTATGGCTATTTTAACAACAGGGGAGAGGGTTTCATGGTAGTCAGGTCCTTCTTGTTATGTGTAACCCTTTGCAATCAACCTAGCTTATACTTATCCACTTGACTATTAGGTTATTACTTAATTTTATAAACCCATTTGGAACCAACAACATGCTTTTCTATAGGCAGGGAAACCAAACCCCAACTGTGATTGTCCTCCAAAGCTTTAACTTTATCCTGTATGGGTTAAACCCAATGAGGATGTTGAAAGGCTTCATGGAAGGACTTTCGTTTAGTCATAAGTGAAAAAGCTCCTAGATAAGACTAATAAGAGGTGGACAGATGAGAATAAGAAACATGATTTCAGAGAGGATACAAGCATGAGGCAGAAGGTTTCTTAGAGGTTACAAAATCTTTGAGCCAGTCAGGGAACTTGACAACTCTAAAAGGCCTAGAAGGTGTTGTAGGAGTTGTAACAACCGAAGAACTATCAATCACAGAAGAAGGGATATGAATTACTGGCATAAGGGGAACTACATCTTTTGTAGCTTCTTGCATAAGTGGAACTATCTCAGGTACAGTATGTGTGAGCAAAATAGGTGTATCTGAAAGAGCTGCACTAGTTGGTACAATGTTTCGTTGGGGTGCAAGATGTACTGGAGCATAAGTAGGTGTAATGCACTTCTCAGTGAGAGAAGTGGAAGCAAACATATCAGCATCCTCCTATGGCTGACCAACTAAAGAAAATAGACATTCTTTGAATATAATATTTTAACTAACAAAGATACTCCTGTCTGCAAGGTCATATAACTTGTACTCTTTTTGAGTGTCTAAATAACCAAGGAAAACTGCCCTTCAGATACTGCAGTAAACTTATCCAGTTTAGGATATTTTCTAGAATAACGTAATGAACCAAATACTTTAAGATGGTCAAATGCAAGCATGTTGTGATAAAGCAACTCAAAAGGTGTTTTCACATCTAGGACCGAAGTTGGTAATATATTGATGATTTACACATTTGTTTTAACAGAGTCACCCCAAAATCTAATGGGTGAAGAACTGTGAAATCTTAATTCCCTGGCAACCTCAAGGATATGTCTGTGCTTTCTCTCCACAATACCATTTTTCTATGGGGTATAAGGAAAACTACTTTAGTGTATGATACCTTTAAAAGAAAATAATTTTGTGCAGTATGAGTTAAAAAAAAACTCTAACCCATTATCAAACCTCAGGATTTTCACGAACTTGTTGAATTGTGTGCAAACTAATGCAAGAGAATGTTTAAGCACAAAACATACTTTTGATTCTATATTACAACAAGTAAATCCAAGTGAATGTATTTACTGCAATCATCAATAATCATAACAAAATAATGCTTTTTATCATATGTAGGTGTTTTGTAGGGTCTCCACACATCAATGTGTAATAGGTCAAATAAACTATTAGTCGAACTACAACTGGAAGAAAATTGTGATCTATATTATTTAGCTAAAGAACAAATACTACAATCAGAAATAGGAGATAAAATAGGACTTATTAATGGTATATTTTTCATGACTCCATAGCTAGAATGGCCAAGTCTTAAATGCGACAGAGTAGAAAGATCACTAGTTTTGCAATTTCCCACCTATACATTAGCTTTCATACCTTGTTTAAGTATGTATAGTCCATCTTCTTCCTTACCAGTACCTATCAAGATCCCAATATAGAGATCCCTAAACACACAAAATTCAGGGGAAAAGAGACTGAACACTACTCCTTTGTTATCTTAGAGACTAGGAGTATATTGACTTTGAATTTAAGATGATGTGGGACATGACTAATATTGTGGTTCTCTAAAATCTTAGCAAAACCTGTTTGTTCTATAGGACATTTGCCACATGTAGGAACTTGCACATTCCTTCTTTGATAACTATCTAGGTCTTTTAGAGTAGTTAAAAATTCTTTATATGGTGTGATGTGGTGTGTCCAGTATAAATAATTTAATCAGACAAGGATGTTATACCTTCCATGTTGGCGTTGCATTGACTAGTAGAAGCCAGCTTTGTTTTCCAACTACTTGCTGATACTGCTGTTCTATCAAATAAAATCCTTCTTTGTCATTTGGAATAATTGCATTTGTAGCAGCTGCATGAACTATTTTATTGTAACCTCCTTTTGAATTAGATTTGTTTCCTATAGACTTATGGGAATCCTTCTCTCTCTTGCTACAAAAATCAGAAGGATAGCCCAGAAGTCTGAAGCAATCAGCGGGATTATGACCCTTAAAACCATAATGAGGGCAAGCTTCTCCAAACTTTCTAGGATCGTTGCCAAATATTCTTTGGTTTGTACAATGAACCTTGACCTACTCCATTGTAGTTTGAACCTCTCCCAGTATACAGAGTTAAAGTTTCACGACCAGTACCCCCAACATCTAAGGATCTCTGTTTCACGACCAGTACCCCCAACATCTAAGGATCTCTGACTTTCCTCTTAACAGACTATAGCATAAGCTTTATTTACTGATATCATTGGCCTGACAGTTAAAATATTTCTCCTGATATGACTGTAGGTTTCATTGAGTCCTATCAAGAGTTGTATCAAATGTTGAGACTTCAAATAATTAGTGTAGGTCACAGATTACTCACAATTGCAACTTAATATAGGTATCATCACATTAATTTCATTCCAAACTTCTTTCAACCTTGTATAATACACATTGATCGAGTCAGTAATCTGCCTCATATTAATTATTTCAGTCCATAGATAATAGATTTGAGTGAGGTTGGATCTATCAAATCTCTCCTTGAGATCATTCTATATTCTTTTTGCATTATAAGCATACATGATCCCTGGAAATAATTTAGCTACAACTATGCTTGTGATCTAGGAAAAACCAATACTATTACACTTCTCCCATTATTCAGCTAATTCTCCTTTGTGTGTGCTTTTTACACATGCACCATTGATGAATCCAAGTATTACTTTTCACCAAAGGCCAATTGTATTGCAAATTCGTAGGGCATAGTTTTCTGGACCTATGAGCTTCATCTATATCAGCTCCACTCCTGGTGCATTTGAAATTTGTAGATAAAGTGGAAGATTATCGTTGAGTGTAGTGATTTCATTGATAGTCGTACTACTTCCTACCATTATTAATCTTTAAGAAACAAAGTCCACTATAATTAATAGGAACTAGAGTGTTTGCAGCTTGTGATTGTCAGATCTCTACTTTGGTACAATATGTTAGAGTACGCATCCTACTAATTGCCTATCTTTGGAACAAGTAAGTAAACGTGGTTCACAAAAGTAAACTGAACACAGTGTTTTTACGTAGAAAACACCCAGCTCAAGAAAGGTGTAAAAAACCACAACTTGTACCTCTACAGGATTTAACACAACTTCACTAAAATACTTGAGCCTCAACAATCAACAAAATTACAAGACTTCTTGTAACCTAGGAATTAAAACTTCTAACTCCTATTATTACAAAAACACTAATCTTCCCAAGATAAGTGTTCCCAAGTCTTCGAGTTCCAAAACTTGAAGACGAAAACTCCTAACTCAATTTATAGATTACTGAAACTAGAATCAATGACTCATTACAATACTAGAACCTAACTACTACACAGTTTATGACCTGCTAAGTAAGAGGCTTGGTTCTTCTTCAAGTATGTATGCTGATTGTTGATTGACTTTTGCAGTACATGCGTGAGTACTGGCTTTGAGTCATGTTTGCTGTATTTAAGCCAACCTATGATAGAGTCCTTTTTGATGTTCAATTCTTTCTTCATTAGAACTCTATCAGTTAATTCTTTTCTCTTTTCCTGCCATCTCACCTCTCCTAGTTTTGATAGGATTCTTTTAATTCAAATCCTCTTCTTACTGAACTCCTTGATCAACTTGAATTCTTCAAAAATTCTAGTCTAATCTAACTCAGCTTCTGATGTAATCAATGTTATCTAAGTTTGTCTTGAACACACAATCATATTATCCAAACTCTTGTGCCAGCTAGACTATTTCACCTTGAATGGACCAGCTTCTTCAACGTGTTTCATTCACATGTCTATCATCAAAACTCCTCATGCCCTAAAAAATTCCTTATTTTTTATGATGACAAACATAGTAGCTTCAGTATTACAGAATCCTGACATACTTAGGAAGGAATTAAATAACAGAATCACAGTAGAATGAAACAGGTTAGTCCAATTGAGTTATAAGCATTGTATAATCTGTTCTTCCCTCTTTTGACATCATCAAAAAGCCGAGCCATCAAGTAAAAATTGTTTAATAATTTATGGCCACTGGGGCTATCACTAAAACAAGCAAGATTCAGAGCAAGAGATAACTATAGATTAAATTAAGCAGAAGTAGATCAAGCGAAGCAAAAGAGGTCCATTTTAAACAAAATAGATACAATTATTCCTACTCAGTAAAACAAAAAGAGGAACAAGGTAAACAAGAGAGAATCATAGTGAATGGGCTTAAAGGATGAAGAAGGATTTTAATTGGAGGAGGTGGAGGGAATAAGGGAGGTCAACTTCCTAATGATATCAACATTCTCAGCGCGTTCCTTATCCAAGATTTCTATAAGGGATACAATTTTATCTTCAATAACCCTCTTTTAATCTTCATAAATAACCTGGGCAGCTACCAATGCAGCCTGTGCACCCTTTAGCTCACCCTGCTTTGCCTCTAAGGCATTTTGAAACTTTTGCATAGGGTTGTCAGCATGTCTTATGGTAGCAGGTAACCTAGCATGTTTTAGTTGTCCAATCATATTCTTAGTCATCTGTAAGGATCATACCTTGACAGGTACATGAAAATCACCAAAAACAGATGCAAGCCAGAACTAATAGGGCAGAGCATGACCATTTGTATCTTTAACAAGTGCCCTTTGCATAAGCTTAATGATGAGTAGAGGAAGGTCTATTGGAATCTCAGAATCCAATAGTTCCATCAAGGTAAGATCAAGAAAACTTGCAACTGTCCGCCTTTCCTATCGAGGTAAGATCATTTTATGAACCACATCAAAATAGTACTAATAGAGAGGGGACATATTATTTTTCATGACCCTCCAATGAGAGGAAAAAAGAGGATTCCTAAAGAATTTTCTATAGATACCAAGAGTGGATGGAAAATTATCAAGTGATGGCCAAGATCCCTTCACATAATGACTCTAACCACCAGTTGGAACACTGAGAATTCTGCCCAGATCAGCAGGATAAAGATTGATGGTTTTCCCGTGAACTGTGGTTGAAATCATTTCCCCAATTGCAAATCCATTGGTATAAAAATCATACACCTCATTTTTACCAAATCTTATCTGATGATCACCTTGAAGAAACAAGGATAACCACCCTTGTGCTATCAGTTTTGAAACTAATGTATCCATATCAGGACCCCCAAACCCAGTGACTACTCTTTCTCTAGTCATCTTTCATTTATGAAAGTGCAGAATATGTTCTGACTGAGAAGTTTTATCAGCAGCAGTATCAACATGAATATCATCATCATAGTCAATGAAAGTAAGAAGAACAGAAGGAGTATCAGGAAGATAGTCTGAATCTAAGTCAGATGAATCAGAAGAACTAAGTTGCAAAACTTGTTTCTCGGGATGGGAAGTAGATTTTAGAGAAACTTTAAAGGAGGTGGACCCTTGACCAGTAGTGAATTTTATAATATATTTTAAGAATGATGAGGGTTTGGGAAAGGAGGACTTTGAGGGTTTTGCTAAGATATTCTTGCATTTTCTTTTGGAGTGGAGGAGAATATCAGGAGAGGGGTCACGTGGGGGAGTAGAAGCAGTAGAAACTACTCGTTTCTTTTTACTTTCCCTAAGTGCCTCTTCCAAAGAAACATCTTCTCTTTATTTCCATCCCCAAGTATGTGGAGTTCGGGATGAATGGATGAAAAAAGAAGATTTTACCCGAGTATCGATGTCAACATTAATGGGGATAGAAGATGGTTTTATTTTCAGAGTTGAGCGTGACCTTCTAGGGATAAGATCAGCAATGAGAATGTCATCGCGATCAAGGATCTGAAGAGGAAGCATAGGTAATGGTAAGGGTTTTGAAAAAAGAGAGGGTTTGAAGAATGAGTGAAAGAATGGTTGTGGTGGAGGTTTAAACAATGGAAAATCAGATAACTTTATAGGGATTTAGGGTTGGATAAGGGAAGGTAAAGTAATGTTTGGGTGAAGAATAATTTGGGTTGAAGGTTTTGTTTCAGATTTTGTGAAGAAAGGAGAGGATGAGGAAGACGCCATAACTTGTTGGATTTTCAGAGGTTGAGAAAGAAGTGGAGATGGAAGAGAAAAAAAGGTGCGTATTTAAGATGAGTGAGAAGGAAGTTTAAACATAAAGGGACTATGATACAAAAAAGCGTGTTGATGTAGAGGTTCTGTATTGATGGGAAAGGTCTGTCAGCCTTTTAAAGAAGAGGACTGTTGGGTTTTGGCAGTTGTAATCACGACAAAGTGAACCAGGTAGATAACCTATTTCTCTTAATGCTACTATGGAAAACAATAATCATACCTTGTGTTTTGATTAGTCCATGACCACTCGTGCCTTAATGATCCAGTCGATCTGCAAAAAACAACACATAATTATACCACCTTTCTTTAAAATCTTGGAATTAGGATACACAACTAAATGTGTAAGACTGAATTAATCAACACTCATAAAGGCATAGCATATTCTAGTCAATTATTAAGGGATATTTATATAATTTTAATCATCCCTAATGCTAACCTATTTTTTTCAAAGTGTTCTCTACTCAAAGCCTTAGTAAATATGTCAGTAATTTGTTCCTCAGTTAAACAAAACATAATTGATATATTTCCTTTTTTAACATTATCTCTAAGGAAGTGATGGCGAAGATCAATATGCTTAGATCTCTTATGTTGGACAGGATTTTTGGCTATGTTTATGGCACTAGTGTTATCACAAAAAAATAGGAACACAACCTATATCTACCATAAAATCCATAAGTTATTATTTGATCCACAACAACTGGGCACAGCATGACCCAGCAGCAACGTATTCAGCCTCAGCAGTAGACAAGGATACTGAATTTTGCTTCTTTATGGACCAAGTAATCAAAAATCATCCTAAGAAATGTGCCATACCTGTAGTACTTTTCCTGTCCACCAGATATCCTGCATAATCAGCATCAAAGTATCCTACCAAGTCAAAGTTACTACCTTTGGGATACCACGAGCTAAGATCACTGGTTCCTTTTAAGTATCTGAAGATTCTTTTTACAGATATTAAATATGATTCTTTTGTCTTAGCTTGAAACCTTGCACATAGCCCTACACTGAACACAATGTCAGGCGTCTTGCTGTGCGGTACAATAATGACCCTATCATACCTCGATACATCTTTTTCTCTACATCTGAACCTGTTTCATCCAAGTATAGCTTTGTGGCAGCAGCAATAGGAGTACTTCTCTTTTGCCTTTTCTATGGAAAATTTCTTGAGAAGCTATTTGATATACTTCTGTTGGTGAATCATTGTTCCTGAGGCTGACTGCTTTATTTGCAAGCCCAAAAAGTAATTTAGCTCTCTCATCATGCTCATCTCAAATTCACAATTCATGATTTTGGCAAACTCATGAGTCATAAGCATATTTGTTGAGCCAAAAATAATATCATCCACATACACCTGCACAACTAACAAATCCTTCCCATTAGTTTTCAAAAAAAGGGTATTGTAAATTTTACCTCTGGTATGTCCATGTTCCAATAGAAATTTGGCAATTTTTCACACCATGCTCTTGGAGCTTGTTTCAATCCATACAAATCTTTGTCAGGCTCATAGACATAGTATGGAAACTCCTTGCTTTCAAATCCTGGGAGTTTCTTAACATATACTTCTTCTTTGAGAATGCCATTCAGAAATGCACTCTTCACATCCATCTGATACAAAATAAACTCCATGTAAAAAGCAAAAGCAACAAGTAGTCTTATAGCTTAAAGTCTGGCTACAGGAGCAAAGGTCTCATCAAAGTCAATTCCTTCTTCTTGATTGTATCCTTGAACCACCAATCTTGCCTTGTTTTTTGTGACTATTCCATGCTCATCAACTTTATTTCTATACACCCACTTAGTCCCAAATACTGATCTTTCTTTTGGAAGAGGAGCTAAGTGTCATACTTTTCTTCTCTTAAATTGGTTCAATTCATCCTACATAGCTATAATCCAATCAACATCAAACAATGCCTTAGTTACCTTCTTTGGCTCTATATCTAATAGAAATACCTTGAATGCACACATACTTCTTTGTCTAGATCTTGTGGTGATACCAGAATTGAGATCAGTAGGTACATTTTTAATAAGGTGTGAGCCTTGATATTTGAATCCTTTTGGTATCAAGCCAAGTGAGCTAATAGTATCACTGCTGATGTTTTGATGAGAGTCAGTTGATGGCTCAGTTCCCTCTATCACTGTACCTTTAGCTTCAGTTCCCCTTATGAAAATTCCTCCAGGTTTGACTATTTCAGTCGTTAGAACATATTGTGCAACCTGTTCCTCAGTATCGTTTCCTTCCTGCAGGTTAGTCTTATCACAAAATTTATCAAACCTCATATGCATTCTTTTTTCAACACAGTTGGATCTGTTATTCAAAACCCTATCAGCTTTACTATGTGGTGAATAACCTAAGAAGATCCTCTCATCACTATTGACATCAAATTTTCCAAGATTATCCCTACCATTATTGTGTATGAAACATTTGCAGCCAAAAGTTCTAAAGTGAGAAATGTTAGGCTTTCTACCTATTAGTAACTCATAGGGAGTCTTGTCTAACATTGGTCTGATTATGCAGCTATTCATAATATATGTTGCAGTACTCATTACCTCAGCCCATAGGTTTTTGGCAACATTTGCTGCAAGCATCATTATTTTAGCCATATCTTCCAAGGTTCTATTTTTCCTCTCTACCACTCTATTTTGTTGTGGTATTCTAGGAGCTAAAAAGTTATGGTCTATTCCTTATGATGAAAAGAAATCCAAAACTTTTGCATTCTCAAATTCCGTTCTATGGTCAGGCCTTATGGAAACCAATGAAGTGCCTAATTTCTTTTCCATTTTCTTGATGAAAATTTCAAAGACATCAAAGGCATCTTCTTTAGAGGTTAGAAACAAAGTCCAGGTGAACCTAGAATAATCATCAATAATTACAAAAACATACCTTTTTCCACCTCTGCTTTGTTGTCTCATTGGTCCACACAAGTCCATATGGACCAGTTCAAGACACTTGATAGTACTAACATGATTGTTTGACTTAAATGAAGATCTTACCTGCTTCCCCCTTACTCATGCACTACATAACCTTTCTTCCTTAAACATGGTTTTAGGTAACCCCAATACCATGTCTTTGGAAGAAAGTATGTTCAGTCATTTTAGACTTGCATGTCCAAGTCTTTTATGCCAAAGGAGGGGGTCAGTTTCTATTGCACTTAGACAATTCAACTCAGGTCTAGGTACTGCCATTAAGTCTACTTTGTACACGTTTTTATATCTCCTTGCAGTAAGCATAATTTCTTTGGTATCCATCATTTTGACTTTAACCTCTGCAGCAGTAAAAATTTCCTTATTACCTTTGTCACATAATTATGAGATGCTCAGCAGGTTATGCTTTAATCCTTGCACAAGATACAAATCTTCCATAGCTTTTGAATTTGATGTGCCAATTTTCCCAACTCTAGTGATGATTCCCTTTTTTTTGTTTCTAAAAGAAACTCCTCTTCCATCTATTTTGGAGAGTGAAAAGAACTTTTTCTTGTCGCCAGTCATATGTCTTGAGCATGCACTATCTAAGTACCAGTGATTTTTGGTTGCCTTCATCATCTCCTGCAAGAGAAGACACTGGTTAGATTTAGGAACCTAGACTAGCTTGGGCCCTGTTTTGTTGGTAAAGGGATGAATTAAATTCCTTCTAGTCCATGCAGGAAACACGTAGCCTGACCTATTTCTCTGATCAATTTTAGTACTTGTATTTTTGGTCTGAGAAAAGTTTGTTTCCAGATTCTGGCTTCTAATTCTGCTGGTTTCAGCCACAGGACATTCAGTAGTAGGATGTCCAAGATTGCTACAGATATAAAATAGATCTTGCAGATTATCAATTTTTTTTAAAAAAACTAAACTTGCTTTTTTATTATGATTTTTTTAACTCAACTGATGAACAATTCTTGAAGAATTTGTCCATCTGTTAGCTCTTTCTAAATCCAACTTTAACTTGGCAACTTCTTCACTTAGCTTATTCATTTTTTCAGTCAAATTATGACATCCTTGTTTGTACTTAGTTAACTCAAGTTCAGCCTTTTCTTGTTCTTTACTCATGGCCTTTTTACCATTTTCGGTGAGTGTTAATTTAAGAACTTCAAGCTTAAGATCATTATTTGAAGACTCTAGCAATGTGACTTTGTTTTTGAGAGTGCAATTTTCTTTTTCAATAGAATGTTTGCAAACTTTTAGATCAATGAAATCAAATTTTATCTTTTCAAGGCTATTGAATAGTTCATCCCTATCAGAAGTTAATTCTTGGAGACTGTTAATTGAATCACTCATCAAGGAAACAAGTCTAGTTTTAGAAAACAGATGCAGTTTTTCTTTGAGTTCAAGTAAACTTACCTCAGGAGCATCATCTTCTTCCTCAATGTCTAAGTCTCCAAAAGCAATAAATGATGTCTCATCAACTTCAGCATTATTAGAGTCAGATCCCCATGCAGCTATCATGGCATGTTTTTTTTTTCCTTTCTTTTGGCCCTTTCTTTTTGTTCCTTTTCAACCCTTTCCTTTCTCCATTCTATTTCCCATAGAGAACATTCTATGATCTGATGATCAGTCTTTCCACACTTGTAGCATCTATTTTGATTATCATTTGAATGCTTCTTGATGCCTGTTCCCTTCTTCTTCCTAAAGAACTTGCTGAAATTCTTGGTTATGAAGGCAACTTGCTCCTTATCAAGTTCAAATTCATCATCACTATCAGAAGCTTTTAAAGCTAAGATCTTCTCAGGGGCTGCTTGTTCTTTGATTCCATAAATTTCCATTTCATAGGTCCTTAAGTTTCCTATAAGTTCATCTAGGGTCAGCCCTTCAAGCTCTTTATTTGCCTCCCTAATTGCAGTCACATTAACATTCTATTTTGATTTAGGTAACACCCTCAGTACCTTTTTAACTTGTTCTTCCTCAGAAATGACTTTTCCTAAAAAATTTAACTCGTTTGTTAAAGTGGTAAGCCTTGTCATCATCTCATGAAGTGTTTCATTTTCCTTCATTTTCAATGCCTCATATTCAGTAAACAGGAGAGCAATTCTGAATTTTCTTACTTGGGAGGTACCTTCATGAGCATTTACCAGTGCATCCCAAATTTGCTTAGCCGTAGTACAGGTGGATATCCTGTTATATTCAGTTGGTCCTAGACCACACACCAAGATGTTTTTGGCCTTCGCGTTTTTCTTTAAAGCCAACAGGTCATCAGGAGTAAATTCACTCCTTACTTTCTTTACTTGTACTCCATCAACAGTCTTCATTGGAATAGTGGGACCATCAGTAATCCTGTCCCATAATTCATAGTCTTCACCTTGAATGAACATCTCTATTCTTGCTTTCCACCAGATAAAATGAGAACCATCAAAGAGTGGAGGTCTAGTGGCTGACTGACCCTCACTGTGACCAGTAGGAGGTGCGGAATTCATCATGTTGATCCTTTTCTTAGGTGCTAGCCTTATTTAAGACAACCTCGCTCTGATACCACTTATTAGAGTACAAATCCTACTAATTGCCTATCTATGGAACAAGTAAGTAAACGTTGTTCACAAAAGTAAACTGAACACAGTATTTTTACGTGGAAAACACCCGGCTCAAGAAAGGTGTAAAAAACCACAACCTGTACCTCTACAGGATTTAACTCAACTTCACTAAAATACTTGAGCCTCAACAATCAACAAAATTACAAGACTTCTTGTAACCTAGGAATTAAAACTTCTAACTCCTATTATTACAAAAACACTAATCTTCCCAAGAAAAGTGTTCCCAAGTCTTCGAGTTCCCAAACTTGAAGACGACAACTCCTAACTCAGTTTATAGATTACGGAGACTAGAATTAATGACTCATTACAATACCAGAACCTAACTACTACACAGTTTATAACCTGCCAAGTAAGAGGCTTGGTTCTTCTTCAAGTATGTATGCTGATAGTTGATTGACTTTTTCAGTACATGCGTGAGTACTGGATTTGAGTCATGTTTGTTGTATTTAAGTCAACCTATGATAGAGTCCTTTTTTATTTTCAATTCTTTCTTCATTAGAACTCTATTAGTTAATTCTTTTCTCTTTTGCTGCCGCCTCACCTCTCCTAGTTTTGATAGGATTCTTTTAATTCAAATCCTCTTCTTACTGAACTCCTTGATCAACTTGACTTCTTTAAGACTTCTAGTCTGATCTAACTCGGCTTCTGATGTAATCAATGTTATCTAAGTTTGTCTTGAACACATAATCATATCATCCAAACTCCTGTGCCAGCTAGACTATTTCACCTTGAATGGACCAGCTTCTTCAACGTGTTTCATTCACTTGTCTATCATCAAAACTCCTCATACCCTAACACAATATTAAGAAACTACTCTAAGATCATAGCTCAAGCTCCATTGCCGATCAATGGTATCTTCTAGAAGAAGAAAGCAGAGAAGATATTGTTATTTTTCATCAAGGAATCCAATGTAACAGTACAACAACATTGCCTTTATAGGCCTATCATCTTTCCTTTACATGTTCACTGCAGGTACTAATAACTAACTAATCGACCTAGTGGCTATTACACAACTATTTGATGCAACCACTAATTGACTATCCTGTAGTTTGTTAATAATAACTGATCATCTGCTTATTTATGACAACAACAATTAAAGATATTTTGTTTAGGGGAAGGACAAAAATGGATTGTATGAATCCATTTTTTGTACTACATTATAGGCACATACAGATTAGACCAAAAAAAACGAAGCATAAGAGCTACCGCATAATTAAACTACTTTTGTGAACAAGAAAGAGCTAAGACACGTTAACCTACTACCAGAGTACGTAGTTCTCAGCAACATATAGTACACTTAATGCATTTTTAATAACTTCTAATACAACTCTATGTGGGCATTTGGCCATTTTCATTATGAAAATAGTAAAAGTAGTTTTTATTTTTAAAGTGAAAAATGATTTTTGAAAATTGGAGTTATGTTTGGTCATGAATTAAATTGAACTTGATTTGGAATTTTGTGAGTAATTTGGAGTGAAAAGAGTGAAAACAAATTGTTGTATTTGGATTTTTTGAGAATTTATATAAAAAATAAAAAAGTAAATAAAGTGAAAACAATTTTTTGTGGAATTTCATGGCCAAACGTGTTTTCTAAAGTTTAATTCTGAAAAAATAAGTGAAAAATTTTCATGGCGAACGCCCTTAAATATGCAAAGTCATCCCACATCAGATGGAAGAGATACTTAGCGGCATTGAGAGCCTTTCTTATTACTACCACCGTGCTCCTTTTATCTTTTGATTTTGTTCTTAAATAAGCCTTTAAAAATAAATTGGTCATGTTCTTTCAAATTTAACCTTGATTAGATAAAATATAATCAATAGCAACTTGAAAAGAGATACATTTAATTAGGGATAAGTTGATAAAATTATCTTTAATTTTCTAAGAGTTAGTATTTGCTAAATGATGTGCTCAACCAAAAAAAATTCTTACTCCCTCCATTTCTTTTTAATTGCGCTATTTTTTTTTTTTGAGTCAAATGGTACAAATTTTGACCAACATTTTAAGATGTATTTCTTAATCAAATTGAATTTTTTTATATAATTTATAGTATTTTTCATGTGGTTTTTGAATATCTAAATTTTAATTTTACAAAATTAAACTAATCTAATCAAATTTAATTTTGTTATAAATGTACCATATATAGTGAATGTCTACTTTACTATATATAGTGAATATCTATTTTACCATATAGTGTATGCCTATTTATGAAAAAGTTACAAATCCCAAAGTTAGTTTTTCCCTATAAATATTGGGATTTTCCTTCATTGTAATCATCCCTCAAGAGAAATGAGAATTACTCTATATTCTCTCTCTACTCTTCTTCTTTGTTCTTTAATATTTTATAACACGTTATCAATACGAGACTCTGCCAAATAAGGTGAGATTATAAATCTAAAGTAATTTCAAGGTTAGTAATTCCTTATGTTATTTATCTTTTGCTACTAATAATATAATTATTATTGGATTTGTGGAAAAATAATTGGTTTGGAACTATTTATATTTTAAATTTATTCCTCAAGAACAATATTATCAAAAAGAATGATAATATGTTGGGTTCAAGTTCCATCGATTTATGCCTAGGACGTCTTTATATGGATAAGACGTTGAGTTTGAATCTCAATGCACCAAAATGATGATATTATGATGGCTAAGGCAAAATAATGGGTATTTGGTGAAAAGTCATGAAACATGTCCCATTAAATATGCTTCATTCCTTGAATTGAATGTGGTAGTAATTAATCATATGTATGCCTCAATTTGCTTTTGTAGTAGCTATCATTATTTGAAACGCTTATGGCATGATTATATTTCATTCTTGAAAATGAGAATATCGATTATTATAAATATAGATCCATACCCTGGGGTGGATGTGACTGTATATACACTTGAACGTATTCTTTATTGTGAAGATATCACAATCCACCTCTAAAAAGGTAGAATAATTGGAAGATTGAATATTTTTAAGTTACTGTGGTAAGAAACATGAATGTGAAAAGTTACACAAGCATGATGAAATCACATGCCATAATAAACTAAGAATTCATTGTTTATTGATACAAAATTCATATCACAGTAAACAAGAAGTTTACTAAAGTAAAAGACACATGTCATGGTAAACTTGGAGTTTACTAGTACAAATAAATTCATAAGTTGACATGAACGATTATGACATCCCAAAGGTGTGCATATTGAGTAATGTTGCTTGTTCTCATAATACCTTGGTTGGACCAACTAATTTTGGGATTGAATTTCTTAAAATATGAAAAGTATAAAAAGTGAATAGGGGTCCATTCACCTATCATGTGATCTATTAAGATTCATCAATAACATGATCACTATGTATATTTATTGTCAACCTGCAGTTTGACATTCATAAAATTGCTTGCTCAACAAAATTGAGTCAACAACATAATTTTCAGATTGTGTAATCAAGACAATTCATCTTGATGATGATGGTTTGGCATTGAATGCCTTTGATAAATAACTAAATTATTGCTAATGAGAACAAAGTTTCATGTGTTGGTCTGAAATATGATATGTTAAGTACAATAACACTTGTATGCATTAGACCAATAAATTATGATTAATTCCCCTTCAAAGTTGGTTCTGAGTTAGGAACCACATGATGTCCATCTAATAGTTTTGTTATGCAGTATACGATTAATGAATATACCATAATGCACAAAGATGGAATCCTCAAAGAAGATAGAGGATGTATGTTAATTTTCCTAACATAAGGGGAGATTATAAGTAGCTAAGAAATATGTTAGGAATTATCACCAAATCCTCTTCAAAAGATAATTCAAGTCAAATGTCAAAAACATCTCATATTAAGCTGCAAGTGCTCCTATTTTGTGTACCTAAAGGAGAAAGTATATGCATACGTGAAGCATGGTAGATCAATCGGTTCCAAATAAAATAATTCTTGAAAAGAATAAGGAGCAAATAATCATAATAAGAAGGCAATATGCTCTTGAAGATCCTACGACATAACACTTCATCAAACCTTAGGAGAGGTTCAGGTACCTGAAAATAATGAAGTGATGAGATCTCAAAATGTTATGTCGCATTGTGAACCGATACAAAATGATATATCATTAATATCTTTGATACAATATTGGCATATTATTGTGAAAGATTATGAGGATCTGAATTCTACGTTTATTTAAGCATGCTGACGTAGAAACATTTATCAAGTAACATGAAAGGGTGCATCTTGGTAAGTGAAAACTTATTTGGTTTGCACTCCACACACTTGAAGATGTCACACATGAAATGTTGAATATTGCCACTTTGACAAAATATATCTTTCAAATATTATAAGGCCTGATATAGCCTTTTCGATTAACTTGTTAGCAAGGTATAGTTTTGCTCTTACTAGGAGACATCGAAATGGGATCAAACACGTGATCTTATATCATTATAAGGATTTCAGTCTCGATCTTATTGATTATGGTAATGTTGGATATTTAATTAACCCACATAAATCTCGATCTCAAACAGGCTATGTGTTCATATCTGAGGATACTGTCATATCTTGGAGATATACAAAGTAGTCTATTGTAGCCACTTTATTGAACCATGATGAGATAATAACTATTCATGAAGCTAGCCAAGAATGTGTATGGTTGAGGTGCATGATACATCTCATTCGAGAAAAATATGATTTGAAATGTAACAATGTACCCATAATTTTATACAGAGATAATGCAGCATGCATAGCATATCTTAATGGAGGATTCATAAAAGAAGATAGAATGAAGCACACTTCATCAAAACTTTTCTACATACATGAGCTACAAAAGAATGGTGATATTAACGTGTAACAGATTCGTTCAAGTGACAATATGGCTGATTTATTCACCAAGTCTCCTCCAATTGCAACTTTTAAGAAGATGGTGCACTAGATCGGGATGCAAAGATTCAAGGATGTTATCTTAGGGGGGTTAATATGCGTTGTACTCTTTTTACCTTACGAGGTTTTGTCCCGCTGGATTTTTCTTGTAAGGTTTTTAATGAGGCAGCATATATGCGTATTATATATAAATTAGACATTCAAGGGGGAGTGTTATAAATGTACCATATATAGTGAATGTCTACTTTACCATAAATAGTGAATACCTACTTTACCATATATTGTGTATGCCTATTTATGGAAAAGTTACAAACCCCAAAGTTAGCTTTTCCCTATAAATAAAGGGATTTTCCTTCATTGTAATTCATCTCTCAAGAGAAATAAGAATTACTCTCTATTCTCTTTCTACTCTTCTTCTTTGTTCTTTAATATTTTATAATAAATTTTAAAATTTAGTCAAATTGAATCACGAAAAATGAGAGGAGCAATTGAAAAGCAATACAAAAAGTACTATTTAGAAATGGAAGGAGTAACATTCTTTATACAGGAACAATATCCATATTCACCTTAAGGGATTGAAAGAAATCTCTTATTGGTAATATGCATTATAATGGCCTCTACATTGGTTAAAAAAATTCAAGTATACATTATGTTTCCCATGTAACTTCATTTAGCAAAAAGCTAACCCAAATTCAAGTATACATTATGTTTCCCATTTTTATTATTTTATTCTTCAAAGAGATGCACGAAAAGGATAAAGGCAGGGAGTAATTTTGATTACCTTAGAAAAAAATCACCCTAACTCTAAAATCCCACTATCTCTACTCATTAACTGCCACTAAATTGAAAGGTGCCATGACCTCTCACCATAATACCAACACGCTGACAGTTTTGAACCCCCCAAAGCCACCCGATGGAACTAATTGCCAAATGACAGTGGATACATCAATCAAGCCATCCTACCGAGAAATCCTAAGGAACAAACCTAATATATTCAAAGACTATCAGCCTAGTGGGACACTCGGAAAGCAACCTAAAATTTATACTTCTGCTGATGACAAAGCGATATACCTCTCACATAAAGATAAACAAAGACTCTATGCTCCTTGGCAACATTCAGTAATTATCAAATTGATGGGAAAGAAATTTAACCACCAATATCTGAGAACATAGCTCATAGATCTATAGAAACTAAAAGAGAGTTTTGCCCTAATCGATCTGGGACTAGATTATTATACAGTGAAATTCAGCTATGTGCATTCCTAAAAGAAAGTCACCCCAAGATGGACCATGTTTTATGATTGGATCATTTCTGTCAATCAGAATTTGGGAGCCAAACTTTGTTCCTAAAGAATCCTAATTAAAATCAACTATAATATGGATAGGCTACCACAAATATCACTAAATTCTATGGTAAACACACTTAGATAAGATGGGGGGAATTGGGAGACTACTAAAAATTAATGTGTGTACCTCATTGACCCTTAGGGGGATATGCCCGCATTTTTGTACAAGTACCCCTTGATACCCCCCTTAAGAACTCAGAGACCATTGGCAGACATAAATAATCGATCCTCTATGAGGGGGAAGGGTTTCTGTGCAAGATTTGTGAAAGGTTGGAACGCACTATGATCTTATGCCCCAACAAAACACCCAGGGCAACAAACCAAGTGGTGACTCCAATCCTAGAGTGAACAATCACGGAGAATAAATGGAAAATAGTTCCATTCACAAGGAAGAAGAAGAACAATATTGTAACATCTACCCATCCCACCTCGGTACCACAACAGCTACCCAAAGCATCAAGGTTAAAATTTTTGATGCGGTATCAGGTAAGTTCTTAGAAATCTAAAATTTTCAATACTCTTCGCCCATAAATGCTAACCTAATCTTTAGTGGTGGCCAGGGTTACACTATAACCCAAGAAAACCTCACCAACACTAGATCAGGTCATAACAAGCAAAGTCCAATTGTCTCCTCACCTAATGAGCCTAATCAACATAGGAATAATCTCTCTACTAAAACACCCAATCAAAACCATAGAAAAAGGCCTATTACAAATGGTCCTGGATTAATCGGCCTATTTAATCAATCTCACGAGATTAACTTTGGCAAACCAACTATAATTAAAACTAACCAGGGCAATCAAAACCCAATTCAACCTGATAAAAAAACATTAAAAGAGACCCAAAAATAATGATACTAATAGAAAGAACAATACCATTTCTTCAGATAAGGTGGACATAAACAGTGTCAACTTATTTATATCTCCCCTCCCCCAAACATCCAAATATCTCTACTTTCTTTCAAGTCCCTACCAGCACACATATTACAGTTACTTCAGAAAAAACTTTATTAATTAGCAACAACAATGGTAATGATGAGGGAAACTCAAAATCCACTTCTTTTTCTAATTGCACCCCTTCTAACCTCCTTAAACAACACTATACCACCCATTCTTTTAACACCTCTTCTTTCCCTACTTACGTAACATGTGAGAATGATAAATATTTCTTTGAATGCCTTGGTCTTCACCTCAAAACCACTACCTTTGGACCACCATCCCACTTCCTGGCTAGAGATTTGCCTATCATAAATAGTGGTTCTAATACAACTAAAGGTGGAAGGAAAGTAAATTCTAATCCTCATAGAAAAACCATGATTCCTAGCCCAATTAGTGATGGAAGAATTCAACATAGGTTGGCGAACTATGGGCAAACTATATGGATGACCACGATGATGAAAATCACTTGTCAATACATCAAAAAGAACCTGACTCTAGAAATAATTAATTTAGAGCTAAACACAATGCGTCAATGTCTCTCATTCTTCCCACCAAATATTCTAGGAATGTTGGAGAGGGAACCAATTTTTGGGCAAAGCTGGGGAGGCCTTCTACCTCTAAACCCATACCCTGCTCCATAATCCTTTAAGAGCCTCTTGTTCTAGGAAATAGAAAAGAGAAAAAAGACTATTCAAGCTCTAAAGAAAAATAATAGAGAGATGGATAAGATTCTCACATCTCTCAAGGTCTCAAAGGCAAACGTAGTTACTATAAAAAAGCCTTTAACCTACTTTTTCAAGGACCTTATCAGTGAAATACTCCTAGTGTTGTTTCCTATAGAGCTCAACATATTTTATTTGGAACTCCTCTTACCAGTGATGAAAATATTCTTTCGAGCCAGGGTGACAACTCTTTCAAAAAATAAGAAAAAACCCTTAACTACCTAAGGAGCACCGTACTTAGGAAAAAAAAGGCAGTGATAACAGACACCCCCAACCAACCTCATTAATGATGAAAAACTACATCATAAAGAATGTTAGGGACTAACAATGCTTAATTTAAGAGGAATTATAAGACCATGATTCAAATACACAGAACCTTTCTTCTTGCCCTTTTGGAAACCAGAATAAATTACCATAAGGCTTTTTCAGATGAACTTAGCTTTAATAGTCAAATCCAGTTTCCTACTACTAATAATTCTAGCGGATAGTGACCAAGTGGAATAATATCTCTTTTAACATTTATGAAATAGTCATCCTCCCCAAGTGATATATGTTTGCAAGGACTTAACACTCTGAGATATCAAGAGATAGTAGAAAGTGAGTCATAAGTGTTTGAGTCTCTAATCTTGTCAAAGAGGGTTTGACCTCAACTAGGCTATGAGTTGTTATTCTGGTAGACATTATCCGAATGGCAGAAAGTGCCTAACAAGGGGGTAGTTTTCCAAGTTTGTTCCCAAGTCATCCCTAATTCCAAGGGTATTTCTTGAAGATATGGTAAATAGATAGGTTGAATTTCTTTGAATGAAGTTTGAATTTCATATCAAGGTAAATGGATTCTCTTGTTCTAGGTTTTTAGTGTTATTAATGCTAGCAATAATTTCAAGGATAGATAAGTGCTTTGTTCTAACCTCATTGATTTTTATAACAACATCAAAGCCTTCCCCCTCCCACAAATGTTTGGCTTATTAGGGGAGACTTTAATGAAATCCTTAAAGCCTCTAAGAAATTTGGAGGTAACTTTATTAGTAATAATAGAGCATCTTATTTCTTGGACTATATCAACCTTTGTGGCTTAGTTAACTTAAGGTTTAAGGTCAGTAAGTATACCTAGACCAACAAAAATATAGAAATAGATAGGATCTTATTGTGTAAAGACTAAATAGATGCCTGGCTGGAAATTCTTGGAATCAACATATTTCCTAATGCTACTATCTTTTATCTCCCTAGAACTCACTCGGGTCACTGCCCTTTCTTTCTTAACTTGGAAAAACACACCTCTCCCTCTCCAAAATCCTTCAAAATGAAATTAACATAGTACTCGCATCCTACTTTTATATACATAGTTAAAAAATTCTTTTCCCAATATTCCCCTTACTGAGGTCATCTCCTCTTTTAAGGGGGAGGTTAAAATTTGTAATAAGGAGGTCTTTGGAAATATTTTCCATAAAAAGAAGACTAGCTGGAATTAAAAACTCTCCCAACTATCCCCATAGTCTCTTCCTGCACAACCTGGAGTCTACCCTCACAAGAGACTTTAGTGAAATGCTAAAAAATGAGCAGAAATTCTAGAAACTTAAATCTAGAATAAATTACCTCACTAAAGAAGACTCCAATACTAAATTCTTCCACATTTATACCATTAACAGAAGGAGAAACAACAAGATTAGTTCTCTAAAAAATGACAATGGGAACTGGTACTACTCTTCGGAGGACATCAAATCCAATATTCTTAGCTTTTATTCCAAACTTTTCTCCTTCGACCACTCTTTTTCTCCTTTCAGATACCAAAGAAACCCTTTCTCAAAGAGCTCTATTAGGAATGAGGACTACCCCATGCTATACAGTTTTTACTCTCTTGGTGAAATCAGAAAGATTGTTTTCTCTTTCTAAGTCTCTTAGGCTTGATGAAATGCATCTCTTAATGTACCAAAAGTATTGGCATGTTATAGGCCCCACAACCATCAAATTATGTATTGGTACCTTCAACTCTTCCTCCATGGAAGAAAAGGTTAATTCCACAAATCTTTGTCTCATTCTTAAGTGCACCAATACTACTATTTGAGGAACTTCAAATCCATAGGTTTGTTCAATACTCAATACGAGATTATGACTAAAATCATTGCCAGCAAGCTCAAACCTTTCCTTACTAAGCTCATCATCCCTAGTCAATCCAGCTTTCTCCCCGATAGGAGAACCTCTAACAGTGTTATCACCATTCAAAAGGTGATCTTCCATTTTAGGAAAAGGAAAGGAAAAAAAGCTAGCATGATCCTTAAGATTGATCTATAGAGAGCCTTTGATAGAATTGAGTGGTCCTTCATTAGACAGATTCTCCACTTTTTCAATCTCCCTCCTTCCCCCCACAAATTGTCTACCCTTATCATATCCTGTGTTACATCCTTTTCTATATTTGTCAATGTCAATGGGGAAAAATCCCTATTTTAACCCCACCAGAGGTATTAGATTGGGAGACCTAATCTCACCCTATATCTTTATTATGTGTATGGAAATCCTAGCTATAAGAATTGATCATAAAGTTGATATACTCTCTTGGAATTCCATTATAATCAGCAATAGAGGGCCCCGAATCTCTCATCTATTCTTTACTAATGACCTGACCCTTCTTAAAACAGCCAATGAAAAAACTAAGTGACTATTAGGGAAACTCTTAATAGCTTTACTTTCACTCTGACTAGAAAGTCAACACCCAAAACTTCAAAGTCATTTTCTCCAATAACTGCAGTCAGGAGAAGAAAGCCAGACTTGCCAACATTCTCTCTATCCAGGCCAAAGAGAACTTTGGTAAATATCTTAGTTTCCCTATTTTCCATAAGAAACCCTGTATTAGGGATTTTCAATTCATTCTAGATAATTTTAACACCAAACTTGTTGGTTGGAAAATAAAATTCCTGAACATGGCTGGTAGGACTATCCTCACCAAGTCCTTCTTGAGCAAAACCCCTACTCATGTCATGCAATTTATCCTCATCCCCTCAAAAATTCATAAGATGATTGATAGGATCCAAAGAAACTTTGTTTGGGGTACTACCTTTGAGAAAAAAATGCATCTATTGAACTTGTCCACTCTAACCACCTCAAGAAAATTGAAGGGCTATGACTTCATAAGTTTTTCATTAGGAACACCACCATGCTGACCAACCTCGCATGGATATTCTATATAAAAAAACCAGCAGCATTTGGTCCCATAACCTTAGAAGCAAACATAGTCCCATTGGCATGGTCTACAAAAGCAAGAACTCCAAGATATGAAAAAATATCCACATAGAATGGGAAATTTGGAAGAGAGCCTCCTCTTAGATTATCCACTCAGGGAAAAAAGTTAATTGCTGGTCTAATAGATGGATCCCTCATTGTAACCCTCTCCTTATGATTATTCAAGCCCCCTTCCCACAACCCTATGAAAATATCAAATTCTTTCAGGTTTGAAAAAATAAGGAATGAGATTTTGGTAACGTCTCCTTGGAAATATCCAAAGAACTAATTCAGATCATAAAGAACTCCTTCACACCCAACCCTAATTCTACCAAGGATGTTCTCATTTAAAATATTATTGGGAATGACCTATTTACTAGCAGGAGTACTTACAACCTCTTTGACATAATCACAACTCAAATATTACTAACACCCCCACACCTTTCACCTAGATCTAGAAAGCTAGAATTATCCCTAAAATTAAAACCTTTCTCTAGCTCACACAACATAATAGACTTTCTACTAGTTTAACCTTATCGAAAATAAGAGTTTGGGAAAACTCTAGTTGTGATGTTTGTAACTAGGGCACTAAGGATACCACTCATATACTTTTGACTGTCCTATTCTCCAGAACTACTGGAGCACCATCCTATCCAAAAATTTCTCTTCCATGTTCATTACTCTTACCAACATTTATCCTCCCAACTTGCACAACTCTTAAAAGCTCTTGCAACACTTTGATTATTATAGTCTTTTGGATTGGCATGACATCCTCCCCTTCTGTCTATGATCCATCTAGAAAACCATAAATAGTAATATGTTTAATAATAAAAAAGTATACCTAGATTTAACCAAACCTATGTCGAGGAAGTAAAGTAAAAACACCTCACCATGAATGATAACCATAATACCCACTACGAAATCAATAATATCAAGTAGTTCAAACTTAACATTGATAACTCATGCTTAGGGAACCCTGGAAGGAGAAGAATTGGTGGAGTTATTAGATCGAGTATGGGGGATTGATGGTAGGTTTTTGTAAAACTTTTTTCCAAGACCAACAACAACAACATGGAATTATTGTCCCTCAACGAAGGTCTAAGGATTATAGAACAAAGGAACCTCCTCCCTATTGAGATCAATATTGATTCAATCGAGGTTCTATCTATGTTATCTGCTGGAACCTTACATTATGATATTTTAATTAATAAATGCAGTTCAAGGCTAAGAACGTTAGGTAATCCAAAGATGTCTCATTGCTTTAGAGAGCATAATAGAGTTGTAAATGTTTTGGCTAAGAAAGGGGAGAGGTCGAACAACTTTGAAGAAATATGTCTTTTTGAAGTTTCATTAGTGTGTGTGGCGGAGGCAGTTTGGGAAGACATTGAGGAAATATTTTTTGAATGGAGAATCAAAATTTGTACTTACAATTCTAATGTACCTGTCTTAAACTATTCTATCTTGAATCCTGTCTAATATATCAAGATGATTGTAGACTATTACCTTAATTTATTTTAATGCATGTCTAATTAACCAAAAAAAAAATTTGATTACCTTTATTTCATGGCTAGACTTGTCAATGGAGACAAAAGGTCAAAAGCAATCTACAAAAGGAATTTCATTTCCCCACAAGTCATAGAATAATTAAGGATGTTTGAGAATCAGTATATTTTCTTCGAGATTCCGATAATGAATAAGTTTGATTAAAATGATTATCAATTGACTTTAGAAGAGAGTGTACCTTCTCATATTCTACTCAATGGCATTCTATAAGCACCACCTTTTTCAAGTGGCATTTCTTTAAAGGCAATATGATGCCTAAGGTTGTTTTAACACTACTATTGGTATAAAGCAATGGTTTTACCCTCTTTTTCTCAATTTAGGTGTCATTCATCTTTCCTTTTTTGTTAGCAATATGATTACAAAGCAATTTTGACTTTTTTTATTTGGTTATAATCAAGATTTAATTTATTCCTACATCACACACATCCATATAATAGAAAATAATATGAAGTAAAACCATTTTGCATTTTAACTAAACACATAACAAAGGGCGAAGGCTTGCAAAACCTCTACTTTATTCACCCAAAACTTTAATGCCTTAATTTTTTAAATAATAATAAATTTTATTGTTTTAAATAAAACCAAAAAGTAATATCTTTATGAAGAAACAAAAACTACCTAATGTTTATACTAGAATTTTTTTAAATTCTTAATTAAACCATACTCACATCTTCATATTAGTAAATAACATTTTATACAATAATATTCAACAAATTGTATTGCAAATACATGTTTAATATCCTATTAACTTGAATTAATTCTTACTAATATAAACAATAATATAATAATAATTATAATGATCGGGTCGAGGGATGCCTCCTGTTCCCTCTTCTTATCTGACATATCGCAATCCTTATTCATACGAAGGCATCATAACATATACATCAAATCAAGATCAAATAAAAGATTTTTTATTCCTTCTTTATACTCGTCTATTCTTTGATCAACTAGATGAACTTGAAATACTGTATTAAAAAATGTCGATATGTGGGGTGAGCTTGAGCTCGAAAGTCGGCCTTACTCAAAGAATGATTGAGTTTGACTCAAGCGAGTGAGTGAAAGACGTGGATAGTTTCATGTGAAATTAAAGGCTTTATATTTTAAAAAATCAATTTACTATAAACAACATGGAAAAAAAAAAGAACATCAGTCACTTATTAGAAATCGACTTTAGGCCACAAATTCTACTAAGCCACCCTTAACATAATATAAGTAAAAGTGCGAAAAGTACCTCTTATAGTTGAATTACTAATTCTTTCAGTAATTGGAATCACGTAGAATATGCAAAAAAAAAAATTGTAAGAAATTACCCAAAATATATAGAGCATGCTAGAAATCTAAGCACACAAGCACTTGTACAAGCACATACACGCTCCTACAATCACTTTTGATCTAGTAATTTTTTGTTTATTGTGTACGACATGTAAATTTACATTTTGAATTTTGGCAAAATACATAGATAGGTCCATGAACTTTTTGACTTTTTTCGTATTGGTACCTCAATTAGCTCATGTACCTATTGAACCCTTTATTCATTCACAAATGATTTGATTAAGCATAAACGTCTAACGTGTCATTTTTTTTAAAGCCTGCAGTTTTTAAGTATTGGACGTGTGAAATGCACTTGTTGTGACGTGGAATTCTAACCATTCATAAAATTTTATGTCATGAAAGAAGAAAGAATCAAAAAGAAATTTAACAAAAAAGAAAATTAAATTATTTTTTGGGTCTTCTTCTTCCTTTAAACTGTATCTCTTTCCACCATTGAAGCACCACTAGATAATAACATATACTCAATTTCTTCTTTCCCCTCTTCTTTCATTATCACCCATTTTTTTCTTACATTCATTCTATTTTTTTTCTCTTTTATTTTTTTGACTTCTCAAATACAATTTTTAGTGAAAAGAAAAAAGAGGATCTCACTTTCATTTCTCCATTTTTCAACCAAAACAACACCCAACAGGCAACAACCATCAGAGGAAAATCTGAAAATGGAAGAAGGTGAATTATTTTCATATTGTAGTGAATGGTGTTGAATGTTTTTCTTGTGGAGTTCATTTTTATTTATAAAATTTGAATTTAAATTTATATTGAAGAAGCCATTGTTGAAAAACTTGAAGGATTCAACTTTGAGCTAATTTTGAATCTGAAATTTGATTGAATTTTATTGTAATTCAAAAAACACTATTGATTTCAGATGCAATTTGAAGATATAAATGTTATTTTTATGGAAGAAGAAGACGGTGGAGGCCATGGAATGAAAAGCTTCAATATCATTTCTTTTTAATTCCTTTCATATGTCTTTTTCTGATTGGTTGTCTTTTTAAAAAAATTGAGTTAATTATGGCTTCTCACTCTCCTAGTAAAGAATGTATTCCACATGTCATGTTAGCAATTATTTTTAATTAAAATTATTTTTGAATGAATAAAGGGTTCAATAGATACATGGTCTAATTGAAGTGTCAATACAGAAAAATTCAAAAAGTTCAGGAGCCTGTCTATGTATTTTTTTCTTGAATTTTATTGTAAATTATCTATGTTTTATACTTATTTCATGTTTTAGTGATATTTATGATTGATAATCTATGTTTATTTGATGTTTTCATGATAATTTCATGAATATCGTTAATATTGGGAAAAAGGTGAAATATATCTCAACAAACTTCACTTTTGGAAGTTTAAATCACGGATCACAAATAATTAACGGTATAAAAAATAAAATATCCACATAATAAAAATGTAGAATAGATAAAAACATGTAATAAACAAGAACAACAACAACAAAAATAACAACAACAACAAAAACAACAACAACTAGAGGTCATGTACACACATGTACTATAAAATTTATTGCAAAAGAAATGACTTGGGTTATGCATGATATGGAGCAGTTACATCTTATGGAGGACATGGCCCTTGATAGGAAGTTATGGAGGACACGAATTAGGGTTGAGGGTTATGGGGAGCGGATCGGTAGTAGCAGGGGAGCATTCTTTATTTGTGTCAAAAGTTTCTTGTTTATGGTGCTAAGTGATGTCTATGGTTTTGGATAGATAGTTTTAGTATTGTCTTGTGGCTGTAGTATTATCTTGTGGCTAGCGGTGTTAGTTTATTTTGCATATTATACTAGTTTATATACATCTATGTTTTATGTTTGTTATACTTCTATTGGTCCTAAGCCGGGGGTCTATCATAAATAGCCTCTCTACTTCACCTGAGGCAGTGGTATGGTCTGCGTACACTCTACCCTCTCTACACCCCACTATGTGGGAATACTCTGGGTATGTCGTTGTTGTTGTTGTTTGCACATGATGATAGATATACAGAGGTAACACATAGGAAAAACTATAAACATATAGCATGTAGGTAATCAACAATGATAATACGATAACACATACAACAGGACAAACAAAATACTCATAAACCTATAGTGCCAAACTAAGCCGATACAACTTGAAAAAATAAGCTCGAATTCTGAAAAATCTCCCGCGGAGTCATCAGAGCTGTCACACCCCTTTTCTTACCAAAAGGATATTGATTTTAAGTTCATAAAGGGTTTTATTATTAAGTGAAATAAGAAAAAGAATTGTTTTGAAAAGGATTTTTACAATTAAACTCAAAATCACCACTTGGCATAAATTAGGTGTGCCAAGTCATCTTTAGAAATTCCTTTTTAAAATAGTTTGACTCTAGAAACTGATCCACAAATAGAGATTCTAGATAAGGAATTCTGTTGACTGAGGGGAAGGTGTTAGGCACCCCTCAGTCCCCTAGTTCAACCACGGTCGCTCTGTAGAGTAGATCGGCTAGTAGACACTATGGAATGTATAAACCAACAAACATACAAACAAGACAACAAACAACCAAACAATCATATCTGAAAATAATGTCCAGTCTAATTTATTACAACCCAAAATAAAATACTGAAATAAACCTATGCTAACCTACACTAATACTAAACTATGCTCCACCCGATGCATCGGACCTTAATCATAAACGTCTTTCGCGTACAAGATACTTTGGGGCATACCCTAGTGAATAAGTACAAATGTCCTCGGGGCATTCCCCGGCTAAATGAATACATTTTCCCATTAAGGTAAACAAAATCATTCAATAAATATTCCAAACATTCCACAATTCACAAATTCTAAATTTTCCTACCCGAGCCTACCATTATCCTACCCAGCTCGATCTATCATGATTCTATCACTTTTAACATTATCAATGAATCAAAATTTATCCAAATTCACATTTATCAAGACCAATCCCTCTCCCAAAAGTCATTATCACTCATAATTAACTAATTTTAATATATAATCCACCAATTAATCTATGACAATTAAAGAAGTCCGAACACACTATCAAAAATTTTATCATCAATCACCCTGAATCACGTAAATCAGGACATCAATACGTTATATTAATATGAAAATAGAAAGAGATAGAAATGAAGAAGTACAAATGTCCTCGGGGCATTCCAGCGATGATTTTATAAGAAGAAACACTCTCGTCACTTTTCTCTCCTCACATGTGCCTTTCTCTTTTACTCTTCTCTTCCTTTTCTCTCTTCTCTTGATCTCTCTCTACTATTTTTCTCTCCCTCTATCTCTCTCAAATCTTTATTTTTATTTTATTTTCCAGTTTATCATGTATATGTGTGCGTCCAGAAATGATGAAGGGAGATTCAAGGTCAGACATTATGGGGGGAGGGTGATTAGCTGAGAGTGTTCTGTGTGTTTTTGTTGTGTAATTTATGTGTGGGGAAATTGTGTGCTTGTGATTATGTGTATGTGTTAGTTGAAGAATGGTGAGTGTCCTCTTCTCTTCTGTATGTGTATGTAAATATATGGCTAGAGAATATATTATGAGTGACGGTGTACATGTATTGTTAGTGGGAAAAATATGAATAGGTAAGGTAGGGGGTCTAGGGGTATAGAGGGTTGAGGTTTGGGTAAGGTAGAAAGTTATTATTTTTTTAAGGTGAGGTGGTTAAATTTGATTAGGTGGGGTGTTAAAATTGTTATAGATTTGGTTATTTTTTGTCCTTTGGGGGGGAAATTATGGAATGGTGTGGGGTTGTATGGTAAGGAGAATTAAATAGGTAAAATTGATATTTCGAAGAGACAAAATTACATGTCTACAGATACCTTGAGCCAAAAGTCAACTAGTATGGGTAGCTTGGCACATTTTTTGACCCAGGAAAGGCCTTTGGCCTTAGAGGTTTAGTCTTTAGCTAATCGGATAGTTAGTCTTGATATTTCGATACCTAAGCATATTTTGACATTTGTAGAGACTAGATCTTCTTTGATGGGGCAGATAATAGCTCATCAATTTAATGATGTTAGATTGAGGTTTTTTGGAGATAAGGTATTGAGTGGGGAGGCTAAGAAAGCCTCACTTGATTCAGATGAAATTTTGAGGATTGGGGGCCAAGTTTATGTGCTGGAAATGGGTGATTGTATTAGGTTGATCTTGGAGGAGGCCCATTGTTCCAGATATTTTATCCATCTTTGTGTAAGTAATATATATCATGATTTAAGACAACACTACTGGTAGGATGGTATGAGGCGAGATATAGAGGATTTTGTAGCTTATTGCCTATGTTCTCAGCAGGTGAAGGCCAAGCATATGAGACCTGATGGATTACTTCAAAGGTTGCCCATTCCCAAGTGGAAGCGAGAATGGGCCACCATGGACTTTATGACTTGTTTGTATCGTATATCTCATGGTTCTGATAGTGTTTGGGTCATCGTGGATCGATTGACCAAGTCAACTCATTTTATTCTAGTTTCGGTCTTATTTGGTGTTGAGAAGTTAGATCGTATCTACATTCATGAGATTGTATGTCTTTATGATATGCTAGTGTCCATTATTTCAAATAGAGGTCCTGTGTTCACATCTTACTTTTGGAAGACTTTTTAGGATGAGTTGGGTACTCGAGTGGATCTCAGTATGATATTTCACCCCAGACTGAAGGTCATACAGAGAGGACTATTTAAGTTTCTTAGGATATGCTCCGCGCTTGTGTGTGATGGATTTTGATGGCCAGTGGGAGCATCATTTGGCTTTAGCAGAGTTTGTATATAGTAATAGCTGCTTTTCCAGTATTGATATGGTTTTTTTTAGTCATTGGATGTTAGGCGCCCCAATGGGTTGGTTGGATGTTTCAAAGGTGATACCTCGAGGTACGGACTTTCTTTGTGCGGCTTTGGATAGAGTCTGGGTCATTTATGATAGACTTAGAGCAGCTTCGTGTAGGCAGAAGTGTTACGCTAATGGTAGACTTCGCGCCTTGAGATATGGTGTTGGTAATCATGTTTTCTTTGGAGTTCCACCTATGAAGGGTATGATGAGGTTTGGGAAGAGGGCAAGCTTAGCCCTAGGTATATCGGACCATTTGAGATTCTACGAACTATTGGTGATGTAGCTCATGAGTTGGCTTTGCCCCCTGATCTATCATTGGTTCATCTAGTTTTTCATGTTTCTATGCTTCATTGTTATATTCCGTATAAGTCTCATGTTATTCGTTGAGAGTCATTTTACTTAGATGAACGGTTGCTTTTTATTAAGGATCCAGTCTCCTTATTGGTAAGGGATGTTAGGCGATTGTGCTCTAGAATGATTTATGTGGTTAAGGTCCAGTAGCGAAATCAACCTATAGATGAGGCTACTTGGGAGATCTAGTCTGATATGCATAATTCTTATCCTCAGCTCTTTGTTGATTCAGGTATTTCTATGTCTTAGTTCAAGGACGAATTAGATTTTTAGTGGTGTATGATGTAACAATCAACTTTTTGATGAAATATGTAAATTGTGTATTTTTGTGTGATTTGACTATTTTACCCCTTTCATAGTTGTATTATGGTATTTTTGGAGTTTGGGATTGATTAGCATAGTTTTCGATGTATTTTGGTACCATTTATGTGATATTGTGGTTTTTGATGGCTTTGAGAGTCTTATTTTAGACTTATATGGATATCTTTTTATTTAATGCGATAGATGGATGAACGAACTACGCCATCAACTCTGTAATATTAATTTTAGGCTAGGTAGACCTTTGGTTCAAGTTTCGATGATCATTTCGACCTACTGGTTAGAAATTTGAAAAAATAAAAATATGAGTGTGGGACCCATATTTGATTGAAACAACTTCAGATAGAAAATCTGACTTCTCCAACATATCCGAAATGTCAATTTTAGGGCGGTAACATAGTTGGTGTGATTTTACGTCTTTCAAAAATCTGATTTGGCCACTGAGTTTGGAGAGGAGCATCGAATTTAGTATGGTTACATAGTTCGTTTACGTATGTCTCACTTTGAACGAATCCCAAACATCTCGTTGAAATCCGAATTGGACTTAAAGATAGAAAAATCTGGTGCAATTGCATTTTTTTTGCTATAAAAACAACTTTCCCCCTCTTTTTAGCTCACTTTGCTCATTTTTTACGTTGTCTCTTGAGAGTTAAACCCTAAAATAGCATGGCGGCTTAAAAGTGAAGCTTGTGGGGGTTTGGATAGTTAGATTAACATCTATTTCTAGATTCTACTACGGATTTAAGGTAAGAATTCACCTTTTCTTAATAATTTCTTGATTAGTTTCTCAAAACCCCAAAAATCTTAGGGCGTGATTTTAAACCCCAATTTCACTCCTTTTCACTTGAATATTGTTTTTATCTTATAATTGCTAGTTTTTCGTCAATTTAACCTTCAAAAGAACTCCAATTCTTGATTTTAACCCAGATTCCAAAGATTTTACTTGGTAAAGCTTAAAAATGATTTTTCTTTGATTTGAACCTCATTTTTACTCGATTTGACTTAGTTTTTCACTTTTAGATTCCAAAAAATATGGGGAACACATTTTGGAAGTAAAGTTATGATTTTGTCCTTTTTTTTCGAAATTCTATTTTGGGGGTCCATTTTGACCCTGAATCAAAAGTACTCAATATGGGTGTTGTTGGTTTTGTTTTGATGAGTAGATTCCATATTTTGATACTTTTAGAAGAGTTCAGGATCATTCGTAGAAAGTAAGGTCGTAGGTTCGAAGTATTACCGACTGATTTTGGCTTTTGAGGTAAGTTATGGCTTAACACTTTCAGTCTGGGCTGAGTAGTAAATAATAATATAAAATGCATGTTAAGGGTCGGAATATTCATGAAAAATGATCATCTATGTGTTGTGCCCGTGTGGGGGCCTATATGTTATGTAATTGTTGAAATTAAGATATTATGTGATATGTCTGACCGTGTAGGGTCCTATGTGACATTGATAGACTTGAATACATATGAATAATTGTATTATGTTACTAAAATGCTTAATGTGGTACCATTGGTTTATTGTGAAAATATTCATACTTTATTGGTATGTGAGACATGTGGAAATTCATAGATAAAACTAAAATAATAAGTGGATATTGACTCACGTGGTTGTGAAAATGTATCATTGTGGTTGGGTGTAGAAATATATTATGTAGTTGGTTGTAGAAATACTCATTGTGACTGATTGTGATCATTGCATCCTCATGTCATACTCATTAATGAAACATTGATACTACCGTGGTAAGACCTGAGTAACACTGGCAAAACCTTTTTAAAAATCCTCCTCGAGGGATATGTCGGGAGGAGATATTATAACACCTTATAAAACTATTTCTGAGGGATGTGCTGGAAAGGAGATATGAGATATGTGGATTGTATACTGGTTGACAAACCCCTTATGGATCCTGCGTTGGGAGGCTTGCCTCCGTAGATGTATACGGAGATTGTTTGACGACCTCGTGCATCTTCATCAATATTATTATGTACATTGCACTTACTTTATTGTGTTTATTATTTTGCGGAGAAATTTTGACTTTAGAGAGAGTCTATAACGCCCCGAGAACCTATCCCGAGACATCATATGGTGCTCAAGGCCACACGTGGCTCAAGCTAACCCTCTAAACCTGTCATTACCATTAGAACTCTCTACAACACGAATAATCATAAAGTAGGGAAGAATAATCATGACATGAACATACTGAGATATGAAGTAATACGGTTCTGTACAAACAAAATACTAAAATCTCTGTACATACTGGCACACTAGTCTGACAAAGCCTCTACTTCATAGGATTGAGGAGCCATTGGGACAGATCCCCAACTGACACGTACTGATCTGAAAGTAAACAACCATCTATTAGCAAGAAAAAATTGGAGACACAGGTCCTCAAACCATGAGGACTCACCAACAGCAGAAATGTAGATGAAGGTACTCAAAAATCACTATTGCTGCTGAGACTGAGCACCTGAACCTATATCATGAGAAAATATAGAATACAAAAGAGTATCGAAGTCAGTACTTGGGAATGTACTGACCATGTGGGGGTGGATGCAATATTTTAAATAACATCATAAATGCATAAGAAAATCATGCATGCTAACAATAACAACTCTCTTCATTTGAATTATCTAAAACTTCATTTCATTAAGTCATCAGTAATAACATATGCTTCATAAATCTCATAATTCATTTAACTCAACTCAAACTCTTTGAATCATGATTTAGAGTGACTCGGTATCTCATGGTACTTAGATCATTATGGACGTGGGAATTTCTTATAACCGACATAACTACACCATGTGAGCCGTATGAAGTCCAACGTTTTGCCCTCCTAAGGAGAGAACCCCACATTGGCAAGGGTGTCGTACTCTTTCCATGGAGTACAACCACAATATCATCATCACAATCTCATACTCGGCCCTTTGCCCACAATTATCAACATCAATCCTATGGTGGCACGTAGTTTTAGAAAAATACCACATTTCCCGCTCGATGATAAATACTCCTCCTAGACTCAGCTCAGAACACGTTAGGAAATGCACCTTAATCAATATCAACTCATGGGTCTATTATAAAAACCAAAACATAATTATATATCTCATCTGTAAATCATAAACATCTTGTGGATTTCTAACTCGACTCTACTCAACACAATCTTTCTCAACATCAAGTACATTTGCTTTTCGAATCATATTCAAATATCAAAAGCTTCAAGAAAACATCATAGGACTCATTCTTGACTTTCAATCTCAAATATCGATACATATTCAATAGTCAAATTTCTCATGGAAAGGCATAACTTATGACACTTGTCTTAAATCGCTTAGAAATCATCAATACATAATGACAATATACAACTCATGGAATAAATTCTCAATTTAAGAAACATGATGGTGAAATAATCATAAATATCAAACTTATTCAACTCAAATCTCATAAATCATAAATAAAGAAATTTGGGTGCAAACCCACTTGCAAAATCATGTAAATCAATAATAGAAAGTAAATCTTTAGGCACAAGAACGAAAGGAGTGTTCTTGTCAAACCCCACATACCTTGAATTTTGATTTGAAGATGTAGAAACTTGTTCGGAACTCTTCTCACACTTTTAGACCAAGATTCTTGATGCCTTTGACTTGGGAAACTTAGTTCTTGAACAACTTGAAGAAATTTATGGGAGATTTCTTGAATTTCTTGGAGATGATTTGATTCTTGGGTTTGGAAGAAACCATAGGTTTCTAGAGAATTCTTGAAAGAAATTTGGAGAGAAATAGAGAGAAATGATCTTCTCTTCTCTCTCTCTCTCTCTCTCTATATATATATATATATATAAGGCCAGAAGGAGCGGAAATGACTAAGATACACTTTTGAAAGCAAGTTGAAAATTGCAGATCAGGGCCTGTGACGGTCAATCAGATGGACTGATAGTCCACCAAGTCGTCCATCACTCGAACACCAAAACTGAAACGTTCTGCCTCGATATGACGGTTGACCTGATCGTCCATCAGAAAAGTGACGGTTCACCAAGTCATCCGTTACTTAAGGGCTAGAAATGAGACATTCTGTCTCGACCTGACGGACCCCTTGACGGTCTACCAACTTTGTTGTCTCACGATGGCCTAAAAAAGGAGTCATTGACTTGTCTCGATGGGGAACTTGACGGCCCACCAGGAACCTGACGGTCTGCCAGGTCGACTGTCAAACCTGGGCGATTCGACACCGTTCAGTAAAATGGCCATAACTCCCTCGTCCGATGTTGGATTTCAATGAAATTGGTATCGATGGAAAGCTTATTCAATAAATTTTAAAGTCATACATATCCATTCAAAAAGACAGATTTAGGCTTAAGAAATGATCAGGGTATTACAATATCTCCCCCTTGGACACATTCGTCCTGGAATATTGCCAAATAGCCCAAGAACAAGAGAAAATGAGGACGTATAGCTGGAATAACTCATATCTAAGGGATCACTTTACCCTAAACTTTTGAGTACTTTACCAAATGCATAAATCATAGAGGGAATAATCATATAGCTGAATACATTAAATTAGGAGGAAACTGAATTAAGGGATTAGTACCTTCAGCTTGATTCAAACTCGTGGAGAAAAGATAAGGGTAACTGGCTCGCACATCTTATTCTGTTTCCCAAGTAGCACCCTTGACAGATTGATTTCGCCACAGAACTTTAACCAAGGGAATTTCCTTGTTCCTTAGTCTACGGACTTGATAATCTAGGATTTCAACTGGGATTTCATCATACGAAAGGCTATCCTGAACATCACAACCTTCCGACGGATCAACAACAACAGAGTATCCAATGTGTTTCTTGAGCATAGAAACATGAAACATAGGATGTACAGCTAACAGCTCTGCAGGCAACCCAATCTCATAAGCTGCTTTCCCAACACGATCCAAAACTCTATAAGGGCCAACATATCTAAGACTCAGCTTCACATTCTTTCCAAATCTTTTCACCCCTTTCATGGGTGAAATTTTTAAGTACACCATATCACCAACTTCAAACTCAAGAGCTCTTCTTCTCACATCTGTGTACGACTTCTGATGACTCTGGGCTGTATTCAACCTCTTCCGAATTAACTTAACTTTCTCCATAGCCTCAAATACATCATCAGGTCCAATCTCAGCAACTTCACCCACTTTGAACCAACCTATGGACGATCTACATCTTCTTCCATACAAAGCTTCAAATGGAGACATTTCAATGCTAGCATGAAAACTATTGTTGTAAGCAAATTCAATCAATGGTAAATGTTCATCCCAACTTCCTTTGAAATCAAGAACATAAGCCCTCAACATATCCTCCAAAGTCTGAATAGTCCTCTCAGCCTGACCATCTATCTGCGGATGAAAAGCAGAGCTAAGATGAACTTGGGTTCCAAGACCCTTCTGAAAGGCTCTCCAAAATTGAGAAGTAAACTGAGTACCTCTATCGGAGATGATAGACAATGAAACTCCATGCAACCTGACTAACTCTCGAATATACAGCTTAGCATAGTCTTCTGCGGTGAAAGATGTATGTACTGGAAGTAAATATGCTGACTTAGGAAACCTGTCTACAACAACCCAAATCGAATCATGATGAAGGCGAGAAGGAGGTAAACCAGTCACAAAATCCATGTTCACCACTTCCCACTTCCAAGTAGGAATGTTAAATTCTTGCGTCACACCACCGGGTCTCTGGTGCTCTATCTTTACCTGCTGGCAAGTTGCACACTTTTCTACGAACTTTGCTATATCTTTTTTCATACCATTCCACAATAAATTTCCCGCAAATTGCGGTACATCTTGGTAGCACCGGGATGAATAGAATATCGCGTTCCATGCATATCAGCCATAATTCTCTGCCTCAGATCATCAACATCAGGTACACACAATCTATTCTGAAATCTCAATACACCATCTCCCCCTTGGGAGAAAACCTCCGTCTTTTGGTCTTTAACTAATTCTTTCATTTCGACCAAACGAGAATTTGTATTCTGCTTATCCTTCACTTCAGAAACTAGGGAAGATTTGGAACTACTTTGGACCCAAGCATTACCCTCAGCTGATTCAAGCAATCCCACACCTAACCTAGCCAAATGATACACTTCATGGGCTAAGTCCCTCTTATCTTTCTTGACATGTGCTACACTACCCATGGACGACCTGCTAAGAGCATCTTCCACTATATTGGCCTTTCCCGGGTGATATAACACACTCATATCGTAATCCTTTAGTAATTATAACCATTGCCTCTGTTGAATATTCAACTCTCTCTAAGTGAACATATCCTGTAAACTCTTATGATCCGTAAAGACATCAACATAAACACCGTACAAATAGTGTCTCCAAATTTTCAAAGTAAAAACCACTGCAGCTAACTCGAGGTCATGAGTCGGATAATTCTTTCATGAGGTTTCAACTGCCTAGAGGCATAGTCTATAACTCTACCCATCTGCATCAACACACAACCCAAACCAATTCTGGAAGCATCACAATATACCATAAAATCATCTACACCATTAGGCAAGGTCATCACAGGGGATGAAGTGAGTCGAGTCTTCAACTCCTGAAAAAAAATTTCGGAAGAATCTGACCACCGGAATTTAACCTTATTTTGGGTCAACCAGGTCAAAGGAGTAGCAATGGAAGAGAAACCTTCGACAAAATGACGATAGTAGCCAGCTAGACCTAAGAAACTCCTAATATCAGATGGGGAAATAGGTCTAGGCTAATTCTTTACAGCTTCTACCTTTTGAAGATCAACTCGAATACCATCAAAAGAAATAATATGACCCAGAAAAGCAACTGACCTTAGCCAGAATTCACACTTGCTAAATTTGGCAAACAACTTTTGATCCCTAAGGGTCTGTAAGACAATTTAAAGATGATCTGCATGATTGTTTTCACTCTGGGAATATACAAGGATATCATCTGTAAACACAATAACGAACATATCTAGGTATGGTCTAAACACCCGATTCATAAGGTCCATAAAAGCTGTCGAGGCATTTATTAGCTTGGAGGACATGACCAAGAATTTAAAATGACCATAACGAGTGCGTAAAGCCGTCTTTGGAATATCACACTCTCTGACTTTAAGTTGGTGATAACCAGATCTCAAATCTATTTTTTGAGAAGTAGCTGGCACCTTCCAACTGATCAAATAGGTCATCAATTCTAGGAAGAGGGTACTTGTTCTTGAATATCACCTTGTTAAGGTGATGATAGTCAATGGACATGCATAATGAACCATCTTTCTTCTGTACGAATAGAACAGGTGCACCCCAAGGAAATACATTAGGCCTTATAAAACCCTTATCAAGAAAATCTTTGAGTTGCCCTTTCAACTCTTTAAGTTCTGCGGGGGCCATACGATACGGAGGAATAGAAATAGGATGTGTATCAGGGATAAGATCAATTTTGCATTCTATCTCTTTATCGGGAGGTACCCCTGGGAGATCTTCCAAGAAAACATCAGGAAACTCATTGACAGCACTAAGAGACTGAATAGTTGAAGTCTCAAACTTAGTGTCCTTAACTCGAACTAAATAATAGATACAACCCTTGGATATCAATTTCCTAGATTTTAGATAGGATATGAAATGACTTTTAGTAGATACAGAATTTTTGGACCGCTCAAAGACTGGCTCATTGGGAAACTGAAACTTGACTACCCGGGTACGATAGTCTATAGACGTATAACAAAAGTGTAGCGCATCCATACCCAGAATAATATCAAAATCAATCATGTTTAGCTCAATCAAATCTGCAAGCATGACTCTGTTAAGAACAGTGATAGGACACTTCTTATATATTTGCTTAGCAATAACAGATTCACCCACAGGTGTAGAAACTAGAAAGGGCTCGGAAATCTTTTCAGCACTAATTTCAAAATTCACAGCCACTAATGGAGTCACATAAGAAAGACTTGACCCAGGGACCAGCAACACATATACATCAAAACAAAATACATAAAGCTTACCAGTAACAACATCTGGTGAATCCTCCTGCTCCTGGCGGGGTGGTATATCATAAAAGCGATTTTGCTGCTGACCACCTGTAGTACTAGACGAGGCACCCTAAAGAGGAGTAGGATGATCTATAGGGGCTAGAGCACTTATAGTTTGATTCTGGGGATGAACATCGTGACTCCCCTTTCTAGCATATGGGAAATCCCTGAATTTGTGGCTCAACTTACCACAACCAAAGCAACCCCTTGTACCGACTAAGCACTCACCGAGATGGTATCTACCGCACTTTGGACATGGGAGAGGACGAGGTCTATTACTCAAACTATCCTGGGACCTAGACATAGTAGGCATATTACCCTACTCCGGCCTAATTCTAAAGGCAGGAGTACTGGCTGATAAAGGCGCTGGCACTACTGAGCGGCTCTGGAACTGAGGGTGGATCCTTTCAGAAAATCTAGCCTGACTATACCCCTACTACTCTGATCTAACTCTCTTATTCCCTCTCATTTTCTCTCTCTCCTTCACTTTGTCTACTTCAATCTGCTAAGCATGAATCATTAGTCTTGAAAGGCCCACATCCCTATTAAGCATAGTGGATCTACACTCTTTCACAACATAACCAGATACACCAGCCAAAAACTTACTCATACTAGTTCTAGAATCAGCCATTATACCGGGAGCATACTTCAATAACTGGTTAAACTTATGGCAATACTCCTTAACTGTCATGGGGCCCTGTCTCAAGTTCATAAATTCTTCTGATTTTTCCTCACTCAGCTCCGGGGGAAAGAATTTTTCTAAGAAGGCATCTTGGAATAATTTCCAAGCCACAGGAGCATCATTCTCCCCTCTACTTTTCCTCTACATCTCCACCCAATCATAAGCAACATCTTTCATTCGATAGGCAGCTAATTCAACACTCTCCTCCTCAGTCACGTGCATAATCTAAGTGATCTTTCTCACTTCATCTAAGTACATTTGCGGGTCTTCACCTACTTTTGACCCAAAGAACTTAGGTGGATTCATTCGCATAAAGTCACGAACCTGGGATGCAGCAGAATTATTCCCTTGCAGAGGTGGAACAATAGCCTGGGTGTTGTCTTGGGCGTTGGCGGTGACCGCCTGGGCTAGCGCTTGGAAAGATACCCAAAATTTGGCATGGGACATCGACTCACCTAAAGTATCAACGGGTTAAGGTCGTTTGTTTTTTCTGCGAGCTCTATGAGAAGGCATTTTCTATCATAAGAGAGCATGAATTAATCGTAGAGAGAAACAGTTATAGGCACGATAGACTCTTGAAAGAAAGAAATAACTTTTCCTAAAATATCCCGTAGCCTCTTACTCATAGAAGTGGCGCGCTACACAGAGATGATCAAGACTCTACGTAATGCAGCTAATCAGACTCCCTAGGACTCCTTGAACCTTAGGCTCTGATACCAAGCTTGTAATACCCCGAGAACCTATTACGAGACATCACATGGTGTTCAAGGCCACACGTGGCCTCAAGCTAACCCTCTTAGCCTGTCATTACCTTTAGAACTCTCCACAACACGAATCATCATAAAGTAGGGAAGAATAATCATGACATAAACATACTAAGATATGAAGTAGTACGGTTCTGTACAAATAAAATACTAAAATCTTTGTACATACTGGCATACTAGTCTGACGAAGCCTCTACTTCATAGGACTGAGGAGATATTGGGACAAATCCCCAGCTGACTCGTACTGAACTGAAAGTAAACAACCATCTATTAATAAGACAAAATTGGAGACACAAGTCCTCGAACCATGAGGACTCACAAACCGCAGAAATATAGATGAAGGTACTCAAATATCACTGTCGCTGCTGAGACTGAGCACCTGAACCTATATCATGAGAAAATATAGAATACAAAAGAGTATGGAAGTCAGTACTTGGGAATGTATGAGCATGTGGTGGTGGATTCAATATTTTAAATAACATCATAAATGTATAAGAAAATCATACATGCTGACAATAACAACTCTCTTCGCTTGAATTATCTAAAACATCTTTTCCGTACGTCATCAGTAATAACATATGCTTCATAAATCTCATAAGTCATTTAACTCAACTAAAACTCTTTGAATCATGACTTAGAGTGACTCGGTATCTCATGGTACGTAGATCATTATGGACGTGGGAGTTTCTTATAAATGACACAATTACACCATGTGAGCCGCATGGAGTCCAATGTTTTGCCCTCCTAAGGAGAGAACCCCACAGTGGCAAGGGTGTCGTACTCTTGCAAGGGAGTACAACCTTAATCTCATCATCACAATCTCATACTCGGTCATTGTCCCACAATAATCAACATGAATCCTATGGTGGCACGTAGTTTCGGGGAAATACCACATTTACTGCTCGGTGCTAAATACTCCTCCTAGACTCAGCTCAAAACGCGTTAGGAAATGCACCTTGATCAATATCAACTCATGGGTCTATTATAAAAACTAAAACATAATTATATATCTCATCTGTAAATCATAAACATCTTGTGGATTCCTAACTCGACTCAACTCAACACAATCTTTCTCAACATCAAGTACATTTGCTCTTCGAATCATTTTCAAATATCAAAAGCTTCAAGGAAACATCATAGGACTCATCTTGACTTTCAATCTCAAATATCGATATATATTCAATAGTCAAATTTCTCATGGAAAGGCATAACTAATGACACTTGTCTTAAATCGTTTAGAAATCATCAATACATAATGACAATCTACAACTCATGGAATAAATTCTCAATTTAAGAAACATGATGGTGAAATAATCATAAATATCAAACTTATTCAACTCAAATCTCATAAATCATAAATAAAGAAATTTGGGTGTAAACCCACTTGCAAAATCATGTAAATCAATAATAGAAAGTAAATCTTTAGACACAAGAACGAAAGGAGTGTTCTTGTTCAAACCCCACATACCTTAGATTTTGATTTGAAGATGTAGAAACTTGTTCGGAACTCTTCTCACACTTTTAGACCAATATTCTTAATGCCTTTGACTTGGGAAACTTAGTTCTTGAACAACTTAAAGAAATTTATGGGAGATTTCTTGAATTTCTTGGAGATGATTTGATTCTTGGGTTTGGAAGAAACCCTAGGTTTCTAGAGAATTCTTGAAAGAAATTTGGAGAGAAATAGAGTGAAATGATCTTCTCTTCTCTCTCTCTCTCTCTCTCTCTCTCTCTCTCTCTCTCTCTCTCT
>NC_061116.1:176184326-176251159 GCF_002878395.1 Capsicum annuum
GGACTGACGGTCCACCAAGTCGTCCGTCACTCGAACACCAAAACTGGAACATTCTACCTTGACGTGACGGTTGACCTGATGGTCCGTCAGAAAAGTGATGGTGCACCAAGTCGTCTGTTACATGAGGGCCATAAATGAGACATTCTGTCTCAACCTGACGAACCCTTTGACAGTCCATCAACTTTTTGACGGTCCACCAACTTGGCCGTCGCACGATGGCCTAAAAAAGGAGTCACTGCCTTGGCTTGACGGGGCACTTGACGGTCCACCTGGAACCTGACGGTCTGCCAGGTCAACCATCAAATCTAGGTGATTCGACACCATTCGGTAAAACGGCCATAACTCCCTCGTCCAATGTTGGAGTTCGATGAAATTTGTATTGATGGAAATTTCATTCAATGTTCTTCATGAAAAAAGTAGAAATTAGAGAAATACAACATGGTTTAAATATCAATCACTTTAGAAGTCATACATATCCATTCAAAAAGACATATTTAGGCTTAAGAAACGATCGGGTATTACAGAGTCGCCCCTTAATTTTGAAAAGGAATTAAGAAAACCTTTATAAAATATTTTAAACAATCCAAAATAGAAAATCATTTAAAGTTTAAATATTCTGAGTAAGAGGCTCCTATTAACGTTTTAGGGAGGTGTTAGGCACCTAAAATATCTGCTAACTTGTGGTTATCTAGACTGTTTAAAAACATCTTTCGATTAACTTCAAAAAGGTTAATTTGTTGAAAAGTGATTGATTTTTTAGAAAAGACTTGTATAAAATAGATTTAGGGGACTTAGTAGTAATTTCAACTAAGTCTAAGCAAAATTAATAAACACATAAACATATAAAAGGGGGAAGGGAGGAGAAAGTAAAAGATTTAGGACATTGGACCCAAATCACCGAGATCTGTCCTAGTCTAATTGGGCTTTTGACCCATTTCACCTGTCCTAATCTAAATTTTTGAGCGTTTGGCTCGAGTCTTACTCTACCTGTATTAAATTTACAACTTTGTCTTTGAGGCCCCAAATAAATAAATACATAAATAAATAAGAAAACAAAATAAGGCCACAGAATTCAAGACTTTTCGAATCCCCTTGGAAATTCATCATCGGGCTTGAACCCGTCTTACTTTACTCCATCTTTGTTCATACGCTAGGCAGCGCCCC
Organism: Capsicum annuum; assembly: GCF_002878395.1. Lineage (NCBI taxonomy): Eukaryota > Viridiplantae > Streptophyta > Magnoliopsida > Solanales > Solanaceae > Capsicum > Capsicum annuum. Next base: position 176,185,491 of record NC_061116.1, read on the forward strand.
CTTTTGGATCATTTTTTGGAATCTTAGAAAAGATGTGGCCCGTTACAAAATGAAAGGAAGGAAAAGTCCTTTTGGACTCTCAATGGGTTAACATGCAAATGAACAAATAATGAAGATCAATGTGTATCCGAAACATATAAAAAAAATGCACCAATGTAAAGGATAATAAATATTTTGACTTAAAAGAAAAGGAACCCATTTTTTAATCTTCAATCAGAGAGAACAAAAATGAAAATGGGTATATTATCATAATGAATCTACACAATTGTAGCTACCACTAGTATTTGAAAAGAAAGAAAGAAAAAAAAAAGTAGTTTTAAAGAATGAAAGAGAGAATCTTGGAATATAGGCAAGACATGGAAGAATTGAAATGTTGAAGATTAATGCAAATGGACATCATAACTAAAGAATATTCTACTATATTTGTAATCTCAACTGTTATAAAGATGATGGAACCTTTAGCATATTCTATTTGCATCTAACTGTTGGAGAAAAATGCCTCATGCTTTCCCATGAGTATTTTACAAATGGTCACCCAACTTTCAATTCATTGCACCAATATCACGACTAACTTTTGTAATAAAATAAAACTGAAGTATAAACTAAAGCATGCAAGAAAATGTATTCAGTTTAGGAAAATACGAGAAAATTGAAGTGAAGGTAAAAAACAAGTCTCTTAAATTAATCTTATAAACACGAATAAATAAAAGAAAAGGATGACTTAAGCTTATTAAAGTATAATTAAACATTTAGACAACTAACCCAAAAAAACAAAACACATATTCTAACCACTGAAGCTTGTAATACGCAGCAAGTGCTTCAAGGAGCTCTCTACATATTATAAATAGTTCGCATCAAGGAGATTTTACAATGCATAACCACGAAACGACCGCTATACATACAACAGGTCAAAAGAAGAAACATTATACGAATACAAATTTCAAATTCTATAAGAAAAACCATGACATTAATGGTGCAAAACAGTGGCAGCGATCACATCAATTAGAACAACAACAACCATCATCAACGAACCCTACGGCCATCAAAGCCATCTACATCAATCAATCTTTGCATGGCCTTATAAGTACTAATACGACTATCGATTGACTAAGAAAAGAATGCCGAAACTAAAAGAGAGATTATAAATACTAATACAAATGTCGAAACTAAAAGAGAGATTATAAATACTAATACGACGACAAAGAAAAGGATGTCGAAACTAAAAAGGAGAAGTGTTACCTTTTTTCGAGCAGCAAAATGGAACCTTGAGCTAACTTCGGAATTTACCACCACCGTAGGTCGATCCTTCGAGCATTCCGATCAATCGACGGCTAAAATTTTTCCTAAAAATGAAAGTTTTTACTCGTTTTTTTTTTTCTCAAATGGCTCTTTTCATCTTGAGACTTGCGATTAAATGACCAACTTTCAAAAGAAGAAGGTAAGAGAGAATTTTACTAAAGAAACTAATGTGCTCTGAAATTTTTTCTTCTGCTTTTTTTTTAGAACCCCCCTCCCCCCAACAGTGCTCCTAAAAAATTCCTTTTATAGAGAATAAAGTAGGGTTTATTTAAGGCTTCGAACAAGGATCATTTTGGTATTTTTATCAAAGGGGAATTCAAAATTTGAACTCAATATAGCATTTTCCACCAACAAATTATACGAATTTTGGGAATTTTTGTACAAATTTGAAAAGATCGACCAATAGAAATTGAGAGAATCGATCATTCCCCCAAGAACCAATGAAATTTAACCAAATATATACGAATTCATACAATTATCCTGAAATTTGTGGAATTTGGACGTTGGGGAAGGACACCTCAACATTCTCTAGAAAGTTAGACCAATTTTCTGAGAAAACCAAAGCGGGAAAAAGGCTTACGCATTATTGTCGGTTGAAAACAGGTCGCTGGTCGGGTTTTACGTTGGACAAATTAGAGCTGGTACGGAGTAGTACTCTAGTTAGTTTGGAGTTGTATGCATATACTGCTGTGTTTTTTTCGTCTGTTGAGTGTCGTTGTTGAGAAGAGGATAATGAATATAGGTGTTGGGCCGGGTTGTAATTGATTTGGACTGGGCAGCTGCATTGTTGAAAAAAATGGGTTAGTGTGTTGTTGGATTAAATGTGGGTTTAAAATTGGGGTTGGGGTTATTTAATTAGATTTGGCCAATTTGTTTAAGTTTTGGCCAAATTGAATTAAGATTCTAAATGAATTAATACCTCGTTTAATCTTGAGTTTCTCGATTTTAATAAAATCAAACAAATATATATCCAAATAAATTATTTTGATTATATTTAAATCAAGATTTCAATCTTTTGACTTTATTCTCAAGATAAGCCTTGATTAAAATCTGATATTTTGTAAAAATAGATATTTAAGTAGCAACATTATAAAATTTCATATAACGATAATATATAATAGCTACATAAAATGACAAATTTATCCAAATACATATTTTGAAAATCTTTTTATTTAGATGAAATAAATATTTTAATATTATTAAAAACCGAAGAAACTCGGGATTCAATTTAGTCGTAGAGGGCAAAATTTAGGTGTCAACATTTATATTGTGTTGTATTGCCATATTGACTTGCCATATATGTAATTGTCTTATCTTTTTTTACTTATATTTGATAATCTTGTATGTGCATGTTCCCCCTTATTCGACTTATATGTGATATAATGCATAATTGTGTTCTATCTTGGTGTAATGTTATGATATATATGATATATTAGAACTGTTAGTGCAAGAGGTATGGGCTACTGTTATGGGACATTTTCTGATTGCAGGTGACATGCCCTTAGTGTATATTTGGTATGCTTTATTTACTACTTTACTTGGTTGACCTATGATACTTACTACAAGTAGACCGTACTCATGCCTACTGTGCCCTTTTGGTGCATGTCCTAGCCCGAGTGCACCTCAACTTGCTTGACTCAAGTGATTGTTGGAGCTTCTAAGGTAGTGGTTGGACATTCATGCATTCGAAGTTCACCTCTATATTTCTATATTAGTTATGTCTTTGTTAGTGTTTGGAGACAGATATTTTTCTTTATGGTTATTTTCTGACGTATTTGACTCCGGAATTGTATTAGTAATTCTTATACTGTTGACACTAGGTTTTGGGAGTTATGGTTGCATGTGTTGATTTTATTCTTTCCGCTTTTATTATATCTATATGGTTCGGCTTCATTCTAGAAGCCTTACCTTGGGGTCACTTCTATCTTTTCCCTGTGTGTATTAGTTTGGGTGAGAGGCTTACTTATCATGGTTCGCCGTGACAAGTGCCATCATGACCTATCAATTTTTGGGTCGTGACAATAGTGCACAAATTTAGTGCACTATATGAAAAATAGTTAATAGTACATTATTTTTGTGCACTATGTGGAAAAAATGAATAGTGCACTATCTATTTTAAATGGCATAAAAAAACATAAATCACTATTTTTGTGCACTAAGCCTATTTCAGTAGCATTCTACTTTTAAGGCGAACTTCCAATATTTTTTAAAACTGGATGTATATTTTAGTTCCATTCTCTTTTTTTGTTTAATTTTACTTTTTATTAAAAATAATCACATGATGGACCAACCCTTCTTACAAACAAATCAGCACCTACCATTATTCCCATACCCGGCCCAACCCAAACACAAAAATAACATTTATCATGAGTAGGGTTTCTAAAATCAAAAGTTTCCTAAACTACATTTCAGCTCCACCGCCTCTTGCACTACTGTTTCGCTTCCTTCTGTTGAAGATGATAATCAATCTTGTAAATTCTTCTTTATGGTATCGTGTTTCTTTCAGCTTACATAGGTGACTGAAATCTCTTCAAAATTTTACTCTTTTGTTTCCAATTTCCTCTAACTATTGATACTCTCCTCTTCTTAGCTTCATTCTCTAATCTTTGCAAAAATTGAATATTGTTTTGCATCTAAGAAGACCTGATCTGCAGATTATACCAGCTAAGGATGTTGTCTTCTTCTTTTGTCCCCTCACTTTTTCTGGATCTGCTTTGACCCCATCTTTATTTTCTTGTACGATTTGTAGATCAATGGAGAATTGATGTCGCATATATTCAGCTATCCGACTCTATCTCAGGTATTTGCAGCTCCATCTGGGTCATCTATACTTTCTTGATACTATGCATTGGTTACTGTTCACACTTAGTAATCTAACCCTTTCTTGTTTTGTTTGTATTCCAAAACAAAACACCTGATAGATTTAAAGAGCAAGTAATTGTTGATGTCAGATATAATCAGCTATCTGCCTCCATCTCAGATCTTTGCAGCTCCCTATGGTCCATCTACACTTTTTTGATGCTATGAACTGATTTCTGTACAAGCTTAGTAAAACATACACTTTTATTGATGATACATACTTCTATATATAAATTATATGTATACTATGAAGCTTGAATGTTTTCCTGTTCCTTATTATCTTACTGGTATGATCCTCAAGTATGGCCTTTGGTATTTGTCACTATTTAAGATTGCTTTACCTTTTTTCCTTAATTTTTGATAGCTTGTGATGATGGAAGCACCTATGTCCATTTCTGAATTAGCTAAATAATCAGCTAATTGATTTCCCTCTCTATATATATGTTCATACTGCACTTGCTTGTTTTGTATAAAACTGTGTATCTGCTTAACTGTGTTTTCTATGCTCTATGGACACAACCAAACATTTGTCAATACCTTCTGCATTAATAGAAAGTTCGTCTGAATGATAATCTTATTATGCTGCAATTGTGAACAATGCTTAGCTGCCTGTAGAATTGTATTAGCCTCTGCATGCATACTATCTGCATAATGTTGTGGTTCTCCCTTAGCAAATAAGACATCTCCATCTTCATTCCTCAAACAAAAAGCATAGGAACTGCCTCCTTCCTCTCCTCTTACAGCTCTATCAGTATTATATTTTACCCAGCCCTCCTAAGGGGTCTTCCACAGTACTGTTATATCCTTCACTCTTGTTTGCAATTTGCTCAATTCTGCAATTATATGTGGCTATTTTTTTGGGAATTCTATTTGTGGTTTCCTGACCTTCAACAGCATTCTAAAATTCCTTGTAACATTATATATGATCCTCAATTCTGTAGTTTGCTTATCTTCATGTTTTTTCCTGTTCTTTCTTCTCCACAATTCCCATAGATTTATGCTAGGACTTGCAAAGTAGTAAGGCTTTTCTCTTCCTTTTACTTCAGCATTCCACCATCTCAGAATTGTTCCCCTTAGAGTCAGATTGTGAACATGAATACTTGCATAAGAAAAAAAATAGGACCAAGTCCTGTTATCTTGGTAAGAATTCCTGAATACATGAGCAAATGTCTCTACTTTCGGGGTATTACAACACTAGCACTTAGATGGCCCTTGCATCCTCTATCTCCTAATAGTATTATCTACATGAATTCTTCTTTCCGCAGTCTCCACATGAAAAAACTAATCTTAAAAGGTACTCCTTTCACCCATATCTTCTTGAAAATATTTTTATCCCCTCCCTATTCCTTATATACTACTAGGTTGATTTAACTATGAATAATCCTTTAGAATCAATACTCCATATAGGACAGTCCTCATCTATTCCTGCTGGAGGGATGATTTTGGTAAGAACATGATCTGCTACTTCATCAGTGAATAACTTTCTAATCAATTGTTCATCCCATATATCATTTCTGATCAAATCTTTAAGTTGCTTATACTGACTTTGTTCTATATCAGCTCCTTCTATTATAGAGTATAGATCTCCTTGTCCTATCCAATTGTCCAATCAAATATCACTATTTCCTTGCTTTACTTGCCATACTATCAAATGCTCCATCATATCTCTATCTTGCAGCATTTTCTTCCACACTTGAGAACCACTTGCACTAGTTTTCCACATTACTAATTTTGGATGCTCCTTTTTACAGTATTTATTGAACATATACTCCCTCCAAATTGTTTTTGTAGTACTTAATTCCCACCATAATTTACAAAAAAGTGCCATAGATACATCAGAAATTCTTTTAAAACCCAACCCACCTTCCTCTTGTGGTAATCTTGATGTTTTCTATTTCACCCAATGTCTTCCCCTTTCTTCAATTTTACTACTCCAAAAAAATTGAGCAAGCATTCTTTGAATAGTATTTAGAACATTAATGGGAGGATTTAATATTGATAGGCAGTGTATTGGGATGCTCTGTAACACATAGTTGATTAGTACAGCTCTACCTCCATAAGAAAGCAATTTTTGTTTCCAAGTCTGAATCTTTCTAGCAATTCTATTCAGTAGTTGCTGGTAGTAATCCTTTTTCTTTCTTATGTAAGAAATAGGGCACCCTAGGTAAATAAAAGGTAATTCTCTTCTCAAAATACCAGTAGTCACTTCTGCTAACATCCTTACTGCATTAGATACTCCTTTGTGCATATAAATTGCACTCTTCTTCTTGTTTATTTTTTGTCCTGATATTTCCTCATATTTATCCAAAACTGTCGTGACCAACTGTAAAGTTTTCACTTTATTTTTGCACAAGATGATCATGTCATCTGCAAATGCAAGGTGATTCAATTTTGGACTTTCTCTCGGCATCCCAAACATCCTAAAATCCTTCTTCTGCATCAGTTTCTTCAGTGCTCTTGATAACACCTCTGCTGCTATTATAAAGAAAGTTGGTGACAAAGGATCCCCCTGCTTCAAACTTCTTGTAAATCTAAAAAATCCTTTAGGCTGACCATTCAAAAGTATTGAATACCAATTATTTTCCAATATTCTAAAGACCATGTCTATTAGTATCTCTGAAAAACCAAAAAATCTCAATACCTTTGTTAAAAACAATCACTCTTCTCTATCATAGGCTTTCATCATGTCAAGCTTCAACACCATGTTAGGTGGCTTCCCTGTCTTTCTAATTTCAGACACAATTTCCTGCACTACCAAAACATTTTCAGCAATACTCCTACCTTGAACAAAATTTGCCTATTTCGGGGATATCAAATGGGGTAAAATTCCTTTTATCCTTTCATGAACTATTCTTGAGAAAATCTTATTGACAAAATTACTAAGCGAAAGAGGCCTATTCACTACTAACTTCTTTGGTAACAATACTAAATTAGTATGAGTAATAAATCTAGGAAGTTGAAATCTACAAAAGAAAGCTTTTACCATTTTGTGGATGTCCTGCTTAATGATTTTCCAAGCATCTTGGTAGAATGCCTCTGTCATCCCATCTGGTCCACCTACACTATCTCTATTCAGCCCCATCATAATATTTTTGACCTCATCCTCATTAAGAATTCTCATTATTTCTGTATTTTGTTCATCATTCACCAATTTTGGTATTTCCTCTAGCATGCTGAAATCATCAGTATCATTTTGTTTGGTAAACTGTTTCTAGAAAAAAATTAACTGCAGCTTCCGTAATATCTTGTACTTCTTCCAACCATTTTCCATCTTCATTCTGTATCTTACTGATCCTGAGCCTGCTTCTTCTTTCTTTCATAATAGTGTAAAAAGCTTTGGTGTTTCTCTCTCCATTTTTGAACCATTCATACCCAGCCTTTTGTATCCAGTAATATTCTTCCATTTTTAATTGCATATTCAGTTCTGCCTGAGCTTTAAATAAATTAGCTCTATTCAGTCCACTAGGATCCTCCTCTAATTGTTTTTATCTTACCTTAATAATATCCTTCAGTGTAGCAATTTCCTGGAAAATATTACCAAAATGCTCTTTACTCCATTTAGTTAAAGCTGACTTAGTGTTTTTCAACTTCTGTTTAAACACTATAAATGGATTTCCTTCAATTTGAGAATTTTAATTTTATTTAATCACCTCCAAACATGTTTCCTCTTTTAACCAAAAATTCAGAAATTTAAAAGATGTAACAATCTGCTCATTGTTTGTTTTGCACTGAATTAGCATAGGTGAATGATCTAATCTACTCCTAACTAGATGTTTCACTTCCATCTGCTGAAACATATGTTGTATTCTATCATTGCACAAAACCCTATCTAACCTCTTGAAAATGCAATCCTCATCTATTCTCCCATTCTACCAAGTGAATTTACTCCCTTTAAAATGGATTTCTTCCACATTACATAAGCTGATCCACTGATTAAAGTCATGAGTTTCATTAACAGTAACAGGTAAACCCCCTATCTTTTCTTCTTCACTTCTAATCACATTAAAATCCCCTCCTATAAGCCAAGGTACTTGATAGGAATCTGACAGATCAGGTAGTGAATCCCAAAGTAACACCCTTTCATTTGCATTACATTTAGCATAGACTAAGTAACCAACAATGAGATACCTTCATTTTGATTGGATACTTTCAGAGTTAGTTGTTGGTCTTCATCTTTCACAATGCTAAATTCCACATTCTCTTCATAAATACCCAAATTTTTCCAGATATATTTAGCACAGCATGCTTCATCCCCAGCCTCCTCCTATGCTCTTCAATATATTGACCATCTTGGAAAGGTTCCATTAATCCAATGAAGTAAAAATGGCACCTTTTTTGCATTATTATAAGTTTAGTAAAAGCATGTTGGGTGTTAACAGACCTTATGTTCCAAATCAATGCATTTATTTGGATTTTGATTTAGCAGTGTGACTCCTTATATGCATTGTTTATGATTTAGCTTCTGCTCTACTACCACTCTTTTTCTTTTTCCTTATCCCTACTTGTTTCTCCTTCAGAGCTTTTATTTATTTAGGAGATAGATCTGCTGCTTTAGCCACCTGATTGATGTTTTCTTCAATATCATTCTCATCAATATCTTTCTTTGTCTGATTACTATTTTTTATCATGTTCTATTCTTGTATTACTAAGGGTGTAATCCCTTCTAATACCATCAACTCCTCCAGCTCTTCATCATAGGCCTGCAGTTGCATTTTTCAGTCCCTTCTTCCTGATGATACTGATTCCTATCAGAATGTGAAATCTTCTCTTTACTACTATCTTTAGTTGGCTCCATAATTTTACTTGAGTCAATTTGTTCCTCTATGCTGTTTGATCTGTTGCACTATAATTCTTTGCATTTCTATCAATTACCTCTTAATTTATTTTCTTTTTGTCAGCTAACTTATCCCCTTGATTAGCTACTTTGCCTTTGCCAAAACTTGTATTGACCCAATCTTTAGTGCTGATCTTTTCTCCCTCTTCTGATTATTAGATTCACCTTGTCCTTCCTTATCATTATTGGTGTTTTCTATGTTAACTGCATCTTCAAGAGCTGCAAAAGTATTTGACATTTGCAGCTCCTTTTCTTCTTCTTCATTCAACTTTCCCAGAATGTGAACAAATCTATCCTTTTATATTTGTTTTTCCTTGTAAGCCACTGATTAGTAGTGATACCTCTCTTTGTATTATTCTGATTATGTGATTGATTTCTCTGCATATTATTTTCTTTGTCTATCACCTTTGTTTCTGCCTCCTTACTCTCCTCCGTCTATTTGTCATATAACGTTGGATGTTTATTCCAACAACTTGCTTCATCATGTTCTTGCAAACAACATTCTGTACAGTACTTTGGCATGTAATCATACTGAATTTGGACCCACTTGGATTTGATTTCCCCTGTAGCTTCATTCTTTTCATTAATTCAAATCCTTTGGGATAATTTTGCTACTAAATCCACCTCCACTTTCACTCTTGTACAGCTAGGTCTTGTGTGATTTTTTGTAGCCATATCAACAGCAAAAGGTTTGCCAACTACTGAAGCAATAAAAAAAATTGCATCTTTTGTAAAAAATTCAAAGGTAAATCTGGCATGGAGATCCAGGCTACTGCAATTATGGTCTCAATATCTTGTTCAAACCATGGATCCCATTTCAATGTCCTCATCTGCCAATATTTTTCCATTTAACCAATGTAATAAGTTGCAGTTGACAATAATTGAACATAGTCCTCAAACATCTCCAGCCTGAATAGTACTTGTCTTTCATCTAATACTCCAATGGTGCATTGCCCCTTTATACTATATTGATTTGGGATGATTTTGCGTAAAACTTCAATATGTGGATTACCGTATGAGAATTTGCCTATGATATCATATTGTAAGTTCTCTTGCATGATAAGATTTCGCACTTCCGATGATTTCCACCTAATAGAAGGCTCTCTATGCAACATACTAATAGGTTTAGGCGGAACCCTAATATTAGTCATATCCACCACTATTGGCTTCAATAAATCTACATATTTCTTAATTCCATATCCTTTCTTAATGTTCTGATTACTGTCTTCATCGTTACTATTATTCGGTGGGATGGTCCCACCAGCTATGGCGGCCATAATGGCCGGAACAACTATAATTTTGGTATTACTCGTCAATAGGGTTTAGGGTTTTTTGAGTAGTTCCGTACTCTCTCTACACCTTAAATGTTTTTAAAGTTTCCATGCTCATTTGTCTCTCAACTTCTATTTTTATTTATTTTTTTCAGTTTTTTATTTTTGATTTTTTTCTTGTTTTAATTTATTTGTTTCAACCTTTATTTTTTTACTTTTATTTCTATTTTTTTCTTTTTTTCTTAAACATCATTTATTTCTTCATTTTTTTTCTTTTTAAATTCATTTATCTCAACCTTTATTTCTCTTTTATTTTTCGTTTTTATCATTTCTCATTTTTTTCATTTTTCTCAAATTTTATTTTTATTTGTTTCTTCGTATTTTTTTTCTCAATCTTTATTTTTTATTTTTTATTCTTCTCTTTTTTCTTAACCTTTAGTTTTTTCTTCTCTTTTTTTATTTTTATCTCAATCTTCTTTTTCTTTTCTCTATTTTGTTTCTTCTCTCTTTTTTTTCTCAACTTCTATTATACTTTGCTAATAAATAAAAAGTTGGATAATCCGCAAATGGAACTTCTTTCTTTGACATCAAAGTAAATTTAAGGGCATGAGTTGTCGTTTGGAAGTTCTTTAAAATAAGTCTTGCATCTAAGGCAAATGTTATAGAACATCTCATAAATTAGACACAATGTGGTTGTGTCAAGTCTTGCTCGTGGGGCATAACTTGTTGTTTGAAAATCCTTAAGTCTTGCCTCTAAGGAAAGAGTTATAGAACATCTCATAAAACAAGACACAATGTGATAGTGCTGATACTTGCCCATTGGGTGTAAATTATTCTTTTGGGAGATTCTTAGGTTAAGTCTTGTCTTAGAGGAAAGATTAATAGATCATCACATGAATTAAGACACAATATGACAGTGTTAACTCTTATCCATGGGGTGTAACTTGTGGGCTAAGTTTTTCCGCTAAGGCAAGAGTCATAGAACATCTCATAAATTAAAATACGATGTGGTATTGTCAAATCTTGCTCATGGAGTGTAACTTGCTATTTGAAAGTCCTTGGACTAAGTCATGCCTCTAAAGTAAGAGTTATAGAACATCCCATAAATCAAGACATAATGTGGTAGTGTCAACTCTTACCCATGGAGCATAAGTTGTTATTTGAAAGTCCTTGTTTTATAAAACATCTCATAAATCAAGAAATAATATGGTATTATCAACTTTTACCCATGGGGCATAACTTGTTATTTGAAAGTTCTTGGGCTAAGTCTTGCCTCTAAGGCAAGAGTTATTTAATATCTCATAAATTAAAACACAATGTGGTAGTGTCAACTCTTACCCATAGGGCATAACTTATTGATTGAAAACCCTTAGTCTAAGTCTTGCCTCTAAGGGAAGAGTTATAGAGTATCTCATAAATCAATACATTATGGTATTGTCAACTCTTGCCCATGGGGCATAACTTATTTTTTTATGGTCCTTGAGCTATGTCTTGCCTCTAAGGAAAGAGTTACAAAGCACTTCATAAGTAAAAAATATAATGAGGTAGTGTTGACTCTTACCCAATATATGTAATTTGTTGTTTGAAAATCCTTGAGATAAGTCGTGCTTCTAACGCAAGAGTTGTAAAACTTTTCATAAGTCAAGACTTAATATGGTAGTGTCAACTCTAGCCCGTAGGCATAATTTGTTGTTTGAAAGTCCTAGAGGTAAGTCTACCCTCTAAGGTAAGAGTTATAGAACATCTCATAAATCAAACTACAATGTGGTAGTGTCAATTCTTGCCCATGAAACGTAATTAACTTGTTGTTTGGAAGCCCTAAAGTTGTCTGTAAGACAAATTCATAGAACATATCATAAATCAAGATATAATGTGATAGTATCAACTCTTGCCCATGAGGCGTGACTTGTTGTTTGGAAGAAAGCGAAGAAAGGAAAAAAATTGTGAAAAAATAAAAAAATAATGAAAAATATTTAAAAAGAAAAAATAAAAATAAAATAAAATAAAATAAAAATATAGAAGTCGAGAGGATAAAAAGGAAAAAAATAAAGGTTGAGGAAAAATAACAAAAATAAAGACTAAGAAACATTTAAAAAAAAAAAAGCAAAAGAGAAGAAATAAAAATGAAAGAGAAATTAAAAAAAAGAAAAATTTTAAAAACCATAGAAGTTGAGAGGAGAAAAGGAAAACAAGTAAGGGTTGAGAAAAATCAAAAAGAAAAAAAAATAGAAATGAAAAATATAACAATTGAAGTAAAATAAAAAAGAAAAAAAGAAAAAATAGAAGTTGGGAAGAGAAATGGAAAAAGGTTAGGGCTGAGAATAACTAAAAAGAAAAAGAAAAAAAAACAAAAAAAAAAGTCAAAGTAAATAGAAAAGAAAAAAAAAGAAGTTGAAAGATAAAATTACTATGGAATTTTTTAGAAATATTGGAGATATAGAGGGGTGAATAGGTAATTCTGCTATATATAAAAAAAAAAATTAGTTTGTACTCCCTCTGTCCCATTTTATGTGTCATCATTTCCTTTTTAGTCCGTCCCAAAAAGAATGTCATGTTTCTTTATTTGGTAAATATTTAAAAATACAATTACACTTATACCCTTATTTTGCCCACTTAATTACAAAAAAAAATAGTAGCACATTTTTTGATAAAGGACAATTTGGTAAATATTATCAAGTCTTCCGTTATTTCTTAAACTCCGTGTCTGATCAAATGGCGATACATAAAATGGGACGGAAGGAGTAGTACTTTTGTTATAAGGGACAAAAAAACAAAGTCGTCCATTATAAGGGCATTTATATAGTTTACCTATTAGTTTTTCAATAACCATTTTTTAGTGAATTTTGGAAATTTTTCTTCATTTCTCCGAAGACACTATATTATATTTTATTTGTATTGGCAACTAGTGGGATATATTGTTGAGTTCATACATATTTTAGTTATTAATAAAAGAACATGATATATTATTAATACTACTTATTCCATCACGTTAAGTCCAGCCTTTAATAGAATTCTCAAAGGTAAGAGTCTTGAATAGATCTCTAAGTCTACATAAAGCATGAAAATAATGCAAGAAAAGAGTTCTTATGGAGTTAGAAGTCTACTTAGCTGAGAATAATAACAAGGAACTTCAAGTACATAAGGTTTTAAATACAGAGAGAACAAGACAAAACACAATCAAATAAGCAAGATGAATATTTAAGAGAGTTTTGTCTAGCTATCGGACTGCAACCTGATACAATCAAATCAGATTTGAATAACTTTTTTTTAGTTAAAGAGTCTTAGCTTGATAAGGTTTAGTAATGATGTACTGGGAGTGTTTATTAAGTTGTAATTTTCCTGCTTTCTTAGATCAGTGTTATACTGCTTTCTTAGATCAGTGTTATAAACCGATTTACGATTTATCTTAGCTTGATAAGGTTTAGTAATGTTGTACTAGGAGTGTTTATTAAGTTGTAACTTTCCTACTTTCTTAGGTCAGTGTTATAAACCGATTTAGGATTTATATTCAAGTTGGGAATCAACTCAAAGATTGGGGAACATATACCTCTCGTGTTAGGAATTAGAGTTAGTTCGTAGATTGAAATTCTTTTCTAATCTGAATTTCAAGTCGGGAAACTTGACATGAATTCAATAGTTTGGAGAGATTGTTGAATATTAGGAACTAGAGTTAGTTTGTAGATTACAAGAGTTGCAATCTAAATTTTACTAAGGCTCATAATGTTTAGCGAAGTTGGGATTAAACCTATAGTGGTACAAGTCGTGATTTTTCCCTTTGTATGTTGGATGTTTACCACGTAAAATAACTGTGTTACTTTCTTTACTGCTTGAACACATTAGGCAATCTATGTTATATGTATGTGAAAATCGGACATAACTCACGAGAGTTATTAGGATGTGAAAATTTTTTATGGTTAGTGAGATATGCTATGTAATACTTATATGAGGGTATTTTTAATTGATAAAACTCATATTGATGGGTCCCACTTCACTATAAATTCTCCTTTTCTCTTCTCACATATAACGGTAAATAACATAACAATAAGAAAAATAAGGTAAAAATAGTAGCGTTCTGAAATGTATTATGTTCTTGTTATGAAATAATAAAGAACAAAGAAGAAGAGTAGAGAAAGAATAGAGAGTAATTCTTATTTCTCTTGAGGGATGAATTACAATGAAGGAAAACCCATTTATTTATAGGAAAAAACTAACCTTGGGGTTTGTAACTTTTCCATAAATAAACATACACAATATATGGTAAAGTAGGTATTCACTATATATGGTAAAGTAGACATTCACTATATATGGTACATTTATAACACTCCCCTTAAATATCTAATTGATAGATAATACGCTTATATGCTGCCTCATTAAAAACCTTACAAGGAAAACCAGTGGGATAAAACCTTGTAAGGGAAAAAGAGTACAGCGCGTATTAACTCCCCCTAATGAGAACATCCTTGAACCTTTGCATTCCGATCTTGTGCACCATCTTCTTAAAAGTTGCAATTGAAAGAGACTTGGTGAATAAATCAGCCACATTATCACTTAAACGAATCTGTTGCATATTAATATGACCATTCTTTTGGAGCTCATGTATGTAGAAAAGGTTTGACGAAATGTGCTTCGTTCTATCTCCTTTTATGGATCCTCCGTTAAGTTGTGCTATGTATGCTGCATTATCTTCATATAGGATTGTGGGTATATTGTCACATTTCAAACAATATTTTTCTCGAATGAGATGTATCATGCCTCAATCATACACATTCTCAGCTTGCTTCATGAATAACTATTATCTCAGCATGGTTCCATGAAGTAGCTATGATAAAATTCTTTATATATCTCCAAATATTGCAGTACCACAACATATGAACACATAGCCTATTTGAGACCGAGCTTTATATAGGTCAGATAAGTACCCAACATCAACATGACCAATAAGATTGGGATTACAAACTTGCTAACAAATTAACTAAAAAAGGCTATATCAGGCCCTATAGTACTTACAAAATAAATTAGTGCATCAATTGCACTAAGATATGGTACTTTATAACCAAGGAGTTCCTCATTATTTTTTTGAGGCCTGAAAGGATCCTTATTCAATTTTGTATGTTTCTCATTTAAGCAAAAATTCTATTGCTTTTGAAAACTCTCCAAGAGTTCCAATGATACTCAAATCATCAAATTATCTCTTATGAGGCTAATAAAAAGTTTCTCAGAAACTTTATATGCTTCAGGCATTTTGAATCCTTTAGAGATTTTCATATGGATTTTTGTCAAGCGACAATATCCAACGTGTCAAGTACGACATCTTCAAGTGTCTGGACTGCAAACCAAATAAGTTTTATACTTACCAAAATCCATCCTTTCGTGCCACTTGATAAATATTTCTACGTCAGTATGCTTAAATAAACGTAGAATTTGGATCGTCGTAATACTTTACAATATTATGTTAATATTGTATCAAAGATATCATCGATGATATATCATTTTGTATCGATTTACAATGTGACATAACATTTTGAGATCTCATCACTTCATTATTTTCAGGTACCTAAACCTCTCATAGGTTTCATGAAGTGTTATGTCATAGGCTCTTCAAGAGCACATTGCCTTCTTATTATGATTATTTGCTCCTTATCTTTTTCGAGGACTATTTTATTAGGAACTGATTAGTCTACCATGCTTCATACATGCGTAGATTTTGTCCTTTACAAATGCAAAATAGAAGTACTTGCAGCTTAGATATGCGATTAAATTTGAGTCAGTAAATACTTTCTGCATATGACTTGAATTATCTTTTGAATGAGGATCTGATGATAATTCCTAACATATTTAACAGATGCTTTTAATCTCCACCTTATGTTAGTATAACTAACATACATCCTTCATTTTTTTAGGAATACATCTTTGTGCATCATGGTGTATTTATTACTTGTATACCACACATCAAAACTATTAGATGAAATAGTTGGTTCCTATCCTTGAACCAATTGAGAGGGAAGAAATAATCATAATTTATTAGTCTAATGCATTCAAGTCTTATTGTATGCAACATATAATATTTCATACCAACACATGAACTTCGTTCTCATCAGCAATGGTTTAGCTATTTGTTGAAGGCATTCAATGTCAAACCATTTTTATCAAGATGAATTATTTTGATTGCACAATCTGAAAGTTGTGCTCTTAACTCAATTTTATTGAGCAAGCAACTTTATGAATGTCAAACTACAGGTTGAAAATAAATGTTCATGTGATTATCTTATTGATGCATCTTTTCAACATATCTCATGAAAGGTGAACGGACCCTTATTCATCTTTTATATTTTTCAGATTTTGAGGGATCCAATCCAATAGTTAGTTGGTTCAACCAACTTATCATGAGAACAAACAACATGAATAATTCTTGAAGAATTTTTTAATTTTTTATTACATGTCCAATACTCAATATGCATATCTTCGGGATGTCATAATCGTTCATGTCAACTTATGAACTTTTATTCTAGCAAACTCCAAGTTTACCATGACATGTACCTTTTTACTTTAGTAAATTTCAGATTCACTATTACATGAATAAATTTCAGATTTACTACTTTAGAAGTAGATTTCAAAATAACTCTTCTCGATTATTCTGCCTCATTCGGAGGTGAGTTGTGAAGCCATCACAATCAAATTCACGTTTGTTGATAAGCTTCACTATATATCATCACATTCACCCAGGGAATGAATCTATTCTTATAGCAATTGAAATTCTCATTCCCATGAATGAAATATAATCATGTCGAAAGCTTATCAAATTGATAGCTTACAACCTCTTTTATGATATTGCTACCTCAGGAGCAAATCGAGGCATACATATGATCAAGAGAATTTTTCTCTAATATATCTTATAATCATAATATGCGTGTGAAAATATCATCACTTTTGATGATCATTATCATATTGCCCTTCCACGCATATATTCGTGTATTCAATCACTTGTCTTCTTTCAGACATATTATGCATTGCTATCATATACACTTCAAGAATGAAGTAAGTTGTCATATTTCAGACTTATCATATATTGCTACCACATTCACTTCATGAAATGGAGCATATTCAATGAGACATATTTCATGACTTTTCATTAAAAACACACTATTTTTCCTTAGCCATCATATTATCATTAATATGGTGCATTGAGATTCAAACTCAACGTCTAACTCATATAAAGGCGTCTTAGACATAAATTGATGAGAGTTAAACCCAATATATTATCATCCCTTTTGATAACATTATTCTTGAGGAATAAATTTAAAACTTAAATAGTTCCAAACCAATTATGTTTCCTCAAATCCAACAATAATTATATTATTAGTAACAAAAGAAAGATAACATAAGAAATTACTAACCTTGAAATTATCTATAGATTTATAATCTCATCTTGTTTGGTAGAGTCTCGTGCTGATAACGTGTTATGAAATAATAAAGAACAAAGAAGAAGAGTAGAGAGACAATAGAGAGTAATTCTTATTTCTCTTGGGGGATGAATTACAATGAAGGAAAACCCATTTATTTATAGAGGAAAACTAACCTTGGGGTTTGTAACTTTTTTATAAATAGACATACACAATAAATGGTAAAGTAGGTATTCACTATATTTGATAAAGTAGACATTCACTATATATGGTATATTTATAACAGTTCTATCTTTTTCCCTTTCCCTCTAACATCACTTCTCCAATTTTTCTCTTACGTACTTTGTTTTCCTTCTCCTTTTTATAGTTTCGATTTTCATTTGTCAAAAATCAAATAAAGATCAATAAATTAATAATAGTTTAAATTTTATTTTCTTCATTTTTTCTCATGTCTTCTTTTCTTATTTATATTTTTTATTTGATTTTTTACACTATAATTTTTAGAATATTAACTATTTGTACAATACTTGTGTGAAATTAAATTCCTACAAAGACAAATACACATAAGGGCAAAGATAAGTACGTACCATATTTTAAAAAAAAAAAAAAATTATTCTTTGATTTGATTCGATATTTTGACTTTTAATAAATATGCTTAACTGCAAATGCAAATCTAATTTGAATTCTTTGTTCAAGATTTCTTGAGATTCCCTTAGAGTTAGATTCAATTTTTTGGGATGTAAAATGAAAATTTTCAGTTTTTTTTCTTCTGGGGTACAAAGGTCAACCTTTTTTTTAAGTTGATTTAATTGAAAGTACAAAAAATATTTTTTCTAAATTGAAAGGAGGGGGAGTGTTCAGAGGTCGGTTTGGATCGATTATTGATCAAAAGTAAAATCAAATCAACATAATTAATTTTTAATTTATTTAAATTAGATCAAATATATATATATATATATATATATATATATATTATATATATATATTATATATATATAAAAATAATATCAATTTTTTTTCAATTGTTTGAAAAAAATAGAAAAAAAAAAGACAATAATTCATTGAAAAAAAGAAAAATAAACTCTTATATTACCACACACACGCACACACACACGCACACACACACACACAAACACACACATATATATATAATCAATTTTGTTCAATTGTTTGAAACAATAGGGAAAAAAGACAATAATTCATTGAAAAAAAAAAAAATAAGCCCTCATATTCCCACACAAAACAGTAACATGACTTACATCTAATATAAGATAATTAAATAATAAATAAATCTTGATAAAAATATATATAAGATATTTAAAATTACTCACAATAAATAGTATATTATGTATATATAATTATAGTATAATTTTCAATTTGGATCATATATTTATTTGATTTTCTTGGACAAAATTAAAACTAAATCAAATATTATCGATTTTTAAAAATGTAAAACTAAACCAAATTAACCAAATAAAAATTTATTTATTTAATCAATTTAATTAATTTTTTATTTAAATTAATTTTTACCCAAATCATGAATACCCTAGATAGGAGTATAAAAAGAGGTGAAAAATATATGTGAGAGAAGAATGAGGATATAGTAGACGTTTGACCATGAGAATTTTTTGATCTTTTTCAAAAACTTATTTCACTTTAGTAAAAAGGGTGAAAATAGTGGTGTTTATTCATAAGAATTATTTCACTTTACTGAAATTATTTTTGAAAAAGTGAAAACAAGTCAAATTTATCTTCACTTTTTTCACTCCTATTTCTTTCACAAAATATTAAAAACAACTTCAATTTATATTTATAATCAACACAACATCAACTCCAACTCTAATTCCAACTCTGACTCCAACTGAAATTTTAACTTTAAGAAATTATTATTTTTATGACCAAACAACTCCACATAAAATACAGAAGCACATGGAAAAAGAAAAAGAAACCAAAACGTGGGCTGGAAATTGGGAACGGAAGTATAGGAAATAAGGGGAGAGGTTGTGCTGACAAAAGGGACCATAATAACACTTGTCAAAAAATAAAAGGGGCCTCATACAACTATTGTAAGTTGAGTCTCATTCCAATTAAAAGTTTTCCCTAAGAATGTGAAAAATATCATATAATACTTTATTACTAATATAGAAATGAGCTAAAATCAGGTGGTTTCAACATGTCTGATTATTGTCTATTCATGTTAGTTTTAGGGTAGTTTTTGCTTTTCACACAACTTGATTATGTTCCCTTTTATTGCTATTAAAGCATACCACGTGTTGAGGCTTTTGAAGCATATCACATGTTGAGACTTTTGAAGTGGAAATCAGTGAAAATTGAAAATTGTTTCTTCTTCTTCTTTTTTCTACGGTGAAGTGAAAGTTCCACTTCTTTCTTCTATAGAGACTTATTTTTTGTACATAGATTATAATTTTTGCTTTTGCTTTTGTTTCTTCCATATCACGTCCAACTAAAGGCATGAAATTTCTTCATATCAGAAGTCGTAAACTTCCGATAAGCGAAATGTCATCTCATGACCCGTATAGACAATATTTTCACTGGCTAATCTTTTTTGGGTTTAAAGATTAGTAATAAAATCTAAGAATGAATAAAAATATTGATATGAAAAAGAGTTGAGATGAACACAAAGAAAGTCTATTTTTTCTCAATCGTGAGGAAAGTCATTTCTTTAATTTAGTGAAAAATATTTTTGCCAACTTATATTTCTTGAGTTATAAAGATTACTGAGAATATTTAGTGTGAAATAAAATAATAATATGGAGTAAAGAGTTGAAAAAAATACAAAGAAAGTCTATTTTTACTTAATTATGAGAAAAAATATTTCTCTCTTTCGGTAGGAAATATATTCACTGACTAATATTTTTGAGTTTTAAAGTTTAGTTGTATTTTTTAAGCGTGAATTAAAATAATGATATGAAGTAAAGAGTTGAGAAATACTTAGAAAGTATATTTATATTTAATTGTGAGGAAAGTCGTTTCTTGTTTTTGGTGAAAGATGTTTTCGTTGACTAATATTTTTGCCAATTGAAATTCAAAAATTGAGGATCTATTTGTCCGTAAACATTTTTAAAAATTTCAAATAAGTGTGTTTAGCAAACTGGTTCATAATTTCAAATTGAAACATGAAATTCGAAGCTTGAGAAATAGGTTAGTAGTACTTTTCAAGTTTTCACTCTTTAATAATTCAATCATTGATATTTTGATCATTCATATAAGTTTATGATATTATTTGTTACTTGTGATGATAACTTGCATAGAGTCCCAAAGGCTCAAAGTGATTTTTAAAACTTAAAATCTATTTCTGAAATTTGATGTAGCTATAGATGTAACACTTTTATCGTAAAAAGCTAAGTCCGGTTCAGAATAACGAGCTCTGCATATGCTTGGTTACAAATTGGAGTCCTCTTTTCAAATATGATGGTCGGGGTCCTGGGGCCGCAATTGCAGAGCTGAGGCCGCAGAAACAATCATTTTAACTGCAAATGCGAACAAACCTAAGAGTATAGATCAAATAGTTCTGAATTTCATATCTAGTTTTTATAATTTATTATAAAGAAGAGCTCTATGGTGATTTATTGTTAGATTCTTTTCAAATCAAATCATTGAAGTAATTAACTAATGATTCCTTAAGACACTTGGATCCATATACTTGACTTTGGTTGGTGTTAGCCCTAGAATAATTGGATTCAAGAGGTTTTATTGAGAGATCATGACCTAGTTTTAAATTAAAAATTAGTGATTTGACCTATCTAGTTAATGCAAAATCAAGTCTAGATTTATATAAAGTAGAACCATGAGCTTATGGATTATTCAAAACTCTAAGCTATTTCAGATTTTTACTAGTTCAACTGGATAGTCTTTTATGTCGACTTTACGTAGAGTTTGGTATTGATATGTCCTAAAAATTAAGGATATGGCTTACCAAGCCTCATTTTGGATGAATTATTCTATATTTTACATAATTTGGGGTTATTAGAGATCATATTGTTGGAGTTGTACATTTCAGGTGGATAAAATATTATCAAAGTTGACAGAAATTTTTTATTATAATCTCACAATTATTGATCACACAGTTCAACATGATACTAGAGCAGATAGAAATCTCCGATTTGAATTTCACCCACCCATGCAATTCAATATTTTCAAGGCCAAAATCTCAATATTTAAGTAAAAAAAAGATTAAAATAAAGGGGGTTTAGTGGGACTTGTGGTAAGTAGAGGAGCATTTTTTTTGGGGGGGGGGGGGGGGGGGAGACTAGTAGTAGGCTTGTAATTGGGTGCTATGTTGCACCTCTTGATTTGGCACATTGTAACAAGCTAGTCACAAACTCTAAAAGTATTTTCATGTTAAAAAACAATTTAACTTTCATTTTTTTTTTCAATTTCCCCCCTTCTAAGAGTTTCAATTTTTTTTCTCTCCTGGTGATTCAAACTCACAACTCACAATCTTAGAGTTAGAAGTAAAGAGTGCTTATCATAGGCACTCCTTCTTGTCATTTTTTTTTTCAATTTTATTTTCATTAAATATTTTTTTATTATCAAATGTAATACCCTGTAATATTCTTAGCTCGATTCAGCTCCTAATTGCATGCATAAGGGGCTTAAGGCTTGAAATTTTCACTAAGTGTTGGGGACTTAGTCATTTTCAAGACCCCTAAACTTTAAGAATTTTTATTTTAGTCTTCCCGATCCCGAGATGTTGGTTTCTTAGTTAATTCATATTTAGGGATATATGAAGTATGCCTCGAAGGAGTTTTGGATTTTTTTGAATAAGGTTTGGGGCATGTTTGGATCACAGAAACAGTCAATCTCCACGATAAGCCTGCATCACGGTAACTAGTCCTGACCTCATGTTGACCGCATCGTGGTCAGTGAATTCTATGACCACGATGAGACCGTGTCGCGGTTAGGATATTACATCAAGTTCTTGATCTAAATAATTGAGGGTCAATCGATTTATTTTTTTCTCAACTCAAATCATCGATAACACAACTAGGGGCATCTTTTAGGGCATTATTTGCTCTTCTTCTCAAAATCACTCTTAAGAAAACCCTTTCATTTCCCCAAGAACAAACGCAACTCCTTTTCACCAAGAATTCAAGCTCTCCAAGTTTAAGAACCTTCAATAAAGCATCAAGAAAAGGGTTTCTTTCCCAAGTTAAGAAGCTTAAGTGTGGGATGTTCATCCATGGGTACCTTTCACCCATGGAGCCCAAAAACCCTTTTTTGGTTTAATTTATGAGTTTATCCAAGTTCAACATGAACTAAATCCATGAATCTCTTGTTAATTCAATTACAAGTTATGGTTACATGTTTTTTCAAGTGGAATAATTCATATCATGATTTGAGTATTGCAATTCCCATGTCATGTTCAATTGATTTTAGTATAAATCCCAATATTATGAATTTAGCCATGTAATCCATTTGTTTCCTCATGTTTAATACATTCCCTGTTCAATTGCATGATTCTTACATGTTTGATAAAATATCTATGTTTTGGGTCTTTAAACAATGATTACATACTTCACTATTTCAAGTTTGATATTGTATTTTCTTTACAATCATTCAGTGTTGGCGGGTTATGAACACCCGATACCTATGTGTTTTACATGATTTCTATTTTTCAAGTAGTAAATCAGTCAGATCATGATTTTAATATCATATTCAGAACACCATGATCATGTTGAGCATTATCAGTTTATATGCTATAATTACCTCAAAATCCGTATGCACCGTTATTTTCAAAAAAATATGTTTTGAGCTTATCAGTTATTAGTTATCAGCACATGCACCAGTTAATATTGAAATTAAAGAGGGGGGTGAATTGAAATTTTTTTGTGAGTCGACTACTAACTCCTCACAGCCGACTTGCCTGTAGATCAGTACACTTTACAAACATATTAGATTTAAAATAATTAAACAAGTAAATAACAAAATATAAAGTAATAACACAAAGATTTATCCTGGTTCAAAACATCAATGTGGTGCCTACTTCCAGTTTCTTTGGGTTTCAAAGTTTCCTTAGATCGTTGAATGTTGGGCTCGAGTACAATGATAGGAAACAAGTTATGAAGACTTTTTTTACTCTTGAGATCTTGTGACACAACTTCAGTTGATGTTATAAAGTTTACTTGATCTTACTCTTTATATAACAATTGTAAACTAAAAGTTAAAAAGACTTGTGAGACTAATATTGATACATTTTGTATTCTCTACTTGAAGTTGTGTAACCCGTGTCTATCCTCAGTCTTCATGTTTTTTAGTCTTTGGCTGCTACTCTTCATAAGGAAACCCAAGAGATTTCTCCTTAATCAAGGATTTGAATTGATTTCTAATTGAGAAATGTAGCCGTGTGATATGTCCATAGCAGATATATCCATATACGTTTTGGATCACGTCCATATCAGATATGTCTGTGATCTATTTTTCTCTTAGTCTTGTATAGGTTGATGCCTTTCCAACTGTGTTTGTGATACTTTCTTCCTTTTT
This sequence comes from Capsicum annuum, assembly GCF_002878395.1. Lineage (NCBI taxonomy): Eukaryota > Viridiplantae > Streptophyta > Magnoliopsida > Solanales > Solanaceae > Capsicum > Capsicum annuum. The sequence goes on from NC_061116.1 coordinate 176,209,658, forward strand.
TTTAGTCGTTATTATTCTGATTTATTGAGATTTTTGTGCCATAGATTCGCCGTGATTGATCTAATTTATCGAGAGTTATGGGACTGAGATTCTCCTTCCATTTGTTCTTATTCTGATTGATTTTCTTTGATGCCACGGATCGTAAGTTGATGTCCTTCCATTCCTAAAGCCAACTTTCTTTATCTGTAGTTTTCAATATCCTACAAGGATCCACTTATTAGTTTGTCATTATTAAAACATAGAAGTCGTAGGCTAACAATCTCCCCATTTTTTATAATGACAAACACGAGTAAATATCTATTGACTTTCCTGTCTGTCAGCTTGCTCCCCCTGACTTGTAGGCATCTTTACTGTCCCAGATTTCCTGGGTATCAGTCTACCATGGATAGTTATAATCTATTAACTAGGCAGAGCAATCAAAAATTGTGGCAGATTATATGATAAAGATTATTTTACAACCCATTAACACAATGGACAGGACCCCCTTTTGAATAAAAAAATCACAGTTCACCATTTCATCAAGAAGTATGTTAGGGTGTTATTCATATTTTGACAAAACTTGCCATAGGATTTTTCAAAATTCTTGACAAAGAAAGAGTAGAAGGTTTGAACAGATACAACCAGATCGTTATTTGAGGAAGAGACTTGGTATTTTAGAGAGTCCATACAAGAGAACAACTTGACTCCCTCTTGTTTGAGCCCATCGAGTCTCAGCCAGACCATACTTATGTCAGAGCTTGTACTTTTCCAAAGGTCTAGGATTTTGGTGGTAGACTCCTGGATTTACATGACGCCTTCTTCAATGGATTTGAACTGCGACTTGAGTTCTTTGAATTCCTTCATCAAAGAGATGGAGGGGTTAGAAAGAGATTTACTTACCTTTGGAGGTTCACGCTTAGCACTGGCAGACTCCTTCCTGTACCATTAATCATCTACCAGAACATATCACATGCTGCTAAAATTTCTTGAATCATAATTTGCAGCAACTTCTATAGGGGGATAAGCAGAGAGATCGATGGAGTAGAACAAAAGGATCCGGGTGATGAGCAGCCCATATGGCAAACTAGCATATGTATTGGCTTCTCTTGCACTCTCAAGCATGTACTAACGTACCCAAGTTGCCCAATATATTTTGATCTTTTTGACCAGACAGTACATCATGAAGATATCATGACATGTTGCTTAGGGATTTTTTTCGTGGAATCAAGGTGGTAGAAACAATAGGGCCATGATACGAAATGTGAAGCATAAAGGCAGAGGACCAAAGTTGGTTGATACAGAGTCAGAGTCAGAGACAAATTTCTTGGCTTCCTCAAAGTCCTCGGTCCAGTTATTATTCATGAAAGGGATCACACTGGAAAACTCATTATCAAAAATATTTTCAAATAGAAAGCTTTTTAAGACAATTCTTGTGCCTAGCATAAGGGTCTCGAATTCACCACTGTCTGGGGAAAGTCAAAGATTAGCGTAAAATATGCGAATAGGATCTTCACAAACTAGAAGTCCACAGAGGCAAAAAATCAAGGATAGATCTTAAAATTTAAAAAAGTGACCAATATTGCAAGAGGCATACTTTAGTTGACTAAGATTAACGATGCGAACAGGAACGATGGAGTGATTTTTAAAGGAGAGAAATTTTTCTTTGTGAGGGTTTGTCCAGAATTGGTGCATCTCTTCTGGAGAGAGGGAGTTAGAAGGAATTAGGTGAGGTTTTTTAAGAGAGGAAATAGGGTTGGAAGAGGGTCGTCATCTCTTAAGAAGAATGAACTAAGACGAGGACTCGTTAGAGAATTTTGAAAGAGCAACGGGACTATCTAAAATAATTCTAGATACATTAGCCATGGAGCAGGTTTTTGTCATAAGTGAATGAAGAGAGAGATATAAAAGAGGAAAGCCAGTCAAGAGAACATAGAAGAAGAAGGGCAAGAGGCAACTATTCCAAAGGGATAAGAATGGAGAAGTGAAAGGGCGTGAAGTGAAAGGGAACTGATGGAGGTGAAAGAACACTGCATGGGGAAGGGAAAAAGTCAGCAGAGGTGGTGTGGAAATAGTAAAGTTAATGATGAATTCTTTTAAAAGACAACTTTTTGGTAAAATGGCTAAAATTGGACGTAAAAAGATTTATGTCCAAAAATATGACTCATAAATCATTAATGCCAAATTTTTTCTGAGAAAATAAGATCTTTCTTCTAGCAATGGTAAAAATAAAATTAGACTAAGTAAAGAGATTTATGTCCAAAAAATATGACTCGTAAGTGATTAATGCCAAATCTTTTTCCAAAAAAAAACTACCAGCAGATTTTCGGAGTGAACAAAAATCCCCACTTTCTCCATGATTATGAATGAAAAGAAGTTTGATATAGATATGTTTTGCCCTAGATGCATAGAATATTTAGATAGACTAGTAGCATCAGTATTGTCACACATTCTGAGAACAGACTCAAAGGACAAAATAAACTGAAGTAGTTGATGCATGATTCATAGAATTTAAGTACAACAACTTCCAAGGGTTGTGTATATTGCTCCAGTTATTGGTGAGTCAACTAAGGATTGTTCCTTGCTGAGCATGAATTTGGAGCATCATTCATGTGAAGAAAACTTTCATCAGAAAAGAAACTTTCTCACAAAAAGGTTAGAATTATCAGGAATAATATTAAAACATAAAAAAACTCTTTTAAAAACTTAAAATTTTATCAAAATTAACCCTTTTTTTAAAGATAAGCAGTTTCAAAAACATGGTTTTTGTCATAACAAATTTTAAAATTCTGGAAATTATCTCGTGAAAGTTTTTTCATGAAGAAAAACATATGAGGTAGCTTAAAATATTTGAGGGCAGCAACTGATAAAGATAATTCGTATTGATTCTGACCTTGTTAGAAATTTTATTGAGGTGAGTACCCTCTTGAAGGGAACCTATCTTCATTTCTGTTTCATCATTTTAGATGCAAAAGTTTACTCTGAGGAGGGTATAGTGCGAGTATTATCTCTGAATTATAAATTATTTACTGGGTCAGATCTGATGATATTGTCTCTGGCACTATTACTGAATTTTGATTGATCCTTCACCTGCATTATTCAAAGCATAGGAGATTTCTTTTTTTCCTGTCACGTGTTTGGAACATCCGCCATTAGGAGCTCATATTTCCCTTTTTTTTATTTTTGCAAACATGATCCTGTAAAATGAGAAGATTAATTTTTCCTAGGTATCTAAGTAGTCTTGGGTCGTTGTGGGTTGATGTGCTTCCTTTGGGATTTCAAACCTACACACTTTTAGGCTTATGCCTGCAGCTGTAGGATGTGTGCCCTCTCTGTCCACAAATAAAATAGATGGGTGCTCGAGAGAAGAAAGAGATCTTAGCTGATTTAAACGACCCTAATAAGGAACTTGAATTATTTTTGAAGGGATTTGATCTTATCAAACTGTGGCTTGGGGATGCTTCAATTTATCAAAATTCAATTTGACATGCTTCAATTTCTATTTGCCAGTTCATTGTTCCTCTTTAAGTTTTCATTTAAATCATGCTTCGCAACTTTTCTTCTCTTAAGTTAGTTTATTATATTTATCTATGACTTTTTAAAGCTCTTCGGTTATTATATCTAAGTTGGATTCAAGAATATTGCAGTTATGATAGTCATGTTGTCTTACCTCGCTAGGTTCACCTGTTTCCATGAAGCATATATTGGTGGTCTCTGTTTCTTCTTCGGTTTCATCCTCATCGCTCCATGCTTTAAAATTTTGGATCTTCCTGGATGTTCTTCTTCTTAATTCTGGATAGTTCTGTTTGAAGTGGCCAGGGATTCCATAGTAATAGCAGTGTTCATCATTTTTAGTTGGTCTTACTAGTTCATCATTTAATTCTACTTGTTCATCATTTCTAGTTGGGATCTTCGTTGTCTCTATCTCATGATTTACAGTACTCCACGATTTATGAGAGTCATTCCTTCACTGTTGGCCTCTTCAAGAATATCCACTTCTTCGGTTGGAGCAGCATTGAAGGCTACTGGTTTTTTTCTCCTCTTTGTACAACTTGTTAACATAATTTTTTTCATATGTAATAACGTTACCTCGTCGTTAATCATATGTCATGTTGTGAAGATATCCATCTTCCACAATGGCAGCCTTGGTTTCCCAGATCTTTGGGAGGCTTCGGACTAGCTTCTGGACTTGCAGGCTTATGGATAGATCATCCCTAGTGATTTCAATTCGCACATAATTTTACTAAATTAGAAACACATTGTTTCGATGTTCTCATTCTCTTCCATTTTGAACAACTTATATTCATTAATCAGAGAAGCAATCTTTGACTTCTTGACCTTGGAGGTTCCTTCATAGGTTACCTCCAATTTGTTCCATATTTTTTTGCGATTTCATAAGTTGATATCTTATCATATTCTTCCCCACTAACTGCACACAAAAGTAATCTTATAGCACGTGCATTAGTTTGAATTACCTCTTGCTGTTGTTTGGTGTCCTCAAAGCTTTCAAGATCTTCTATGTCAAAATTGCTATATTTTTTGTCTTTGTCCTTTGACTTTTCTTTAAGTCTTGGAATCGATTTTGGACCCTTCTTGATGACAACCCACGCTTGGAAGTAATATGATTGGACAAAGATTCTGAACCTATTCTTCCAAAAATAGTAATGTAGTACATAGATTCTAAACCTATTCTTCCAAAAAGAGTAATGTTGTACATTAAAGTATGGTGGTCTTGTGGAGGAGTGACCATTTTGAAGAAAAGCGCTGGGAATTTAATAATTGGCCATTTGATCATTGCTCACTTGTCGTTAAGCAATGCTATAGGTGAGACCTGCTATGATACCAATTGAAATTCAAGAGGGAGGTGAATTGAAATTTTTCTGTGAGTTGACTACTGACTCCTCACAGTCGACTTGCCTACAATTCTATGCAGTTTACAAATCGATTAGATTTAAAATAATTAAACAAGTAAATAACAAAACATAAAGTAGTAACACAAAGATTTATCCTGGTTCAGAACACTGATGTGGTGCCTACTTCTAGTCTCTTGGGTTGTAAAGTTTCTAGATCATTGAATGTTGGGCTCGAGTACAATGATAAGAAATAAGCTCCGAAGACTTATTTTACTTTTCAGTTCTTGTGACATAGCTTTAGTTGATGTTACAAAGTTGACTCGACCCTACTCTTTATATGACAATTGTAAACTAAAATTTACAAAACCTTGTGAGACTAAGATTGAGACACTTTGGATTCTCTACTTGAAGTTGTGTAACCCATGTCTATCCTCAGTCTTCACCTTTTATAGTCTTCAGATGCTACTCTTTATAAGGAAACCCAAGAGATTTCTTCTCCATTAAGGATTTGAATTGATTCCTTGATTAAGGGATATAGCTGTGTGATATGTCCCTATTTAATATGTCCATATACAACTTTGGATCACGTCTATATCAGATATGTCTGTGATCTATTTTCCTTTGAGTCTTGTATAGGTTGATGTCTTTCCAAATATGCTTGTGATCTTTTCTTTCTTTTCTTTAGTGATTATTGTTTTGATTTATCAAGATTCTTGGGCCAGAGATTCTCTGTGATTGATCTGATTTATCGAGACTTATGGGACTGAGATTCTCCTTCTATTTGTTCTCATTCTGATTGATTTTATTTGATTTCATGGATCATAATTGATATCTTTCCATTCCTGGAGCCGACTTCCTTTATCATTAGTCTTTAATATCCTATAAGGATCCACTTGTTAGTTTGTCATTATTAAAATATAGAAGTGTAAGACTAACAAGTATTTTAGTGTCTTTCAGTTGGGAGTAGGATTTAGGACCAAGTGAAAAGTATGGTTTTAGTGCATCCTATTTCCCCAGAAACTATGTGCCAACTTAGGTTTAAGGACCTCACCAAAGAGTGTTTCCCCTTGTCCAATATGGGCTCAATTTAGTGATCACTCCAGTTTAGGTTCTATTCTGATGGGAAGGATAAAATAGCCCTCCTCAAAGTGGGTCAGAAATTGGACTCCATGATAGCTTTCATGGTTTATGTCAGTTACATGACACCTCCTATAGTTTCAGCTAGCACTTCAGTGTGTCTCAGTTTAGGTTTGCTTGACCAAGTGTACAGATTATTAGTTAATCAGTTATACAAACTTAAATTTTTCAAATTACAGAATTATCTCAGAAACATGTTTATACTTGGTCTTGCATTCTCAGAGATTACATGTTCATGCATTCATGTTCAGTTACCCATGCATTTCAGCCATCCCTCATCGCATATACCAGTAAATTCAAAGTACTAACCACATACTTTTCTTTGCGCTATGTTGTCTTATAACATAGGTTTGGACATATAGTTTCCTAACCGTTCCTCGACATCTCAGTGTTACACAGCAGCAGTAGTGGTGATTTCTCATCTATCGAGGGTGTGATATAATTTCTCTAGTTATTTTAGTATTTCTTTATGTTCAGTTAGTCGGAGTTAGTTGGAGTCTTATCCCATCAACTGCTCAAGCAGTTAGAGGCTTTCAGATAATCAGTTAGACAGTCAGTCAGTTCCTACAATATTATTAGTTGCTCAGACAGATAGTTTGATTTTCAGTATTTTATCAGATATTTTAGGCATGTTCTTATTGTGTATTTTAGTATCCAGTTTTAAGTAACTTTCCAATTTATTTTTCGCTCATGTATTATATTACTACTTTACTCAATGCTTACAGCATATACCAGCTCATGGGATAGCTTGTGGCGCTTGTGGTCGTAAGCAGCGTTGTCGCGACTAGGGGTAGCCTCGGGTCGTGACAAAGCTTGGTATCAGAGCCTAAGATTTTAAAGTGTCCTAGGAAGTCTAAAAGTCATATTGAGTAGAGTCTTGTGCATAGGTGTGAAGCGCACCACACTTATGGACAAAAGGGTATGAGACGATTTAGGAAAGCTTCCCTCCTTTCAGTGTTCATGTGTATGAAGGAGAATGAGCTCTATTTAATCCCTCTTTTTAACTCATCTTTCATTCTATTTACAGATAATTCCTCCTAGATAAAATAATGAAAGGTGGAATGGGGATCAGCCTGTACCATCACCTATTCAGAAAGATCCCCGGAATGAGTATGTCTCACACCGAATTTAGAGTGGCTTTCATGACCCTGGCCCATTCATTAGATGCTCATAACAACTAGCAAGTTGTTGACCCAGCCAATCTAGTGAAAAATACATCTGCTGCTAGGATTCGAGATTTCGCCCAGATGAATCCCCCCTTGTTTTTTGGATCTAAGTCTAAGAAGGATCCACAAGAGTTTTTGGATACAGTACAGAAATTGATAGATATCATGGTAGTCACCTCAAGTGAGAGTGCATAGTTGGTTGCATATCAGTTATAGTATGTAGCTCATACCTTATTTAAGTAATGGAAAGAGGATCGTGGTATTAATATAGGGCCAGTAGAGTGGGAGGAGTTTGCCACAACTTTCTTAGAAAGGTTCTTTTCATTGGAGTTGAGGAAAGCTAAGGTTCAAGAGTTTATCAATTTAAAGCAGGGTAATATGAGCGTAAGGGAGTATTCTCTTAAATTCACTTAATTGACGAGGTATGCTCCTTCTATGTTGGCGAATAATAGGTATAGAATGAGTAAGTTTGTATTTGGAGTAGTTGATAATGTGTTCAAGGAGTGTAGGACCTCTATGTTGATTAAGGAGATGGACTTATCCAGACTTATGGTTCATGCTCAACAGATTAAGGAGGAGAAGCATAAGGAGAGGGAGAGAGAGAACAAGAGGGCCAGAATAGGTAGTTTCAATTTTTCTCAACCAAGGTTAGAAGGTGGTAACCGTTCTCAATTCCGTCAAAAATTTTCAGCCCCATATCTATCTATAGCTAGTGCGCCAGTACCTAAGTTTGGGCAAGACAATCAGGACCAGGCTCCAGGATCTAAGTCCTAGGGCAGTGTGAACAGTGGTTGTACTAATATGATTTGTCAAAAATATGGTAGGAACCACCAGGGTGAATGTAGAACTAGTAATGATATGTTTTTTGGATGTGGCAAGCTAGGACACAAGATTCGAGAGTGTTTGGTAGTTTCGCAAAGAGGCAGCAATAATCATCAGCAAGGTTAGTCCAATTATTTTTCAGCTCCAGTAGGTCGCCCGACTCAGCAGGGTGCCACTTCCAGTGCCACCGGCAGGCAACGTCAGAATAAGTTGTATACTCTCCAAACTTGGAATGATCAGGAAAGTTCTACTGGGGTTGTTACTAGTATGTTATAGGTTTTCCATCTTCATGTTTATGCATTGTTTGATCCCGGAGCTTCACTTTTCTTTGTGACTCCTTATATAGTTGTAGATTTCGGTGTCAGTCTTGAAATATTAGCAGAGCCTTTCTCAGTGCCTACTCCAGTGGGTAAATCTATTATAGCCAGACGGGTATACAAAAATTGTCCAGTCATAGTATCTTAGAAAATCACCTCTGTTGATCTTGTGGAGTTAGAGATGACTCATTTCGATGTAATTCTCAGCACGAATTTAGAGCTAGAGATGACTCATTTCAATTTCAGTTTTCTAATGAACCAGTTATCAAATAGAGGGGTATTACTTCAGTACCTAGATGCCAATTTATTTTCTATCTTAAAGTAAGAAAGATGATATCCAAGGGATGTATTTACCATCTTGTTCGAGAAAAAGACTCAAATTCTAAGACCTCGAGTCAGCTCCAGTAGTAAGGGACTTTCCAGATGTGTTCCATGAAAATCTTTTTGGAATTTCTCTCGGAAGGAAAATTGACTTCGAAATAGATCTCCTTCCAGATACCCAACCTATCTTTATTCCCCCTTGCAGAATGGCTCCAACTAAGCTTAAAGAGTTAAAAGAATGGCTAAAGGATCTCTTAAATAAGGGTTTCATCAGGCCTAGTGTTTCTTCATGGGGAACTCTTGTATTATTCGTTGGCAAGAAAGATGGTTCTCTGAAAATATGCATCTATTACCATCAACTGGACAATGTCACAACCAGGAATAAATATCCACTCCCCAGAATTGATGACTTGTTCGACCAACTTCAGGGCGCCAGTTATTTATTTAAGATAGACCTTAGGTTCAGCTACCATCATCTTAGAGTTAGAGAATGTGTGATAGTATCTAGTCTATCCCACTTGCATTAAAATTAACGGGCTTCAATGTGAATCAATAAGATGCTTATGATGGAATAAAAATCAAAGAACGATCCCAATAATTATGGAGAAGCATGGGCTAAGTGCTATAAATATTTCATGATTCAAATTCAAGTCCAGACGGAAGAAGATTGGACCATACGATTTTTGATTAAAATTGGGAACTTTTCCTTATTTAGTTAGGGATTTATTTTTTATATTATTTTCCTATCTTAAAAGTTTCCTAATTTAAAGTTTTCTAATTTTAAAGTTTCCTAGTTAAAAGTTTCCTAGATTTATTATTTCCATAAAAGAAGGATTCGAATCCCATGCTATTTGGGATAGATATTTCTCTATATATAGGAATGAATGTTGTTATTTTCAGACAACATTATTATTAATTGAGAGTTTCACTTATTTACATCCTTGTGTGTGGCTACTTGGGATTTATCTTCAACCTTATAATAACGATTCTTTAGGAGGTAAGATTAATTCTTAACTTGATATCTTTGATTTCTATTAAAGTTAATTAAAGAAGGTGATTAGTTTTATACTAATTGTTGTCTTTAATTTCTTTGAAATAGGGGTCTAGATCACTTTTAGATCTAAGTTCTTGAATTGACTCTATTAGTATCATAATAGTCTTAATCCACTATTTTTGAATACTAAGATCAATTAGGATTCTTAGCACTTCGTCTCAAAAATTGGGGATTTATTCTCAAATTTCATCTATATTTAATTTCTTGTCTTTAATCTTTGGGTTTTCACTTCCGCATTATTTTTCTTGTTTATCAACGTATCTCAATTCTTATCAAGTGGTATCAGAGCAGTTCTATCAAGGTTTCATTCTTGATAATCTTGGGAGTTTCAACAAAAAACACTAAAAAAAATATTTGTTTCATTGTTAAGATACTTAACCAAAAAAAAAAGAAAAAAATGAAATAAAAAAGAGAGAAAATTTATCTGTTTAAGAATTAAGGTATTATCAAAAAGAAAAACTTCAAATTTTTTTTGCATTTCTTGATTTCCAACATCAACAAGGAAAATCAAGAAGAGAAATTTGAAAAAAAAATATTTACACATATTGGTTTTTTTTTCCTTGTCTCATCAAACCCAATTTGTCTGGGTATTGATAAATTCTTCTCTTTCTGCATCTTAGTTCTAAAAATTTATTGCTAATAGGGTTGTATATATAAATTTTAAAGGATCCAGCCAAAGGTAGTAATTTGAGTTGGAAAATGGCAAGAAAATGTGAGATCAATAAGCGAAAAAAGGGCCAAAAGTTGAGAGTTCTTTATTTTCTTTGATATTATTTTTGAGATGTCTCAAATCAAAAAAGATATTGATGTTGGGACTCAAATCAATGACATAGACATGACGCTTAGAAAGATTTTTGCTCGACTCGACGAATTAGAGGTAACCCAAAATTCATCTATGAACATAACTGATCTAAGGAGAAGAAGTAATTTTCATACAAGGTGTGGGATAAAGAATAATATTTTCTCAATGATTATTGATTTTGAAAGTGATGCTAATGTGATAAGTTCATACGTTATGGAGAATTTAAAACTTGCATGCATCAAACACAATGATTTTGGTGAACTTAAGGCGACTAAGCAATGCATGATTTTTTTTCCATTGGGAGATACTCTGATAATGTTCTTTGCAATGTAATTTCAATGCAATATTGTCAAATCAAGCTTGGACGTACATGGCAGTTTGATAGGAATACAATTTATGATAGGGGAAAGAATTAGAGTTTTTATTGAGCTAAACAAAAGAAAATATAAACTTGTACCTTTAAATGCATCCCAAGTTTATGAAGATCAAAAACGTGTGAAAGAAGCAATGAAAAAATTTAAGAGAGAAAAGAATGATAGGAGTAAGAGAGTGCATGTTGATATTCTAAGAGAGAAAAGAAGAAAGTTTGTGTTATGTGAAGAGAATGGTATGTCAAGTGAGGTCAAGAGAAAATAAAAGAGAGATGATTATTAGATTATTAAAGAGGGGGATAATAATGAGGTAGAGAAAGAAAAACTAGGGAGATTGAGTGAGGTTATTTTTATTATAACTCTAACCTTCCTACTTCTTCTTTTAGTTGCTTTGACTCTATGATAGATACTCATGGAAAAGTTTGCATTGAAAAGCCTTCATTGGATGAACTTAATACTAAGGTGATTGAACTTAATACTACATGTTTCATTGAGCAAGTGTTTGTTCATGAGAAGGATATAGATAAAAAGAATTATTTTGAACTTGTCCAAGATAATATTCAAGACAAGAAGTCCAATAAGCTAGATATAGATCTAACGCCAGTGAGCAAGGAAACACGAGGTAATATTATTTCTTTTCTACATAAGACCAAGATAAGACATAATTCTTCAAGTCTTGGTGATTGTAAGGTTAAAAAGATGTTTGTTATTAGTGATGAGGAAATACGTGAATATTTTGATATCCGTGATCAAATACACTATGTTGAATGTATTCATGATAACTTGTTGGAGAATTTGAGCAATTACTTAGAATTTGGTGGAGATTCTCTTTTGAGACTGAAAGGTTCTTCTAACCTTCTTTAAAATTCCTATGAATATGTGGATAAATTTTATGTGGAAAAAACTTTGAGAAGTGTAATTGATGATACTTGGCTATATTGTAAAAGTGTTAAATTTGATACATATTTTATGGAGCTTATGACGTCTTTAACAAGCCCAGTGGAGTACTTTATTGATAGAGCTAAATTGGGAAGGCGCGTACCATTCCCTACATCATCTAAACGTGAATATTATTGTGCTCATACAAGGAAGAAAATTTTCTATTGGAATGATGATGTCCATATGTTTTATAAAGGTGTATTTATACATGCAAGGATTAATTGGATTAAGTGGACACATGGTTACTATCTTCTTTTGCTCCTACCATTGTTGCTTTCAAGTAATGAATGTTATTTACTATTGTATGTCTTCTTGATTTACATGATTCCAATTCGAGCATGAATTATTTTCAAAAAGAGGGAAATGATAGTATCCAGTGTATCCCTCTTGCATTAAAATTGACGAGCTTCAATATGAATCAAGAAGATGTTTATGTTGGAATAAAAATCCAAGAGCGAGCCCAAGAATTATGGAGAAGCATGGGCTAAGTGCTATACATATTTCACGATTCAAATTCAAGTCCAAACGGAAGAATATTGGGCCATATGAGTTTTGATTGAAATTGGGAACTTTTCCTTATTTAGTTAGGAATTTATTTTTTATATTATTTTCCTAGTTTAAAAGTTTCCTAGTTTAAATTTTCCTAATTTTAAAGTTTTGTAGTTTAAAGTTTCCTAGATTTATTATTCCATAAAGGTAGGATTTGAATCCCATGCTATTTAAGATAGGTTTTTCTTTATATATAGGAATAGATTTTGTTATTTTCAAACAACATTATTATTAATTGAGAGCTTCTTTTATTTACACCTTTATGTGTTGCTACTTGGAATTTATCTTGCAACCTTATAAGAATGATTCTTTAGGAGGTACGATTAATTCTTAACTTGATATCTTTGGTTTTTATTAAAGTTAATTAAAGAAGATGATTAGTCTTATACTAATTATTGTCTTTAATTTCTTCAAAATAGGGGTCTAGATCACCTTTGGATCTAAGTTCTTGAATTGACTCTATTAGTATCATAATTAGTCTTAAACTACTAATTTTTAATACTAAGATCAATTAGGGTTCGTAGCACTTCATCTCAAAAATTGGGGATTTATTCTTAAATTTCATCTATCTTTAGTTTCTTGACTTTAATCTTAGGGTTTTCGCTTCCTCATTATTTTTCTTGTTTATCAACGTAACCCAATTTTTATCAATGTCACATTCTAAAGACAGTTTTTAGAACTCGATATGGTCATTTCAAATTTCTTATTATGTCTTTTAAACTAAAAAATGGCCATGCAACTTTTATAGACTTGATGAACAGAGTATTCAAGAAGTACTTGGACATGTTTATTATAGTCTTCATTGATGATATCATCGTCTATTCCTGTAGTAAGAATGATTATGCAGACCATCTGAGAATTGTGTTGCAAACCCTTAGAGTTCATTAGTTGTTTGCTAAATTCAATAAGTATGAATTTTGGCTAAGATTTGTAGCTTTCTTAGCCATATTATTTTCGGTGATGGCATTCGGATTGACCCTCAGAAGACCAAAGCAGTGAGCCACTGGCCTAGAACCATCTCTCTATCAGATATTAGAAGTTTCTTGGGTTTGGCTTGCTCTTACAGACAGTTTGTTGAAGGGTTTTCTTCTATTGCATCCCCCATGTCTCAATTGACTCAGAAGTAAGTCAAATTTCATTGGTCAGATTCATGTGGGAAAAGTTATCAGAAGTTAAAGACTCAACTTACTTTCGCCCCAGTTTTGGCTTTACCAAGTGGTTTAAATGGGTTTGTAGTTTACTTTTATGCTTCCATAGTTGGTATTGGTTGTGTAGTGATACAGAGAGGTAAGGTCATAGCCTACGCCTCTATACAGCCTAAACCCCATGTGAAGAATTATCTTACCCATGATCTTAAGTTAGCAGCGGTTGTCTTTGCCTTAAAGATTTGGAGGCATTATCTTTATGGGGTTCATATTGATGTGTTCACATATCATAAGAGTTTGCAGTATGTGTTTACACAGAAAGATCTGAATCTTCATCATAGGAGGTGGCTTGAGTTGCTAAAAAATTATGATATGAGTGTATTGTATCATTTGGGCAACGCCAATGTGGTGGCAAATGCCCTTATTAGATTGTCTATGGGTAGTGTTTCTCATGTTGAGGGAGATAAGAAGAAGTTAGTCAGTGAAGTTCATCATCTTGCTAGCTTAGGTGTTCAGTTGGTTGATTCAGCTGAGGGTAGTATATGGGTTCAGAATGGTTTGAAATCTTCCTTGGTTACTAAAGTAAAATAAAATCAAAATAGAGATCCTAGTTTGGTTAAGTTGAAAGAGACAGTTAGAGATCAGAAGGCAGAGGTTTTCTCCAAAGGAGGAGATGGTGTACTTCATTGCCAGGGCAGGTTATGTGTCCTGTGTGTTGATAGTTTGCGGAAGCGGATCATAGAAGAAATACATGGTGCACAGTATTTCATCCATTCAGGAGCCACTAAGATGTACCATGATTTGCGAGAAATCTATTGGTGGATTGGTATGAAGAAGGATATTGCAGAGTTTGTGGCTAAGTGCGCAAATTGTCAGCAGGTTAAGGTTGAGCACCGAAGGCCTAGTGGTTCACTTTATGATTTCAACATCCCTACTTGGAAGTGGGAAGTGGTGAACATGTATTTTGTGACAGCGTTTCTTCGTGGCATCAGCATGATTCGATTTGGGTAATTATTGATAGAATGACCAATTCAGCCCATTTCTTGCCAGTTCATACATTGTATTCAGTTGAGGATTATGATAGAATCTATCTCAGAGAGTTGGTTAAATTGCATGGGGTTCCATTGTCTATCATTTTAGATAGAGGTACTCAGTTTAACTCTCACTTTTGGAAGGCTTTTTAGAAGGGTCTTGGTGCCAAAGTTCATCTCAGTACAACTTTTCATCCTTAGACAGATGGTCACTGTCCCAGCCCAAACCGAGGCCTAGGCCGCGACAAATATCCCAAACCATGAAGGCCTGAGAGCCCTTCTCTAACTGGCAATCATATAAACAATTCATATACTGTAAGGAAATATGGAAAACAAATGGAAACATGGTCACTTTAATATCTCAACTAAGTAATACGGACATAAGTTCAATAAAACTCAAACTATCTTATACACGACTGCGAAATATATACTACAACTAAAAACAACAATCTATTTGAAACTGGGACAAGGCCCTCGATTGGACCATGAACTAAAGCCCAATGAGATCAACATAAGTAAATAAGATGTCTTCCGAAGTAAGGGAGGCTCACCAACTCTGAATGTCTGACAACAATCTACTGTTTAGTAAGATCGCTAGACTGGGCCTTAAAACCTGAAATATAGGGGGTCAATACAAAATGTAATGGTACGTAGAACAATTCAAAAACAAAATACATTTATATACAACATAGGTGAGAGCATTTCATAAAAACATGTCATTATAAAACATTTGAAAACACATGGGCATAATTTGATAAATTTCAAAATACTTTCTTAAAATCATGATCTCACTCTTTATTTCTCTTTTGAGCTAGATGGTACACCTTACAATCTGTAATTCCATGGGTTATATGGAATCTTCCCTTGACTCGGCGGCCAAGACCCCAATCCAAGTTTGTCGCAAGGATTAGAGTATCAATAAGGGAAGACACGCAAGACCACACAGCATGGTTCCATGATCCCTAACAAAATCAACATGTCATGGTAGTGCACAAGACCACAAAACAAGGCTAATAACCATAGTCCCAAGTTGGGATGATATGAATCAAGGTACACAAGACCACAAAGCATGGTACCATCACCACGATTTGGCAAATCACGATTTTGGTATAGAGTCTTTCAACTCGTACTTTCTTTGGGTAACCATCTAACTCTCTTTAAGATAATTTTTAACTCTTTAAAATAGGCTTCATGCTTTTAAAACATTTAATACTTATTTTGTTAAGGGAATATCATCATCGGGTATCATCATACCTAGACTTGCAAGTCATTTGTATCATATCATTCCACAACCTTTCTCATTCAAACTATTAATATTATTGTACTTTAGATTTTTCAATCAACTCAATCGTTTGACTACCAAAAATATGTAACAATGCAAGGGACTTCTTATATCAAAACATGTGCAAACTTATGCAAAGATTCTCCCTTTTCAGTATTTCAACACATGTGGTCAATCCATACAACTCTTTCAATTATCACATTGAGCATTTATAAAGAAGAAAACACCCTCTCTTCAATTCATAATCAATATCAAGTTCAAAACAATAGTAAAATACTTATCTCATGCTTCAAAACGTGCAATTGAAAAACCCATAGCATGTGAAATCAAGAGGTATCATAACAAAAGAGGGGTTTTATCATTCATGCTCTCAATTTAATCTTTGCAAAACGAAAAATGCATATGAATACGTGATTATAGTTCAATTCTATAAAAAGGAGTTCAATACAAACGTTCACTTTCATCAAACAAGTTCATAATATATACTATTCAAAACCATATCAAAAACCCTCTTTGTAAACATGATTGTATATCTTTAAATTTGATTTAAAAACTATAAAACTTATGCCCAATGATTTTAGGATAGCCCTACATACCTTCGTTACAAAGAAATCGTGACAAAATTTGACTCTTTAAATTTGAATACCCAAACCCTAGGTTTCTTTTCTCTTCTTGTGTTTAAGGAAGATTAAAAGTTTTTGGGAGCCTTAAATCTATGTTAAGGTGTTTAGGGACAGTTATTGTGCGACAAAAGACCATGTTGCCCTTGAAATAACTAAAAACGGAGTTCCTACACCGTAAAAACATTAGGTAAGCGGTGACTAAACCATGGTAAAGTTTAGGGTTGGTGATGCTAAACTTATTTCCAAGTCCAAGGTTGGCGATGCTAAGCCTATGGCCAACCCTTTCTAGTGAAGGTTTGCAATGGTATGGCGATGCCTAAACATCGCCTAAACTCTATTTTGCGATGCCTACTTAGTTTTGAGGTCTTATAACACCACCAACACCTCCCACAATGTTAGAACATGATCTAATATCACTATAGGGGGTCCTAAAGATCATTTTAGAAGCATCAATAGAGTGTTATGACTACGGGGTGTCACAATCGCACAACCTGGATAGCGCTTCATTCAAACACACATAACTTTTGACTCCAGACTCGGATTGACTAACGGTCAGTGGATTTGGAAAGATGACTCAAAGGGCTTTAATTTGATAAATAATAGGCCACATGAATCCTTATATACTAGGATAAATAGTAGCTAGAATTTGACCCAAGTAAAATCATCAACTAAAAGTCAATTGATAGGAAAGTGATCAACTTAGCTCTTGAGCTAGGAGATTCTTATGATGTATATTTCTCTCCAAGGACATTTCAACACAAAAGAATTTCCATTCAAACTCATATATAAGTATAAAACATTAGATTCAGGTCTATAAACGTAGGAAAGATGGTTCAACGTTAGACCGAGAAGGCAGGGTGTTATATTATCTTCCCCTTGGGATCATTCATCCCCGAATGATGGGTAGGAACTTGATGGAGATTTAAAAGAATGGAATAAGGAACGTAACCTTCCATTGACCCATTTTTCACAACAAAATATGCAATGGCATCAAAGAGCTTCATGATAACCCCTAGTGAATCATGTAAGCACGAAACATAAGATAATAAGAATTGACATAGAGATGACCTTGCACACTAGTTCTAGGGATCATGATCATCACAACATATGGTAGGAGTTTATTTGGTGATCATAGGCCTGATTTACATTGGTACTACTTATGAAATAAGATTTCATAGAATATAGGGAAAGAAGCATTCTCTACCACACAATTTAAAATGAATGGACCTTACACTTAGAGACACTACTCGACTATGCCCCAAATAATAAATAAACAACATACTTCATTATTCCAGACATATAATTCTCCCATTACACACTTATCTATAAGATTTCGAATCCCGCCGCACAATACTCCTATGTCGAAGCCTAACTCGGAGAAAACAGGTTCTAGCTTAAGCTATGGGACCTCATACCCTACATCTTTTTGAGGATATTACTTTACCTTATCACTGCCATCAAACATCCTTGGGTTTAATTTAGGGAATACTAACCACATAGAACATGGGTTGTGTTTTCATCAATCACAACATAGCATAAATCCTTAGGATAGACCATAGTGAGAAAGATGAGTGCTTACATCATGAGTTGTATAACATAAGTTTGGAATGCATAAAGTCAACGATTGAGACAAGGACTTCTACTTGAAGCTATCACTTCTCATTTTTTGAGATGAAATAGTCATGAGTTTGCATAACTTTATCATTTTTGCTAATCCCTACATAAAATGAATCAGTAACATATGCAAACATAGTTCCTTAGAACCAAGCATGATTTGGGACACGGATTTATGGGCCATAGACATCATAACATAGAGCTTGAATACATGAAAGACTGGATTTACTGAGACATTATTGCTTTTAGTTTGAGGTTAGAATATTACGTGAGTTACATAGAGAACTCAGACCTTATACATAGGCAAGACTTGCATCCATGAGACATTGGTAAATGTCCATTCAAATCGAAGTAGGAGGATCTTGATTGAATAGGAATTGATTTATCATGATTCTTACTTTAAACTTGACACCTAAAGAAAATTTGGGGACTTCCTTGATTTATCATCTCCCCCTTAGATCAAAGTCATAATCCTAGACTTAAGGACATATCTTCTCATTATATTTACAAGCACAACACTCAACAGAATAGGGTATTACCATATACATAAATACTAAACTTTCCCTTTTTAACTTTACTCTAAAGGTATTGCTTTCCAAGAACGCTACTCTTAGTTTTCGCTATTCTCTATAGCCATTAACCTACAACTCACAGTCTCAAGAGCATACATATCCTCACTTCTTATCACATAAAAATTCACTCTACACTACTTAACATTCTAACATTAGACCGCTAATCACATAACTTACAACATAATAAAATTTGTAAGATAATACCAAAGGCACATATTGCCTACCTATGTTTCCTCAATTCAACTCTAACGAACACTATATAACAACTCCCCAGACTTCTCCATACTACAAAATTAAAGAACACAAACTAAATAAGCAAGATACTTATACATATAAAACCTTATCTAGCAACATGGTACCAGGGGGTTCAACTTATTCTTATATACCCACGCTCTTATCTACTTAATGACTCAACCAAAATTCATCGTTCTAACACTAATCTTGCATGTGTGTGTGTATATGTATATATATGTATGTATGTATATATATATATATATATCACAATTATCCACTCCTTTTTCACAAGTTGTCAACCTAAGCTATTTCTCACCTCACATCAAGCCTACTAATTCATTCCCACAATATATTCATCACTAACCTTAAGCTGCTATCTTCACCACCATAATCCACATCTAAATTTAAAGCCTATTGTCTAACAACACCAATTATATGAAGCATACCACATACTATACTAATCAATCGAATAGAAATATCAACCTAAGTCTCTTATTTCACTTAACTATGACACATAAGGTTATTCTCTCCACGACATTACTAATATACCTCAAAATCTACTACATACCTTCTCACATGTAGTACTAGTTTATGATGACTAGAGAAAAGAAAATCAAGGGGGTAAAGTCACATAATAGGGATAGTCGATCTTAATCTTATATTATAACCCATTATGATCTTATCAATATATTCCACTTCCTCACATCATATTTACTTACCCATGCATACATTTAGGCTACCTTCAAATTCCATTTATACCAATGAGTCTCTACCCATAGCTTATTAACTAAACTACCCCTTGCAATTCACAGTCTATAAATGATTCCCACAACTACCATAACTATCTATTCTGAGATCCCTCCGTACTTTGTATAAATAATAATCATAGCTAGCCATTTCCTTAACAGCCAGCCACTTCCTATACAGACTACCGTACAATCTACAAATATTACTACCATATTAGTCTATCTCTATAAAATGGCAACCCACCCCGAGATCAATGGTTATACAACTAAACTAGCCTCGTTACGCAAAATTCACCCTTATTCAAACTTCTAAGCTTGTGACTTCATACCACTAACTTCTGGACCATCTTACAGCTCATAGGTTATGAAACTTTATCACATACTACTACTCCAGTGGAAATAATGTTCCAACATTCTACCACACATCATTACCCTTAAGCATGATATCTACAATAAGGGTTTTAGAAAAAGGATTAGATACACTCCATACCTCAGGCTCAAACGCACAACTGATGTAGATAGAGGTAAAAGATTAAACCAATACACTTTAAAGACCTCATGGACTCCTCTCAAGTCCTTGTGTAGTTTCATAATCGCTTATGACTCAATTAAAAAGGACCACAACATTTTGACTCTAAGCTTCTGCACTTGAATTTCCTCGATAATGTCTAATAATATTAGAGTAAATAAAGAATTGGGATAACTTTCATATAGATGCTATAGCATGGACTAGAGTATGAAAGAGAAACATTCAGGCTCTATAGTATGAACTAGAACATGAAGAAAGAGAAACATTCCTAAACGTCTAGTAGCTTCCTCCTTATAAGTGTGGTGCGCTACACAACCATAAAAAGGACTCTACCCAATGAGACTTTGTATACACCTTGGGAACATGAACTGTGCTCTGATACCAAGTTTTTCATGACCCAAACCGAGGCCCAAGCCTCAACGAGCATCACAAACCATGAAAGACCAAAAGCCCTTCTCTAACTGGCAATCATATACACAATTCATATACTATAAGGAAATGTGGAAAACAAATAAAAATATGGTAACTTTAATATCTCAACTGAGTAATACGGACATAAGTTCAATAAAGCTCAAACCATCTGATAAACGTCTGTGAAATCTCTACTACAACTGAAAATAATAATCTGTCTAAAACTGGGATAGGGCCCCCGATCGGACCATGAACTAAAGCCCAATGAGATCAAAATAAGTAAACAAGACGCCTTCCAAAGTGAAGGAGGCTCACCAACTCTAAATGTCTGACAACAATCCACTATTTAGCAAGACTACTAGACTTGGCCTTAAAACCTGAAATATAGGGGGTCAATACAAAATGTACTGTTATGTAAAACAATCCAAAAACAAAATACATTTATATACAACATAGGTTAGAGAATTTCACAAAAAAATATCATTATCTTAAAATATTTGAAAACATATGGGCATAATTTGATAAATTTCAAAATACTATCTTGAAATCATGACTCTACTCTTTATTTCTCTTCTGAGCTAGATGGTACACCCTACAATCTGTAATTCCATAGGCTATATGAAATCCATCCTTGACTCAACGTCCAAGCCCCCTATCTAAGTTTTTTGCAAATATTGTCGTATTAAAAAGAGGAGACACCCAAGACTACAAAGTATAGTGTCATAATCTCCAATTAAATCAACATGTCATGGTAGTCCACAAGATCACAAAGCATGGTTTCTAACCATATTCCCAAATTAGGATGACATGAATCAAGGTACACAAGACCATAAAGCATGGTACCATCGCACTGTGTTGGCAA
Source organism: Capsicum annuum (assembly GCF_002878395.1). NCBI lineage: Eukaryota > Viridiplantae > Streptophyta > Magnoliopsida > Solanales > Solanaceae > Capsicum > Capsicum annuum. The sequence goes on from NC_061116.1 coordinate 176,231,014, forward strand.
ATCACGATTTCAGTATGGAGTCTTTCAACTCATACTTTCTTCGAGTAACTATCTAACTCTCTTTAAGCCCTTTTTTAACTCTTCAAGACATGTTTCATGCTTTTAAAACATTCAATACTTATTTTTTAAGGGGATATCAGCACTGGGTATCGGTATACTTAGACTTTCAAGTCATTTGTATCGTATCATTCCACAACCTTTCTCATTCAAACCATTAATAATTTTCTATTTTAGATTTTTCAATCAACTCAATCATTTGACCTCCAAAAGCATATAACAATGCAAGGGAGTCCTTATTTCAAAACATGTGCAAACTTATGCAAAGATTCTCCCATTTTAATATTTTAACACATGATGGTCAATTCCTTTATAACAATCCATGCAACTCTTTCAATTATCACAATGAATATTTATAAACAAGAAAACATCCTCTCTTTAATTCATAATCAATATCAAGTTCAAAATAATTGTAAAACACTTATCTCATGCTTCAAAACATATAATTGAACAACTCATAACATGTGAAATCAAGAGGTATCATAACAAGAGAGGGGTTTCATCATTTATGCTCTTGATTTAATCATTACAAAAATTAAAATATATATGTATACATGGTTATAGTTTAATTCTATAAAAATGAGTTCAAGACAAATGTTTGGTTTTATCAAACAAGTTCATAGTAAATACTATTCAAAACCATATCGAAAACCCTCTTTGTAAACATGATTGTATTCCTTTAAATTTGATTAAAAAAAATCATAAAAATTATTCCCAATGATTTTAATATAGCCCCACGTACCTTGGTTATGAAGAAATCACAATGAAATTCAACTCTTTAAGCTTGGATGCCCAAACCCTAGGTTGTTTTTATCTTCTTGTGTTTAAGAAAGATAACTAGGTATTTTCTGAGATTTCAACCATTTTTTGGATCCTTAAATCTATGTTAAGATGTTTTGGGATGGTTATTATGTGACAAAAGACCATGTTTCCCTTGAAATAACTCAAAAATAAAGTTTCTACACCGTAAAAACATTAGGTAGGTGGCGCCTAACCCATGGCAAATTCCAGGGTTGGAGACGCCAAGCCTATGGCCAAGTACAAGGTTTGTAATGACAAGCCTATGGACAACCCTTTCCAGTGAAAGTTTGCGATGGTATGACGATGCCCAGCCATCGCCTAAGCTCTATTTTGCGACGCCTACTTAGTTTTGAAGTCCTAAAACACCCCAACACCTCTCACAATATTAGAAAATGATATACTATCACTATGGGGGTCCCTAAAATTATTTTATAAGCATTAAAAGAGTGTTATGACTATGGGGTGTCACAATCGCACAACCTGGACAGTGCCTCAGTCAAACACTCATAACTTTTGACTCTGGACTCAGATTGATGAACGATCAATGGCATTGGAAAAAAGACTGAAGGGATTTAATTTGATTTATATTAGGATACATGAATCTTTATATACTAGGAAAAATAGTGGCTGGAAGTTGACCCAAGTAAAAATGTCTACTAAAAGTCAATCGATAGAAAAGTGATCAACTTAGATCTTGAGCTAGGAGATTCTTATGACATATATTTATCTCCAAGGATATTTACACACTAATTATGTGTAATTAACACTTATATATAAGTATAAACCATTGGGTTTTGGTCTATAAACATAGAAAAGATGGTTCAACATTAGCCCGAGAAGGCAGGGTGTTACAGTCAAGCAGACAAGACTATTCAGACATTAGAGGACATGTTGAGAACATGTGTTATTGACTTTAAAGGTAGTTAGGATGACCACTTACCTTTGATTGATCTTGATTATAATAATACTTATCACTCCAGTATTCAGATGGCTCCATTTGAGGCTCTCTATGGAAGGAGATGTAGATCTCCCATTGGTTGGTTTGAAGTAAGTGAGGCTGCAATAATAGAGATAGATTCAGTGAGGCAATAGAGAAGGTTCAGTTAATTTGAGAGAGGCTGAAGGGAGTGAAAGAGATTTGGCAAGAAATGAAAACTCAGTCCCCGCTATGTCGGCCCAAATAGAATCTTGAATTATTTTGGGAAGGTATCTTATAAGCTAGAGTTGCCTGCATATTTAGCATCCGTACATCTAGTGTTTCATGTTTCTTTGTTAAAGAAGTGTATTAGTGATTTAGCTGTAGTTGTTCCTTTAGAAGATATGGATGTTAAGGATAGCCTTTCCTACGAAGAAGTCCTAGTTGATACCCTTGATTGTCAAGTCCGTAGGCTAGGAATAAAGAAGTTCCCTTGGTTAAAGTCCTTTGGATAAATCAGTCGGTTTAGGGATCTACTTGGGAAGCAGAAGCTAAAACGTGAACCAAGTACCCTCAACCTTTTTCTGCAAACTCAGATTCAGCTTGAGGTAATAATTTTTCCTTAGATTGACTCTTTTTCGTTCTCAGTTTCAGCTATGTAACCATTCCCATGTCATTACATGCATTCACAAGATCAATTCAATTCATGTATCATGCTTTAAACTCCGCTATGTAATTATGTTTTGAGTCATGTACATTCAGAATATAATCCTAATTGCCTTAATACTCTCAGTATAACTAGCCTTATTCAAGGATGAATGTTCCCAATGGGGAGATATTATAATACCCCGTAATATTCTTTGCTCGATTCATTTCCTAGTTGTATGCATAAGGGGCTTAAGGCTTGAAATTTTCACTAAGTGTTGGGTACTTAGTCACTTTCAAAATCCCTAAACTTTGAGGAATTTTATTTTGGTCTTCCTGACCTCGACACGTTGGTTTTTGAGTTAACTTATGTTTAGGGATGTACGAATTATGTCTTAGAGGAGTTTTAAATTTTTTGAACAAGGTTTAGGGCATGTTTGGATCACAAAAATAGTTAGTCTCCGCGATAATCCCGCGTCGCGCTAGCTAGTCCCGACCTCATACTGACCATGTAGTGGTGAGTGAATTCTACGACCGCGATGAGACTATATCGTGGTGAGGATGTTGCATCTAGTTTTTTATTTAAATAATTGAGTGGCAATTTGGTCATTTTCGGTCAACCCAAATCGTTCATCACATCACTTGGGGCATCTTTTAGGGAATTATTTTCCCTTTTTCTCAAAATCACTCTCAAGAAAACCCTCCACTTTCCCCAGGAACAAATTCAACTTTTTTCCCCAAGAAATCAAGAATTCAAGCTCCCTAAGTTCAAGAAACTTCAAGAAAGCATCAAGAAAGGATTTCTTTCCTAAGTTAAGAATCTTAAGTTATGTCGGATGTTCATCCATGGGTCTTTTTCACCCATGGAGCCCAAAAACCCTCTTTTGGTTTAATTTATGAGTTTATCCATGTCCAACATGAATTAAATCCATGAATCTCTTTTTAATTCAATTACAAGTTATGGTTACATGTGTTTTCAAGTGGAATGAGTCATATCATGCTTTGAGTATTGTAATTCCTATGTCATGTTCAATTGATTTCAGTATAAATCCCTAAATTATGAATTTAGGCATGTAATCCTGTTGTTTCCTAATGTTTAAGACATTTCCATGTTCAAGTTCATGATTCTCACATATTTGATGAAATTCCTATGTTTTGGATCTTTGAACTATGATTACATACTTCAGTATTTCATGTTTGATATTGTATTTTCTTTACAATCATTCAGTGTTGGCAGGTTATGAAGACCCGATACCTATGGATTTTACATGATTTGCATTTTTAAGTAACAAGTCAGTTAGATCATGATTTTAATATCATATTCAGAACACCATGATCTTGTTGAGCACTATCAGTTTATATGCTATAATTACCTCAGAATCCTTATGCGCTATTATTTTTAAAAAACCATGACCTGAGCTTATCAGTTATTAGTTATCAATGTATGTACCAGTTAGAATTTTAGTGTCTTTCAGTTGGGAGCAGGATTTAGCACTGAGTAGAAAGTGTGGGTTCAGTGCATCCTACTTACCCAGAAACTACGTGCCACCTAGGTTTAAGGTCCTCTCTAGAGAGTGTTTCCCTTTGCCCAATATGGGTTGTGATCACTTCATTTTAGGTTCTATTTCGATGGCAAGGATAGAACATCCCTCCTCAACATAGGTCAGACATTAGACTCCATGATAGCTTACATGGTTTATGTTAGTTATATGATAGCTCCCACAGTTTCAGTCAGTACTTCAGTGTGTCTCAGTTCAGATTTGTTTGACCAAGTATACAGATTATCGGTTAATTAGTTATACAGACTTCCATTTTCAGATCACAGAATTATCTCAGAAATATGTTTATACTTGGCCTTGCATTTTTAGATATTACATGTTCATGCATTCATGTTCAGTTACCCATGCATTTCAGCCAGCCCTCATCGCATATACCAGTACATTCAAAGTACTGACCACTTAATTTTTTTTGCACTATGATAGCTTATAACATAGATTCGGATGCATAGTTTTATGACCATTCCTAGACAGCTAAGTGTTACTCAGCAGTAGTGGTGAGTCCTAATCCATCGAGGGTGTGATATTTTTTTCCAGTTATTTCAATATTTCTTTACGTTCAGTCTGTCGGAGTTAGTTGGGGGCTTGTCCCATCAACTCCTCAAGCAGTTAGAGGCTTTCAGACAATCAGTTAGACAGTCAGTTAGTTCCTTCAACATTATCAATTGCTCAGATAGATAGTTTGATTTTCAATATTTTACCAGACATTTCATTCATATTCTTATTGCGTATTTCAATATTCAGTTATACAGTAACTTGTCAGTTTATCTTTCGCTCATGTATTATATTATTATTTTACTCAGTGCTCACAGTAGGTACCAGCTTATAAGATAGCTTGTGGCCCTTGTGGTCTGAAGCACCATTGTCGTGACTAGGGGGTAGCCTTGAGTCGTGACATCAAATATCAATCGATCATGTCCAAATGCCAACTTAATTTTAGAATGTTTTCAAAAATACATTTCCACCATTACTAAACACACCCTTATAAGATACTATTTTATGTAGGCATAATTTATAAACAAATACTTATATTTGGCCTCAACTAGCAATAAGCATTCAAACTTAGAGAGTGCATATTTGGACACCTTAGCTTGGCCTCAACTGAGAACTAAACACTTCAACTTGTCTTCACTGTGCCTCATGGACCCGATGCTGATATGACACATAAATTTTGGAGATGTCTAGCTGATTACTTTGTAAGTTGGTGTGTTCAATTGATACAATGGATATTAGCTGAGGTGTTTACACGTGTGTACTCAAAGATAAAGTGCTTACTTACCAATTTAGGCCAAATTTAAATGTTTGTTTATATATTATACCTTATGTGTATTCTTACCTTAGTTTCATGATAAATCTGCAGAGTTGAGTTTCCATTGAGTTCAAAGTGTGTAGACACAACTTCAACACCTTCCTCATGATGACATAATCGAATGATGTTATTAAAAGCGGCTATGTTATCAAGGCCAGTTATTAAAACCACCACCATGTTAGGGCCCATTTCATGGAATTCTATCAGAGTTGGTGACTTGGTGCTTTGGCCAGGCTCATTGGTTGCATTGAGTGATTAGACCTTCTTTGGGCCATTTTCAATTCTTCCAAGCATTTCTTGTTCTTCTTCAAATTCATTTTCAAGCTTTCTATGTAAAATATTAAAACTGAATGGATGTGTGTAGAGTAGTTAGCACAAACTAATTACACTATTGATTTTTCTAAGACTAAGATTGTCTTTCTTCTTCTTTCTCTTATCTACTTTCCCTTCATGTTGTGCCTATTCATTTAAATCCCAGAGATATTTCCTATTCATTTAAATCCCCAAGAAATTGCCTACTTCAAAAATAAATACGTAAATCCAGTTGTTGTAAAGTTCAAAACTACCCAGAAATGAAATATTGTTCAGTTAGGAAAGAGTGCTTTTATTGAGTGGCTACACTGACCAAGCTGCTATTGAGCGATGCATAAGTTTTCTAGCTCCAATTTTCTTAAGGAAAGAATATTATTAAATATAATTTATCTGTTGTCAAATTTGCATGAAAAGGAACAGAGGTAACTTCCATGGAACATCGTGTAGCTGCCCAAAAGTACGCAAAGAAAATTGAGAACCTGGAAATAATCTATTTTCCCCATAATTAAAAATTTTTCCCCAGAAAGACTTCGACTAGATTCACATATCCTTTAGAATATAAGGGTGCATTCTTGTGGTTGTAATTGTATATTTGATCTTTGTGCAGCTGCTTTGTGCTGGGAAGATAAACATGAGTTTTCCTTGTGATACACGAAAGACAACAGAAGCACAAAACAAACACCAAAATGACCAAAAGGCCCCTTAGTGAAGGGGCACCCCTCTAGTATATGTAGTGGACTGATTTGGCCCATTTATGTATGTAGTGGACTGTTTTGGCATCCATTTAGGTGCTTCTTTGCACTTCATTGCACACACCATGCCTCGGGTCTAGCGTAAGCCCTCATAAGCCCATCTACGTGATCGTACTCGTATCATCCTCTCCTTCTTGAAAAGGATTCGACCTCAACTCCGTACCTTGCAAAATCAAAGAGGAAACAAATAAGTACACATCCTCATGGCATGAGGGTTAGGGTTAGAAAAATAAATAATTAGAACTATCATGCCACGGTGGTACACACTTGAAGTACAACCAAGGATCCTTTGTGTTAATTATCAAAAGCTTTTGTACAATATCACAAACAAAAGGGCTCGGATGAACATCAAGAATTAAGGGACAAAAACCGAGACTACGCCTCTCATAGGATGTATATCCAACAACATCATGAATATCATCATATGCATATAGGTAGTGAAGAAAGGCACCAAAGACATAATTCTCATCTAAGATGTATTCACAAGTAGGAATACACAACGAGAGAAAGGGACATTGCAAGCATGTAGGACCTCTCTCCTTCCAACCACTTACCGAAGGAAGGCATTCCATCAAGGGAGTCATACCAATAGGGAGAATAGGGAAACTACTATGCAACAATCCAATCCAAGGCAAGTAGTTTTCCAAAGAACTCAGTTTCCCGCTACAAATGATATGAAACACGCTACCAAGAGTCCCACAAGATACTTCAACTTGTCCAACCCCATGAAGGTGACAAAAATTCTTTAACATCCTTAGACCCCTCCACAAACAAGAATACAACTTGGCATCCTCAAGTTGTGGTTCACATAACTTAAATACAAGTGTGTCAAACATAGATTCACGGATATGAGCAACATCCCAAACAGACAATGACATATTTTCCCTACAGTCCTCGAGTAGACACAAACTACCATTAACATCAAAGGGATCACAATTTAAGTAGCCATATTTGTCAAGCACGGTTAGGGTGTCATGCAAAGAAGTACAAGCAAAATTATTTTTCAAAGATATGTCAAGCACATGATTAACCCTATGATCCAAGATAACATTAGAATCTTTACAACAACACAGGCTTACGGGTTCACTCTTTTGTCCTTAACCAACATCTTTAAATTCTTCACTCACTTGAGATTCATTAATCAAATCACACATATTCTCAAGTGGTGGGAAAGTTTTACACACAAGTTGATCAACACAATTTTCACATGACGATGTACTTTTATTCAACACAATAGCTTCAACACTAGGTGGACACAAATCAATCATACTAGAAGAGTCGATTCGGTCATCTATAGGATCAACTAGTGTATCCACTCGCAAAATATGTACATCATCCACAAGTGGTAAGGAATCAATATACTCATATGTAGGTAAGCTACTACTCACACTCAACGATTTATTAGTCACATGTTCATCATTCAAATGTACCAAAGTATAAGAGTTAGCTATTTTTCCTTGACGTTCATGAGTATATTCATCTTTACCTCGCTGTGAAAGTCCTTCACAATTTTGGGCAGCAACTTCCTTTGGGAAGCTCTCACTGCAAGGTGTTTGGACCTTAGGTTTTGGATTTGTTGGGATAAGTGTGGATACCAATTGGCGTAGCCTTTCAACGTGCTCTTTCATATCTTCATTATTGTCAGTGATGCGGTCAAACGTGGTATCGAGATTGGTGGAAGCCATGGTACCTAAAAGAAAAGACAACAACAAAACAACAAACTTGTTAGCTCAAAAATGTCCCACCACACTTTCACTCTCGATTTTTACCTCACACTTGATTTCACAAGTGTTGAAAGTCGGCTTGTACTTCGCGAGTGATTGAGGGTCGAGTCTACTCTTGCCTAGAATAGATTTTCATTTTAGTTGACTCAAAGAAAATTTGTTTACGGACTTGAACCAACAAGATACAACGAATTCACAAAAGATAAAAGCACACAACAAACGTAGACACGAACAAACGGACTCTACAACTAACTTACAATCTAGTAGGAGATTACTATTTTGTTAATTAGTGTTCGAACCATAAACAAAACTAGGAAACAATAAAATGAAACTAAGAAATCTGAAATTTGAGCTTAAAAATTATTGGTTAACAGTAAAAACGTGATGTGGAAGCCACGTATTGGTTGCGGTTGTTATCAAATTTTATTTTCTAATTCAAGTCTTGGTCCAATTGTAATTTGAAATTGGTGGAAATTGGTTAAGGAGAGAAAACAAGTCTTGAAATCCTCTTTCAAATTCAAAAAGCAAGACTTGACTTTTGTCCTCAAGACATGGTCCTTAAATCATAGAAGGTTGTTGGAAAAGTGGTTGTTAAAGTCCTTGAGTGGTTGAAATTGGTCGTAAAAGTCTTGAGAGGTCTTAAATTTTGGAAATATGTCTTTCAAGACTAACAAAATATACACTCTCTTTCTTCAACTTTCAAGATCAAACATCTACTTTTTCTTCAACAATAGATGAAGATGTGAAGAACACCAAGAACACATTTTTTTTGAATCTTAAAGTTCTAAGGTTCAAGTTGGACCCTAAACATCAACAATACCTTTCCAAGATTAAAAATACAACACAATAACCACCATACATATTCAAACCTTGAACCAACAACACACCACACGTCCAAGCTTTGAATCCGCAACAATAATACCAACAATTAAAGCTCAAATCTAGATCTAGACTTATTTAGTGTTAGAGGTGAAGAAGCTAACACTAGAAACAACAAAACAAATAAAATGACTCTTAGATCTAGACTCAAAATAAGAAAAATCTCGGCCAAGACACAACAAGAACACAATTTCGGCCAAGACACAAAAATGGACAGATTTGTTTCTTTTTGGAATTTTCAGATTTGAACTTTTATTTTTTATTTTTTGAATTTTCTAACAAGTAAGCTCAAGATTGATCTTGTAGGAACAAGATCTAGCCATGCTCTGATACCAAATGATATACGAAAGACAAGAAAAATACGAAACAAACACCAAAACCAGTCCACTAGCCAAGAAACCGAGGACCTCTTTTGGTGACCCTTCTCGGATTCGCTACCAACAAGAAGAAAACAAGGCGCAATGGCGTAATAACACCAAAGCAGTAGCAACACAACAAGAACAAGATGAACAATAGACTAATTTTGGATTCCACGTTAATAACACAAACACACGGTTAGAACATCAACACTACTACATGATTACAAAGATACAAAAGGATAGATAGTTAGACAAATTGAAGGTATAATATTAACAACCCAAAAGTCTATTCCACTCTTGGACCTTTAACATCACACACATCAAATGCCTAACTCTTACGTTGGCCTAAGAGTGACCCCGATCTCCCAAGCATCCAACATTTCCAAGCTTGAATCCAACACGAGCGATTCCACACTCAAGTTGATTTCCCTAGTTACAATTTCGGGTTGGTGGTCTTCTCTCCTTAGAGAGGAAATGTTTCAAGTGTTATAAACTAATAATATTCATCAAAAAATCTCCCTAATGAAACTCTACATTATTCTATTTATATTATATTACAAATAATAGGCAAAATGACCAAAAGGCCCCTTAGTGAAGGGGCACCCCTCTAATATATGTAGTGGACTGATTTGGCCCATTTATGTATGTAGTGGACTGTTTTGGTGTCCATTTAGGTGCTTCTTTGCACTTCATTGTACACACCAAGCCTCGGGTCTAACGTATGCCCTCATAAGTCCATCTACGTGATCGTACTCGTATCACCTTGCACACAGAGAGTAGATATGGTTCCTGAAGAGAGCATTTCAGGACTTGCTTCCATTTTAGTGATCTGCGAGATAAGGAAAACATGTAGCATAGTAACTTCATGATTGAAATGTTATATCACCCGAGGTTTCATAAGATTCGTCTAACTTGATTATATCTGATTTATTACAGCTACTTATTTGCACTAACAGCCTTGAATAGGACATTCCAGGAGTGACTTTGTGAACACTTGTACATGAATAGATATGGGATATCTTCTACTTTCACCTTATTTAGTAGTATTTCAGGCTTTAGTAGGTCCATGGAAAACCAATTACCATTGCTTTGAATGTGCAATACAATTTAACTATTGAATAACTTTCTAAATTTTTCTTTTACTGAAACATATGCAGTGATTTTATGATGTCCGTGGAATTGTTTCATATTTGTCTCTTATGATCTTCTTTTCCCTACTTTTCCTTTTCAATAATTCAATGTCCCGATGATATTTACGTAATTAGCTCTACCTACAGTTCTTTTTTCTTATAAGAAGTTAGCTGTACCTACACCTTGAACCAGTTTCCTGTAATTGAAAGAATACCTTCCTTTTTCTGTTAAAGATAACACATATTTATGTGAAGGAGACAGTAAGTTCTTGTTGGAATGAATTCGAGATTTCTTTTTATCATTAAACTATCAGGGAGTGTGTTTGATTTAATAGAAATTGCAGAACATGGCATATCATCCTTCCTTACTAACTCCTCCTAAGCTTCTATTAATGAACCATTAAGGCTCTTTCTCATGATGTTTTACGTTACAGAATTTCGGTATCCTTTTGGCAACTTGCATTACTGTATTGTTATCTGTATTTTCTGTTTACATGCATGACAATTTTCATTCCTTTTTACCTTCATTTTGTTCATGGATCATTTTCAAGGTTTCACATTCAAGATCTACTCTGATTGCTCCGCTGTAAGCTAAACTATGTTCATCTCTCAACATTATATTTCCCCAATAACTAATGTCCACCCATCACTTTCTGCTTTTGTTATCAGTGATGTATATGCCATCTTTTTGGAATATGATTGGCACCACCATTTTGCCTACTCAACTGTTGCAAATGTTGATAGCGTCCTCTGCTGCCTGCTTTTTGAATATCAAGAGGTACAACCTAAAATCATTACTACACTGTAAAATAATATACTGCTAACACATTCTATGTAGCCTTTGTATGTTCTGTTGGAGTTTTTGTATTTCAAAAAAAGTTGGCTATCAGCCACTACTTTATGTTCTTTGAAATACAACACTACTTCACAATCAATACAATCTAAAAGTTTTTATTCTAATTCTGGTCTTCCTCAGGTATTTTTTGCCAAGCCAAAACGCGACACTACAAAGAAGTAGCACTACTACATAGTTAGCAGATGTAAATATCTAATGTTTAGTATAGGATGTAAATATTTAATATAAATAATGCAGCTACAGCTGAAACAAATACTTGCCAACCAGATATAGATAATATCTATATCTATCTTATCTATCTATATGCAAACATTTAGCTCACAAAATCTTTCAAGCACGGGCCATCTCTACCTAGTTATATTTATAAGCAAATCATTTTCTTTTAAAAAAAAAACGAGAAAAAAACAAGTGAAAGTTGATTAAATAGGCTTCCAATGTAAATCTGGATTTTCAATCAGATTTACCTTCCTGATAACATAAAATTTGTTGAGTGTGAACAAGTTCATTAAGCTTGTCAAATAAGAAGTGAGAACCTGACATCAATCCTAAAATTATAACTTCCACTTATTAATTGTTGTTTCTCCTTTGTCCAGAGAAAGTTAAAAACTTCAATATTATTTTTATGTCATTTGATGGAGGCTTGAATAATTGTATCCACCAACAAACCAAGTGGTCGTTCTTTTGATTCTTAAACTTTTGTGCTCTTTTCTCCTTGATAAGTTTTTTGTTCACTTATCCCCCGTTCATTCTCAAGCGACAGTTAAATATCTAAAGTTCGTTCTGTTATTTGTTCATCAATTCATACAATTGTCCATGTACCAACTGAAGATTTGACAAAAACCGTGCCCCTGCTTCATTGCTTATTCAGGTGGAACTCCAGTTTGAGAAGTTATTAGGAATGTTGCCAATATCAATATCCTTGGTTTGATACTCAAGAGTATAATATGTAAGTCAATTTGTATTCTTTAACACCAGCTTCGAATCCAATAATTGCTTTAATTTCTATTTGTGGTGACATAAATCCCTCCCAAAAACATTTGGTATCTAATTTGACAATTTCTGCTGCTTTTTTTGTTTTTTTGGCTTTTGTATTTGCAATTTTTTTGAGTATCAACTCTTCGCGAATGCATCAATTATCAATTAGTTATTTGGCTTTCTCCTTAGAACTTCTTTTCCTTTAAAAAAAAAAAAAAAATTGGGGGTAGGGGAAGGGGATTACAATGTGGGAAATTGAACCCTCACCTTATTGGTAACTAACCAACTAAGCTAGTAAGATTCCCCAAACTTCTTTTCCTCTTTCATAGCTTAAGTTATTTTGGCTTAAACATGTAATTTATGCAAATTTAAATTTTTAGATGTAACAATTTTTATAATTATTTCTCCATGTTTTTCTCAATGTGAAAATTGCTACAATGTAATTATTTTAGAAGAGAAAATAAGCATGATTATTCTAGTCCAAAGTAATTAAGTAAACATTTAGAAAACAACTATGATTCTGTGTGGAAAAATTCCCATCATATTCCTGAAAGTTGAAGAAGATTTGGGATAGTCACGCTAATTAAAAATAAACTAATATTCATACCCACGCGATGTGCGGACAATATTAAAAAATTATAATCTTATTTATTTGATCAAATTGAATTGCTATTGTCATTAGTTCAGATATCACAACTTGTAATTAAGTTTTCAAATTTATACACGGAATCACAACTAATAAGTAAAATTTCACGTTGTAAGATTAAGCCTATTAAAAAACATATAATCTCTATTTTATGTTTGATTAAGCATTTCATTATACAAAGTTTGATCGCTTTATTTTTAAAAATCTCCTCATAAAAGTTATTTCTTACTTATCCAATGTTCAATTGTCTTAAATCTTTTCATTCTGAAAAAATAGCTATCAAGAAATAGTGATATCATATATGTATGAAGGAAACAAAAGACGTCAATAAACAAATACATAAATTGTCTCTTTTAAATAATCTTCTCTAACCATATTAATGCTCCCAATCATATGAAGGGTGATGTATAACTTGCTTTTCGTTATAGATAGTAAAGTAGTTTGAGAAAATAGTCAAATTGACAACCCAAGTTGTACAATAATTCTGTAATTTCTACTTGCTTAATCCTTATCTCCGTTCCTCCAAAATATCCCATAATAAGTAACATAACCATCAACTAATTGTTTGGCATAAGACGACATTTTATGAAGTCACCATTTAAGGTGAAAATCTCATTCACCTAAATTGATAGAGTAATAAAGAATTTATTTGAGATTAAAAAATTATACTATTGATGTTTCTTTCTCCAATATGCTCTTCTTTGCAATTATTCCCTTATAAAAAAGAAATTTATTACTACAAATTGATGGCAAAAATTGTAAATATTATATGGAGAAAAGTTTTTATGGCCTGGTATAATATAATTTTATATTGCATGAGCCAAATAATGATAATTATAAGATAAAAATGCCACAATTCCAAGATCGATAGCAAGAGCTCATTATAATATGGGACAAAATGCTTGTTGTTCACATCTAACAGTATTTGCGGCTAGTTAAGAAAGTCAAGCTGCATTATGAAATAATAGTGTATTTTTTGAATCGGTATAAGGTTAGTGGCAAAGAGCTAGAGTTTTTGCCTTGATGAAGGGGGATCAATCGTAATTGTACATATCTATTCTTGTTTTTCACTTGAAGTAGAGGATCTATTGAAAACAACTACTCCACTTAAAGGTTAAGTCTGCATACACCCCCTCCACAAACCATATTTTGTGGGATTACACTGAATATATATTTTTTTTTGAATCGGATGGCATTTGCATAATTTGATTAATATCTTTGTATGATCAAGATGAAGCAACACTTGATGGTCTTTGAAACTTGCACTTTGTAGAGAGATGAATGGAGTGATGTTGTCTGATATTTGTCTTCCCCGATAATGATTGGCATGACCAACCCTCTCTTGACTAGTCTAACATAGCCCAACTGGTAAGTCTTGCTAAGAATTCCTTCGACATCATCTTATATATATTCAAAAACTTTAATTGTGCCTCCAGATAAGCAAAAACATCTCTTGGTAACTGATAGAATGAATATTTGTTTTCGCTCTCCAATGGGGACTACCTTTACATCCAATTGTATTAGTCTAGAAACTGTGAACCTCATGTTATTAGGATCATCAATCCTTTCGACCATCTTCTGATCTCTCGTTAGCGTTAACGCTCAATTCTACATCTCTGTCGATCGGGACATTAACGTCTTAGTGGAAAATGTTCCACTGTGATAGTACAGTAAGAGCATTAACATTTTCACTCTATTATGACACTTCTTTTGGTCCTATAATTAATGTATGGGTGTCAAACATGTCTGACAATTGTAGTGTCCATCACTGATCTCTCGGTAGCGTTAATGCTCAATTCTGCATCTCCATCGATCGGGACATTAACAGTATAGTAAGAGCATCAACATTTTCATTCCATTATGACATTTCCTTTGGTCCTACAATTGATGTACGGGTGTCAAACATGTCTAAAAATTATAGTGTCCCTATATTTTGACTTCAATATGCAATCTACTGTGACATCGAAGGCTTTAACTATTTTCTATCAAATTATATATGGTTAAAAAGTCTACCTATAATTTCATCTTAAGCCTACAATCATGGGATATATAATCGAAGTTCAAAACAATAGCAATTCAAACAAACCAGAAGACGAATGTGAGCTCCCATTTTCGTGAATGAGAAAGAAACAGAAATTCAAGGACAAAACATAATAAAAAAATTTATCACTCTGCTATTACTCCGTCTTAGGGCGTCTTTGATAAGTATTCCGCTTGATTCTCCCTTAATAAAGATGAAAGTGAAAGAAAAATAACTCACATTGATATAGATAGGGAGACAAAGGTTTGAAGGTTGCATTTAACACATATTGTACACACAAACATATTGGGTACTTAAATTTTCAGTAACTTGCATAGATTACAATGAAAATTGAATTATGAAAAAGTACAAATTTGAAAATGGATAATTTTACCAAATCGACTAAAGGCATCTTCAAGATGGTAAATCTGTAACATTACATGATAAACCTAGGTGACTTTTCAGGCTCTTTTTATCACCTAAACTCAAAATTGCTTATAATATGTAGAAAATTCATATTGAAACCCAGCATAACCATCAATTTAAAAATTCATGAAAAGCACCTTCTTAATGTTTGTCAGCTTGCAATTATTTTATTCGATATTCAGACATGTAAGAAGAACCAAGTTAGTGAATTATCTCAAGCAAAAATTTAATATGCAATTGAGACACCTAAAATTTATAAGGCATCACGCTTTATAAAAGATTATATCAAGTGTAATACATAAAATATAATACATATTCATATATTTAATTTTAATTCAGCTTTGCTTTAATCTGATCATAGTTGTGGTTCATTCATCATATCCTTGCTTATTCCTCAATTTGTATGGTTCAATTTGTATGGTTCTGTAGGAACATCTAACCAATAATAAGAACCTATCACTAAATGCTTCAATCTATTATTCATTTTACTGATTATCAATCATATATTTCTCTCATTGAGGCAAACTAAGAAAATTTTGAGAGTTAAGTACAGAAATAAAACAAACACAAAATCATAGATAAAATAAAAGTACAAACATGAAAGCTCACCGAGATAGTAAGATTGCATAATATCTCAAAATAGTTACCAATGGTATGAGAAAATCCATCCATTGAATTAGAATTGGATCAACGAGTGATAGTTCTGTGATTTTTTTCTTCTCGCTTTTTCCTCCTTGGTTCTTTTTTGATCTCTAAGTGTGCTATCTAGAAAAAGAAACTGAAGATCATTGGTCAAAAAAATAAAATGAACGTGGAGCAGTTATAGATTTAATTTTGATCTCCGCAATATGTAGGGAAGAAATCGATGAATCTAAGAAGGATAACTGAAATTTCCATAATTTGTTGAGTTAAAAGGTTTATCATCCTTTACATGAAAATAATCAAAAATTTGACTGAGATCACAAACTTTCTTGAACCCAAAAACTAATAAATAACGAAATAAACATTACCCATTAAAATGTAATTTCTTGTTTCTACGTTCTTGCATAGTACTGATATTTGTTTCCTTTTCTTATCATAAAAATTTATCAGTAATACTTTTTCAACAACCAATGAGAATGAGAAAAAAATTAAAAAAGTGAGAGGCAAAATTGAAATAAAACCTGAGATTGAGATGTTTGTTGTAAAAAAACCAACATGTTGATGTCTGATTTCCTTCCTAATTGTCTTTAATATAAATTAATGGATAAGGGATTGAAATTTCAATTTTCAGATGTTGCATAGAGAATGTGGAGTGCAGTTGAGAATTGGGGAAGTGAGAAGTTTCTAGAGAAAACTAAAATTAGATATCTTTTATGTTTATGCCATAGGACTTTTAATTGGATTTACAATTTCCTTTTTATTTTTTAAAATTAGAATTATGTAGTGCTGACAAATGGAGATTTTTGCCTCTCCTTTTATATATATATATATATATATATATATATATATAGAGAGAGAGAGAGAGAGAGAGAGAGATTTGAGCAAATGAATAAGATAAATTATTGTGGTTATTTTTCAAATAAATCTTTTGGCTAATGTGAGAGATTGGATGTTAGAGTTTGTTGTTGTTGAACATATTTGTGCTAACTAAAATTAATTTTGTGTTTTACCCCAAGTTGAGGAAGAGGAATGATTTACTTATGATTGGTGATTCTAGAACTACTAGAGTTTTTAGAATAACAAAATTCTTCTTATTAAACTCTCCTTTGATAAATACTAAAATTAATTAAGGTGGTATAGAGGCGATAATATTTGAACAAACTTGATCATGGAGAATAGAGTGAAGATTTTACATGAGTTTGATTAGGTGTTAATAAATATAATGTTGTTGTAGGTAAGTATATTATAAACATGATTTATTTATGGCTAATATGAATTGTGATTTATTTGGGGCTTATATTTGTTGGATATTAGACTTGTACATTTAGCTTATATTATGTTTAAAGAAAAAAAGATCTTATAATCAAATCTTGAATACTTTATATGATCGTAATAGTCGCAAATGCTTTAAAGGTAATTGAACTACCATTAATCTGTGATAGAGAATCGGCCTAAGAGAGATGAAAACTATCTAAATAAGCAAAACACGAACAATGTAAGAAAGTAAAGATAGACAAATTGACATAACTATTAAGAATTAAGAACCAATGGGTGTATCAAACCTGAAGGCCCCTAAACTAGTAGAATCAAACACCAATACCTCAAGGGAATCGAGTTCCAAGCAACCCATGTTTCTAAACAAAAGTATAAACACAAGCAAATCCAAGCTTGCAATTCACTCATAAGAGTATTCTTTCAGATATCACCAAAGTTGTTAAATGAAATGACTAAGGAATGTATTTATAGTGTTGTCTTTGCCTAAGATAGCCGATTACAAGAAATAGCTCAAAGTGGCTATTTCAAAAACAATCCACATAGGCTCTCAAAGTATACTTCAAGCCTAAAAGGGGTCCATTGAATACATCCTTGAGCACTAGGCTTGATCATGGCATGGACCTATTTTCATTGACCTCGAAAGATGTAATCTAACTCTTTAAGGCCCAGTTGGCTCGTATCATCCTCCTCTTCTTGAAAAAGATTCAACCTTGAATCTAAAACTTACAAAATAGTAGGAGGCACAAGCAAACACACTTTTCTCATGGCATAAGGGTTAGGGTTAGCACAATCATTCAAAACATCATGCCAAGGTTGCACACACTTTTGATATAACCAAGCATCAAAATGATCAATCAAGGGTGTATAACCCCAAAAAGTAAGAACTACTTGATCATTCAAGAGATTTGGACAAAGGGGTATACTAGAGGAACCATGGTAATCAATAAACCGCTCATGAAGGCTCACATGGATTTCAAGTTTCAATAAGCGCATAACCCCTCTATGGAAATCAACTTTATTGAAGGTCCTTCCCTTACACAACTTTGGCCTCTCAAGTAGATTAGAAATCTCAAAAAAAGACTTTCCGTCGTAGGAATAAGTTCCAACAACCTCACCCATGGTTGGATTGTCTTCTTGCCCAACCACTAAGTGGTGTAGAGAAGAACCACCATATTTAAAATGATCACCAGGATCAAATAGGTAGAGTGTCCATGGATATGGATTTAGTAGGCATTTGTTTCCCCCAACATTACCACCAATACAATCATTTACACCCTCTATAATAGCATGATCATAAAGAAAGGCAATTTGAGGGTCATTCCCCTTCAATCTATCAATATTTTCAACACCACCATTCACTTGAGGTCCTTAACACTTCACAAACATTCCCAAGTGATGGGCTTGGTTCATACACAGGTTGGTCCTCATGATTTCCAAAAGACAATGTACTACCACTCGTCACAATGACTTCAATACTAGGTGGACACAAATCGATCTTGCTAGAAGAGTTAATTTTATCATCATTAGAGTCAACTAGCGTATCCACTCGCTCAAGTTTTACATTATAATTATGACGTAAAGAGACATTAGGTTCACTTAAAGATAAACTATCTTTCACACTTAGTTGGCTACTAGCCTCATTTACTAGAGTGTAATAGTTAGTTTGATTACCTTGTAGCTCATTTGGAGCATGTCCACTCAAGGAAGCTTGACAAATTGGTGGATTGTAAAGAGTATACTTAGGGAAGTTTTGATGATTTATCATGTTATCCCATCGGTTATTCATAGCATCAAGCTTCTCCATGATGGCAACTAACATAGCATTTGTGGTGTCATTTTCCAAGGTGCGTGATGTTTCACCTTCTTGAGCCATTGTACCTATTAAGAAATGCTAAACAAAAATAAAACAACAAATAAGTTAAGGTTAGGAAAAACAAGCTTACAAGCTCTCAAAGTTCACACCTTTGAATGTCACTCAATTAGCGTTGCAATTGTTGATATCTCATTTGTACTTTAATAAGATTACTTGGTACCAATTGTGGCTTGAAGTCAGAGTAAATTCTTGTAAATTCTTGTTTGAAGGACTCAATTAAACAAAAATTATGTATTGACTTGAATCAAAAACTAACAACGAAGTGAAAAAGAGAAAAGCTAGAAGGAAATAGGACAATGAAAGAAAGGACTCAAAAACTAATTCACAACTAAGTAGATTTATTACTAGTCGTTAATTAGTGTTAGAATCAAAGAAAAGAAGTTAAAGAATCAAAGAAATTAAACTTAGAATCAAAATTTGAGCCTAAGGTAATTTTTGAAGGTTGATGACGTGGCAGCCTCGGATTGGACATTGAATATTGTTTAAATTTTGGGAGATTTCTTGTTTCCAATTTGAATTTTTGATCAATCTTCACCTTAGAGATGTGGAATTCGTCTTTGGGAGGGAAAATACCAAGAATTGGAGCCTTTCAATTCATTCTTCAAACACAAGAGAGTTTGAATTTGCTTTTGATCCCCTTCTTTGTACTTTCTTTTTGTCCCCTCCTTGAGAATATTCCCCTTTGATGCTTTTTGAATTCTTTCTTTCTTTTAAAGACTTGGAATATCCTTGGAATATTCTTTAAGACAAATAAGTTTCACACCCTCTCTCACCTCCTTTTTGGATCAAACAACCACTTTTGGATATTCTTCTTCAACAAGATATGAAGATGATGAACACCAAGAACATTCAAACTTGAACCCTAAGTATATGACCTCGAAATGGAATGAAATTTGAAGATCTAGGTTCACGTTGATCTCCCAAATACTACTAACACGTTTTCACATCCAAATCCTCAACAACAACCTTCCAAAATTCGAGATCCACCTTCAA
>NC_061116.1:176254159-176311298 GCF_002878395.1 Capsicum annuum
CAAGGATATAACGCTAGAAACACACAAAAGACACAAAAAATCCAAGATCCAAAATCTCGGCCTAGGGGTAAAAATGGAAAAAAAATATTTTTTATGATTTTCGATTTTTGACACTCTTGTTTTGTTGATTTTCTAGATAACAACCCAAGATTGATTTCATAGGAATGAAATCAAACCTTTCTCTTGATACCAAATAATAGAGAATCGGCCTAAGAGAGATGAAAACTATCTAAAGAAGCAAATCACAAACAATGCAAGAAAGTAAAGATCGGTAAATTGACATAAGAAACTACTAAGAATTAAGAACCAATGGGTCTATCAAACCCAAAGACCCCTAAACTAGTAGAATCGAACACCAATTTCTTACGTGAACCTCAAGGGAATCGAGTTTCAAGCAACCCATGTTTCTAAACAAAGGTATAAACACAAGCAAATCCAAGCTTGCAATTCACTCATAAGAGTATTCTTTCAGATATCACCAAAGTTGTTAAATGAAATGACTAAGGCATGTATTTATAGTGTTGTCTTTGCCTAAGATAGCCTATTACAAGAAATAGCCCAAAAGTGGGCTATTTCAGAAATAACCCACATGGGCTCTTCAAAGCATACTTCAAGCCAACCAAGCAATAATCCACACGCGGCACTGTGGGCTTAGGAGACTAAAAGGGGTCCACAGAATACATCCTTGAGCTCTAGGATTGATCATGGTGTGGACCTCTTTACATTGGCCTCGGAAGATGTAATCTAACTCTTTAAGGCCTCGTTGGCTCATATCAATCTGGTTCTTTGTTTTAAAGTTATTGAATCACATTTGGCTTGATGAGGAAAACATATATTTGATCAATTGGCATTTGAACGTTAATTTTTAATTTAATCATGAAAAATTATATCGCGCTATATTGGATAACTGCCAAGATTTTTTTGAACTATGTTTTAATATTGAAATATTTAAAATATCAGAGCACCTTTTCTTTGCCCATACATATAATTAGTAGGCGTTTGATATGTGATTTCACCTCATGATTCAAAATCATGAAATGAAATTAGTGTTTGGGAATGCGATTCAACATTGCTTTCTATTTCATGATTTAACATTTCAAATTAGTCTATCCCATTTTAGTGAGAGCATTTAGAGTAAAAGAAACACTTTTGAATTTTTAGTCTTTATTAGATTTTGACTCATAGTTTATACTGGAATAGATTGTTGAATTATGAGGAATACACCTATAGGGATGAAATATCCTTAAGGATAGAGTCACTTAACATGCCTCAAGCTATGAAGAATTCCCTACATATTCGCGCGCATTCAAGTATTTTCATAAGATTTCCAACACTTTCTTATTTGCATTCTTTATATTTTAAGAAAAAAAAAAATCTGCAGCATTCAGCTTAACGGAACGTGAAAAATTCCTTTTCGGAATATGGTAACGGCGTTCTATAGTTTTTAAAAAAATTTCAAGCATGCATTAAGTTTTCTAGATAATTTAAATTAAGGGTGTGTTTGGTATGATGGAAAATATTTTTCAGAAAATGTTTTCCGGTTTTTCCTTGTTTGGTTGCAACAAAAGTTTAGGAAAATATTTTTTAGACAACTTATTTTCCATCATTTGATGGAAAATGACTTCCCTCATGGGCAAGAAAAGTCATTTTTCAGAAAATGACAAATGTGACTTATGACCTCACCCTCACCCCTCTTTCCACCTCAACAACACTTATATTCACATGACTCAAAAAATTTACATTTCTCAAAAATTTACATTATTCGGAAATGTTTTTCACTGTGCTTTGCTTCAATTTTTCACTGTTTGAAATAAAAAATAATGAAGCCCGAATTTTTTTCATTTTCAATTCGTTGAATATATTGTTATTTTCATATGCATAGAGGAAAACTTATGTTACTTTTGTTAATTGCATATTTCATTTTGTTATCGATATAACTTGTTTCACGAGGTTGAATAAGTTTGTCGTTCTGTTATATTTCTATTAATTGTAGTATCTTGAGATTGTCCTAACAAAATATTGAAAAGTGTCTCCTATATTTGTTAATTAATAGTTGATTAAATTTAGTGATTGTAATATTTTAGTATTCGATATTGATATTATTTGTTATGCTTAAATTAGTTCAAACAAATTGTTGAGTTGCTAGAGACACTGATATACTAGTTAATAGATAATAGTATTTTCTAAAAAATATTTTTTCACTCATCAATCGAACACTAGAAAATATTTTTCTAAAAAATATTCTCTACTCACCAACCAAACACCATAAAATATTTTTCGAAAAATATTTTCCATTCACCAACCAAACATGAGAAAAACATGAGAAAATAAGTAGAAAATCAACTTAGTTTCCAAAAAAACATTTTCCAAGAAAAAATTTTCCATGAAAAATATTTTCCATCATACCAAACACACCCTAAGGATAAACGCTAGGTATAATTTTGACACTTTCGTTTTATGGCTAGACTTGTCGTTGGAACACCCAATTACAAAACAAGCTGCAAAAGAGACTTTATTTTTCCTACAAAACAATAATTTTTATATAGAAAAGATGTTATTAGTTCACATATCATAGAATTAATTAGGATATTCAAGGATCAGTACATTTGCTTTGAGGTTCCGTCGATGGATAAGCTAGTTTGATTAAAATGGTTACTATTAGAATTTTTGTAGAGATTATGACTTCTCGCATTCTACGCAATGACTGTTCTAGAAATGCCACCATTTTTTTCAGGTGGCATTTTTTCTAAAAAAAAAAAATAAGAAAAGAAATCTCTAAGATTTTCTACCCCCACCCCACTAATATTGGCACAAAGATATGGTTGTACCCTCACTTTTTCAATTTTGGGTGTCATCCATCTTTCCTTTTTTGTTAGGCATCCGATTACAAAATATTTTGACTTGTTTATTTGGTTATAGTTAAGATTAAATTTATTCCTACATCACACTCCATAAAATATAAAAGAAAATGTGACTTAGAAAAAATTGAGTCCCGAATATTTTAATTAATAATGAATTTTATTATTTTATTTTTGCTTATACGATATTTTTGTTTTGTTTGTAGAAAAAATAAAGATGTAAAATATCTTTATAAAAGAGAAAAATTGCCTATTATTTAAGAATTTTAATTAAATTATACTCACATCTTTATATTAGTGAATAAAATTTTATAAAACAATATCCAACAAATTATATTTTCCACACATATGGTTAACATCCGATTAACTTAAATTAATTCTTACTAATATAAATAATAGCAATAATACTATAGTGTGAAGTTAAAAGACTTTATATTTTAAAAGGTTATTATACTATAAACAGCAAGTATGGAAAAGGGGAAAAAACAACACAGGCCTCTTATTGAAAATCAATTTTAGACCACTAATTTTATTGAGATATCTTCAGCTGACAAAATATAAATCGATTTTAGACCACTAACTTTATTGAGATATCTTCAGCTGACAAAATATAAAGAATATTCTATTGACTTAGTAAAATTAAGGAGTGCTACTGAAAAATGTTATCACGAATTAGCTGATTTAATAATAGAAATGATAACACCAAGTCTTTCCAACTCTTTAGTATCAATAATAGAAGAAGGATTATTGATTAATTTCAATGAGCTTTATTGATTGATAACACCAAGTCTTTCCACCTCTTTAATGAGCTTATTCAATAAAGCTTTGTGAAAAAGAGTTGACAAAGAAAGCAATTTAAAAAAAAAATAATAAAGAATGGCCTGAAGTAAAAAAGATAACGAAAATTCCATCCAATGAGGCTTGATCTTGAACTTGATGGGGAACTTTAAACACTTTTAATCACTGCACCACACACTATTGTTGTTATTGCGGGAGTTCAATATGTAATATCTATTTGCAACCTGCAAATTTAATCCCATACACACAATATTATTTTTCGAGTGAGGGAATTCAGATGAACCCGTGGACTCTATGTGGATCCGTCCACGCCTTCACCTCCATTTTTCCAGCGTCATTGAGGTATCATTATTAAGTTTGTGTTAGAATTTTATCATCATATTTTTATTACTGAATCTGTCCTTGCTCATTTAAATGAAATTAGATTATGGCTGCATTTGTTTTTATTAAGATTCAAACGTCTGAATCTGAATGATTAAGATGTTATCTCTAGATCTGAAAACTGAATGATTAAGACTATTTGTTTTTCAATATCTGAATGTGTAAAATTTATTTATTTGTATATATAATAAAAATACAATTCAAATAAGATATAAATTATATATTAAAAATATTTAATTTAATACAATAAAATTATTATTTGATTGAGAAGATATTTATTTTTGTTCCTGATAGTGGAGATGGTTTGAATTGGTAGTGGTGGTGGTAATGATTGATGTTAGTGGCAAGTAATGTTGGTGGTGATAGTTGGTATTGTAGTGACTACTATGACGGTGATGATTGGTGATGGTGACGGTGATGATGGTTGTAATGTGAAGTTGGTTGATGTTAGTTATTGGAGGTGTTGATTGCGATGACTAAAAATGAGTGTATGATATTTGAAAATATGTTGGTGATAGTTGGAGACGATGTTAGATGTGATAGTGTAAATGATTGTTAGTAGAGATAGATTATAGTGACGGTAATGGTTGAAGTGGTGGTAGATATGGCGATACTAGTGACAATGATAGTTTTGGTGGTCGAAGAATGTGTGGAGGTTGATGATATGTTAGTGGTAGTTACCGGTGGTGCTAGTTGTGATAGTTGTGATAGATGAGTTGGTCGGTAGTAGTTGATGATGGTAGTGTTGTTGGAATTGGTGTTAGCGACTGTAGTGACGATAGCGATGTATATAATTAGAATAAGGAAGATGGTAAGTTTTGTAGCGGATGACAATAGTGGGTGGTAGTGATATTGGTTGTCAATGGTGATCGTGATGGTGGAAGTGGTTGGTGATGACGGTTGATAGTGGTGGGTGGTGGTTGACAATGGTGGTGATGGCAAAGGTGGTAGTGGTGGTGACTGGTGATTGTGGATAGAGTGATGGTGAATATCCAACACAAGAATACCTCTTAATTACATTAAGACTTGGTTTCAGATCTGAATGATTAATACCTAATCAGAGCAAAAATCTTAATAAAAATCAAATGCACTTAATGGTTTGAAGTCTGAACCATTCAGATTTGGACCTCGATTATGTGCAAACAAATAAGGCTTAAGTCGACTCCCAAAATTTAATAATGCAAACCATTTACAAAAATTTGGCCCAATAAGTCTTTGCAATAACATTTATAGAAGGGTAGCATACATATATCGTTGAATCTTTAAGTGAATTACATAAAATTACGACTATTTTATTAATTACATTTTATTTTAACTTTTTGAAATGGTGATACATATATTATATGGTGATACATATAAAAAAGTAATACATTTGAAACTAACAAGATGTTTATTTAAGAAAATAATAGATTCTCTTTTATTCATTGTATTCTTTTATTTAAGGAAAAATATCTAATTCTTGTCCCTTTTTAGATTTAATTTAGATGTTTTAATTATGTTTCTCTTTTTCGTCTTTAATTATGAAAGATATGGTTCCTTTAGTCTTTTTTCTCTTTTTCCGTCTTTAATTTCGTCTGCTTTTTTTAGATTTCATTTTAATTATATTTCAATTCTGCTTCTAGTCTTTTTTCTTTTTTTAAAATAATATTACTTTTGTTTCCTACACTGACTACACCATTACCTTTCATTAATAACATATGAATCACCCAATAATTAAAATAAATAATTGTATCTACCATATGAATCACCATAATACCTTATATATCATCCATTAATATCATATGAATTATTCGATAATTGAAATAAATAATTGTATCTATCATATGAATCACCATAATACCATATATATGAATCACCCAATAATTGAAATAAATAATTGTATTTATCATATGAATCACCATAATACCATATATATCACCCATTAATATCATATGAATCACCCAATAATTGTATCTACCATATGAATCACCATAATACTCATATAATGATATCATATTTATCATTCATATGAATCACCATTAAAAAAATAAAAATGTATGAATAACTAAATAAATTTATATATGTATCAATAGATTTTTCTAAAAAAAATGAGAGAGATTTTAGGAGAGGAAAAAAAAGTTGCATGCATTAATGGAGGAGAAAATATCAGGAAGGAAGATGATTTAAGCATTAATGGAAGGAAAAAATCAGGAAGGAAGATGATTTAATTATTGATAATTAGGAAGATATTTTAGGGAAAGAAATCTTGAATGAGTTAATGGTGGAGTAAAAATAGGATGTGGGGTTTTCTTGATATATATCAAGACTAAAGTTGAAAAATGAGATTTTATGTAAATTTTAAAAAATAAAGAAATATTAGGTAATATAGTTTCTTAAGTGTGAAATTTATGGAATTTATCCTTTATAGAATTATCACGAAAATTATTGTCAACTGCATTAAGTATCTTCTTGAAGATCTTATTAGTCTCAATCAAATAAGCTTTCTCTAAAGGCATAAAGCATATGATAATGCTATCTGAGTATAAGAATTTATCCTTATTTACATGAACAAGTTTGTGAACTCTAAATGTTGTTTAATGCTAAAGATAGACCTTGAGAAAAATTTTCATCTTCTGAAATGGTGTTTAGTATACCGTACCATTTTTTATTCTAAAAATTATATAAAGCCACAACTTAAGTATCACTTATTACACAACATTTCAACTCTCAAAACATATTACAAAATTCCACTTTTTCAATTTCTCTCTCTAAAAGTACATATGCATTACTTTACTATTATCTCTTTACATATTTCACTCATTCAAAGATGCCTACAATCAAGGTGCAACTTTCTATGAGTTATCAATTTTGAATTTTCAATCAAATTTGATTCAATCTCTTTTTCAATGACTTTTTTTTTTTCCAGAAACTCCATTAATAAAATTCTTAAATTTAAAATTGAATGTTAGTAAGATTTTTTTTTATAATTTATCAAATCAAAATTTTGACTGAATATATATATATATATATATACACACACACACACACATTTTTAAAAGATATGTATGAAAAAAAAATTCACACGGAAGGTGTATATATATATATATATATATATATATATATATATATGTATATATATATATGTATATATATATGTATATATGAATTTTTGTGTGTATAAATTAAATTGTGGAAATATAAAAATTGTTGTGTATATGTATCGAATTGTTGGGATAAAGAAATTGTTGTGTATATGAACTGAAAATTTCAGGGTAAACACTATACAAAACACTTTGCTATGTATAAATTTACATATACGTAGAAAATACTTTCATAGTTAATTAGGAACAATACAAACTAAACTTAGTATATGTCTACATATACATAGAATTTATGAATAAATATACATATATATTATAAGGAAGGTTAACTACTATTTTTTTGTCGGAATTAACGTATGCTAATGAACACATGGTAACATACGTGAATGAATGACAAATTCATATAGAATACACATTAGCAACCACAAATTCAACCACAAATCATAGCTACTTAACAAAATATTAGAATATACATAAGTTTTACAGGCAATTATTTTGTGAGCTCAATTTTATGTTAACTTTCGATAATGAACATGTATTTTCATAAAAATATTTTGTAGTTGGACAAATGCATAACAGATATGTATATAAATACATATTAACACCAGTTTCAATAGTAAATTATGTAGATGGTACTATACTTTGGTTATTCATTGAATACACTTATTACTGCAAACAGTATGGCCTAAATTCTTTCACATGTTTTGAATTCAAGACGGCAATAGCGTGAGGACAAGGAATCTTGTCTTTTTAAAACCTCCCACAGATGCACAATCCACTTTTGAGATCGATGATATATCTTCTTCCTAAATCATAAACTGAGTAGATATAGGTTGAAGAAGCCTTGACCTAAATAAAAAATGATTCAATTTTCTTTGTAACTAGATGCTTCCGACGTCCATTTACAATCCTCATTGTAACATCAGAGGACATAGCTGAAATAGACAACCATAATATGATTAGTAGTAATAACAATTTATAATTTTTTTTATTTTGGGTGTTATAAATCAATTATACAGAGAGAAAAATTCATATACAACATAAGATATAAAATATACATTACAACTCAATAAAGTATATATGTTTCAGCTTGTTAATCAATTTGTGAATTGTCACGATCCGAGTCGGGACCTTAGCCATGACAGACATCCCGAACCGTGAAGGCTCGAGTACCCTTCTCTATCTGGCAATCATACACACTTTCAAATAATATGGAGAAAAATGTAGAAATATAAAATAATGAAGAATCATGGTCAATATCATAACTCAACTAAACAATCTGGAATAGAAACCATAAACCTCTAACAACGTCTAACATCAGTCTGCGAAATCTCTAACAACTTAAATGACATTTGTCTGAAATCTTGGACAAGGTCCCCAGTGGACCTAAACCAAAGTAAATAACAAGTGACCGAAAAGAAGTAGGCCTTTTGGAATAAAGAAGGCTCACCAACCGCACACTTCACTTCTGTCTGAATAACTCTATGGCTTAGCAGGACCTCTAGATTGAGCCTCAAATCCTGAAATATAGGGGGTCAATACTATTGTACTGGTACGAAGAACAATCCAAAATAATGAATTTATATATATATATAACATAGGTGAGAGCAAGTCATAAAACAATGTACATGAAGTAGTTTAAAATACATGGGTAAATCTCAAATGATCTTAAAACAATCTTGTCAATGCAATTCCATTCTTGGTATTACTTCTGAACTAGGTGGTACACCCTACATTTCTGAAAGTATCCCACGGGCTATATGGGATCCGCCTTTGACTCGACGGCCAAGCCCCCAACCCGAGTTTGCCGCAAGAATTGGAGTTTCTGATTTTGATTTTGATACGCCATAGGGCTCTAGGCCAGCATATAATAATAATATACTCGAATCAGTAAAACACGGTTTCGGGCAATGAATTTAGTGACCCATGCCTACTTCGGATAACCACCTAAATCTTTTAGTGTCCATTTTTATCCTGTTCTAAACATGCACCTTTCTAAATTCAAAATCTGAAATCTGAAATAAAATCTGTATTCTGTTCTAACTTTTACCATGGCCTTATCTGATTTGGTATCGTCATATCAAGATTTGAAAGTCATGTTTCTGAGTTATAAAATATCATATCATAGACTCTTCTTTCAAAACATAAAGTTTGGACCACCATACTTCAAACAATTCAAGAAGATTTAGACTTCAAAACATTTATAAAGTTATGCAAAGATCACTCTTTTTAGCATTTCAACAAACATGTGGTGGACATGAAATTTGTGAAAAAACATGCAATCTTCTTAGTAAACATCTTTAACCTTTAACACCAAGTAAAAACCCCTCTCTTCAATTCAAATCCATAATCCAGTCATAAACAAAAAAATCAAGACATTTGTATCATGCTTCTAACAATACATATTGAATAAATCACAACTTACGAAAACAAGAAGCTTGTAAACAAGAGAGGGATTTCTAATAGTTCATGCTCTCAATTCATCATTCAAACTCATCAAACACCTTCATTTGTATATATATGCTTATACGTGATTGTAAGTCAAAGTTAGGGAAAAGGCCTCAAGACCAAAATAATAATATCATTAAAGAATTCATATTGTAAAATTGTAAACATAAATTCCAAAACCCTTCACAAATTCATGATCTCACAATGTTTAAATGTTACTAAAACAATTTCATTATGACCATGTTATTTTAGGAAAACCTCACGTACCTGAATTGCGAAGAAATCATGAAGAACTTTCAAAAAGATTTGACCTTTAAGTTCGATTGCCCAAACCTTAGTTGTTTTCTCCTCTTGTGTTCTTGAAAGATAAATTAGGGATCTTAAGAGAGAGTAAAACGTTACTAATAGGCTTAATTTCATTTAAGGATGACTAGGGGCAGAATTTGGGTGAAGGAATATGACAAAAGTTCTCCTAGACCCTTTAGCAATTGAAATAACGCATAAAACCACTTTAGATTTACGTCAGGTTTCGTGTTAGGGCGCAGTCGACGCAACACGTCAAGATCGCCTCAGCTTACTGACTCACATGGAAAATGTCATAACTTTTTGCTTGGTTATCGAATTTTGGATAAATTGGTATCATTGGAAATCTAATTCAATTATCTACAATTTAGTGGGTCTTGATCTTCAAAATTCTATGTGTCAAAAGTTATACACGTTCAAAGTAGACCTTTGAAGATTCAAATATCAAACTTTGTTTGAATGAATGACTCTCAGCTCAACTTTTCTCCAAGTGATTTTTATGAACACTTTTCACCTCATAATCACTTAATACACTAGGATAAGGACCATGACATATGAATTTAAATATAAACCATGGAATTAGAGCTTACGCACGTTGGAACGACGATTTGATTTGTAGCTCAGAAATGTGGGATGTTACATTATCTCCCTCTTGGGATCATTCATCCCCGAATGATGGTAGGGATCTTTTGAAGCTCTAAAAGTGTAGAACAAAGAATGTAATCTCACATTGAACATCTTTCCTCGACAAAGTACGCAAATGCATCAAACAAGCTTCATGATAACCCCTAGTGAAATGTGTAAGAACGAAACATGAGCCAATGAGATTTTACGTAGGGATGATCTTGCATATGAGCTCTATGAACCATAATCATCACAACATAAGGCATGAGTTAATTCGGTGATAACAGGACTGACTTACATCGGCACTAGTCATGAAATAAGGTTTTCATGGGACATAGGATTTAGAAGCATTCTCCACCTTGCAAGGTACAACAAATAGACTTAAACTTAGAGACACTAATCGTCTACGCCCTAAACAATAAATAGCATATTTCACACTTTCCAACTTACAATTCTCCATCACATATCTAACCACAAGAGTTTGAGTCCCACTACTTGGTACTGATATGTTGAAGCCTAACTCTTAGTAAAAAGGTGATAACTTAAACTATAGGACCCTGTACTTTACATCCCATTAAGAATATTGCCTCACCTTATCACTATCGTCAAACACTCTCGGGTTTTAAATCAAAGAATACTAACCACATAGTACATGGGTTGAGTTTTAATCAATCACCACATTCAAGCCTATCATTACTACACCCACTTCATGGATTTTCCCCACTAAGACCAGCAAATTCAATCACATTCACAAGGATTTTTGCCGTATATCTCATTTCCAACTATTTCTCATAATAAAAGTCTATCCCCTTCTTAGTTATTTTACACAACAAAAGTTCATCTCCTTCTTTTCCCTTTCGCCTATACCCTTAGCTCGAGAATTCACACCAAAATTATTTTTTCCCACCTTCAAGAACATCTAATCCTCCACCTAACACATCTCCATGCTTCCACAGCCACCACCATACTATTATACGGAGGGTCATTAAGGGACTTGAGCATAAATGCCATGAAGGAAGTAACACCATTAGACCATAACTTATATGTATTGACTACTCGGGGAGGGGCATGAAATGAAGATACAATAAAATAAACACGAAGTGCTCCATATATCAAGTGTCTGAATCATAAGTAGAGAGTCATTCGGTAAAAGACACAATACAACATAAATTCTGAGGATAGCGTACAGTGAGAAAACAGGTGCACATATCAAGATAAAATGAGAGAAAAAGACTGAATTACCTTCCTGGACCCAGAGACTAAGTCTTTTAATAATTTGAAATTTTTTCAGGTTGTCAGCTCTCCATACATGCAACCAAGAGTGGTATTGAGTCGAGAATGCTACGGGGTGTTACATTACAACTAAGAAAAGGATTTCCACTTGACGTGATTGCTCCTCATTTAAGGAACTGAGATCTGCCATGTGTTTGCATAAACTTTATCACTTTGGCTAAACCCGACGTAGGATGAATCGGTGGCATAAAGAAACATATTTTCTTAGGACAAAGCATGATGAGAGACATAGATTTTCATGGATCACGAA
Source organism: Capsicum annuum (assembly GCF_002878395.1). NCBI lineage: Eukaryota > Viridiplantae > Streptophyta > Magnoliopsida > Solanales > Solanaceae > Capsicum > Capsicum annuum. The sequence continues at coordinate 176,266,195 of NC_061116.1, forward strand.
CAACATAATATATGGCTTGAATACATGAAAGACTGGATTAATGAGAGACAAAATTGCTTCTAGTTTGGAGGTCAAATCACAAACATAAGTTCATAAAGAACTCGAACCATAGGCATAGGCATGACTTGAACACATGACGTATGACATTAGCAGAATAGTCTCAGAAATTATAGTGAGAGGAGTATGCTTGAGTAGGAATAGATTTATCATGACTCCTCCCCGCAACTTGCCGCATTGAAAAAAAATTTGAGAACTAACTTAATTCCCCATCTCCCCTTTAGATCAAAGTCATAATCCTAGACTTACGGGCATATCCCCTTATCCAATCTATAGACACAACCCTCAACATATAAGAGACATCACCACGTACTTAAACACTAAACTCTCTCTAAAGAACTATACCCTGAAGGCCTTGCTTTTCTATAAATGCTACTTTTAACTTCCGCTAGCCTCTATAGCCATCACTCCACAAATCCCACTCTCCTGAGCGTACGCATCTACACTCCTTATCACAAAGGGGTATCAATATATACGTGAACACAAACTCCGCTCAATAAATTCAAATACGAAGGCACTAAATTCTTTCTAGGACATTCCCCTTTAGGGACACTAATCATAATTTCCTCTTACCCCCAAAGTCATTGACTTATGGCTAACATTATCATGGCATAGACACCCACACTTTTAAACACTTAGCGCTCTATCTTCAATTTCTTAGAATGTGATTATTACACCTCTAATCACATAACCTTCAACTTCATAAAATCCGTAAGACTATACCAAGGGCGCATATTGCCTACCTATTTTTCCTCAATTCAACTCTAAAGAGAACCATACAACACTTCCAAGACTTCTCCATACTACGACATTCCAAAATTGAATATGGGTACACAAAATACTTATACACATAAAACTTTATTTAGCAACCTGCTACCCGGGGTTCAACTTATTCCCGTCAACTCATGTTCTTATCCACTTAATGATTCAACCATAGTTCATAGTTTAAACATTAGTCCTCATGTACACATATACCACAAGATTACCATTTAAACTTTTCATAAATCATCAATCTAGGCCACTTCGTACACCATATCAAGCCTGCTAATTATTCCACAAAACATGCACCATTAATCTTAAGCTATTATTCTCACCACTACACTCCACACCTAAACTCCATGTCTAAAGTTCAAGACTATTGTCTATTCTCAATTATATACCACCGATAAAGCATGCCACATACCATACTAGTCCATCAAATTGGGAAATCAACCCAAATATTTTACATCACTTAGGTACTACCTACAGTCACAACCTCACCATAACCTCACTAGTACAACTTAAAATCCATAACATACCTTCTCACATAAAGTACTAGTTTGCTACTACTAAAGAAAAGACCATCAAAGGGGGGTAAAGTTACATGGTAGGATTAGTCGATCTTAATCTTATAATATAACCCATTTTAATTTTATCAACATATTCTAATTTCTCACATCTTACTTACTTACCTAATCATACATCACAATGATACTCAAAATTCAATAAACACTAATGAGTCTTTACATATAACTTATTAACTAATTTACCCCTTTCCATTCATAGCCTATAAATGATTTCTACAACTACCATAACCATCTATTCTAAGATCCTTCCCTATTATGAATAGATAATAATCATATCCTGTTTCTTCCTTCACAGACTACCATACAATTTACAAAAATTGTTACATATTAGTCTATCACTATACCACATTAGTCTATTACTGTACAATGGCAACCCACTCCTCAATCCACAATTATACAACTAAAACTATTTATTTATGCTAAAGTCACTCTCACTCTGACTTTTAATATTGTGACTTCATATCACTAAATTCTTGGCCAATATTGCTACCTGTAGGTCATGACACTTTAAGATAAACTACTACTCGGGTGGAAATACAGTTCCAACATTCTGCTACCTATCATTACCCTTATGGAAGACATATTCCATATGAATTTTGAAAGAGGACTAAATAGAAATTGTACCTCAGGCTGGAAAACACAATTTTATCATAATAAAGGCATACACTCAAATCAATACACCTGAAGCACCAATGAACTCCTCTCAAGTCCTCGTGTTATCTTATAACTTTATGGATAACCCAATCAGAGAGAACCACATCATTGGTAGAGCTAGACTCTTAGACTTATATTGCATCGATAGTGAGGCATGACCCATAAAATTAGAACAAGGAAAGAATTTGGATAACTTTCTTATGGACTACTTTATAGCATGAACTAGAGTATGAAAGAATAAGAAATAACTCATAAATTCCTAGTAGCCTCCTGATTATAATTGTGGTGCATAACACACCCATAAGCAAGACTCTACTAGATATGATTTTGCAGATACCCTAGGTCCATGAACCGTGCTCTGATGCCAAATTTGTCACAACCTGAGATGGGACCTGAGCTGTGATGGGTATCCCGAATCGTGAAGGCTCGAGTGCCCTTCTCGATCTAGCACTCATACACACTTTCATATAATATGAAGGAAAATGTAGAAATATAAAACAATACGGAATCATGGTTAATATCATAACTCAATTGAACAATCTGGAATGGAAACCATAAACCTCTAACAACGTCTAATATCAGTCTGCGAAATCTCTAACAACTAAAATGACATTTGTCTGAAATTTGGGACAAGGCCTCCAGTGGACCTAAACAAAAGTAAATAACAAGTGGCTAAAAAGATGTAGGCCTTCCAAAATAAAAAAGTCTCACCAACCACATACTTCACTTCTGTCTGAATAACTCTATGGCTTAGCAGGACCTCTAGACTGAGCCTGAGACCTTAAAATATAAGGGGTCAATACATTTATTCTATTACGCAGAACAATCCAAAATAATAAATTTATATAAAAAAACATAGGTGAGAGAAAGTCATAAAACAAAGTACATGATGTAGTTTAAAATACATGGGCAAATCTCAAATGATCATAAAACAATCTTGTCAATGCAATTCCATTCTTGGTATTATTTCTAAACTAGGTGGTACACCCTACATTTCTTAAAGTATCCCACGGGCTATATGGGATCCGCCCTTGACTCGGCGGCCAAGCCCCCATGGCCTTATTTGATTTGGTATCGTCATACCAAGAGTTGCAAGTCATGTTTCTGAGCCATAAAATATCATAATATAGACATTTCTTTCAAAATATAAAGTTTGGACCACCATACTTCAAATAATTCAAGAAGATTTAGACTTTAAAATATTTATAAAGTTATGCAAAGATCACTCTTTTTAGCATTTCAACAAACATGTGGTGGTCATGAAATTTGTGACAAAACATGCAATATTCTTTGTAAACATCTTTAACCTTTAACACCAAGTAAAACTCCCTCTCTTCAATTCAAATCCATAATCCAGTCATAAACAAAAAAATCAAGATATTCGTATCATGCTTCTAACAATACATATTGAATAAATCACAACTTACGAAAACAAGAAGCTTGCAAACAAAAGAGGGATTTCTAATAGTTCATGCTCTCAATTCATCATTCAAACTCATCAAACACCTTCATTTGTATATATATGCTTATACATGATTGTAAGTCAAAGTTAGGGAAAAGGCCTCAAGACCAAAATAATAATATCATTAAAGAATTCATATTGTAAAATTGTAAACATAAATTCCAAAACCCTTCACAAATTCATGATCTCACAATGTTTAAATGTTATTAAAATAATTTATGTATGCCCATGTAGTTTTAGGAAAACCCCACGTACCTTAATTGCAAAGAAATCATGAAGAAATTTTGAAAAGATTTGACCTTTAGGCTCGATTGCCCAAACCCTAGTTGTTTTCTCCTCTTGTCTTTTTGAAAGATGAATTAGGGATCTTAAGAAAGAGTAAAACGTTACTAATAGGCTTAATTTTATTTAAGGATGATTAGGGACGGAATTTGGGCAAGGGGATATGACTAAAGTGCCCCTAGACCCTTTAGGAATTGAAATAATGCGTAAAACCACTTTAGATTCATGTCAGGTTTCGTGTCAAGACGCAGCCGACGCGACGCATCAAGATCGCTTCGGCTTACTGCCTCACACGGAAAATGCCATAACTTTTCGCTCGATTATCGTATTTTGGAGAAATTGGTATCATTGAAAAGCTAATTCAATTATATACGATTTATTGGATCTTGGGTTGCAAAATTCTATGTGTATCGAAAGTTATACACGTTCAAAGTAAACCCTTAAAGAATCGAATATCAAACTTTGTTTGAATGAATGACTCTTAGCTCAACGTTGCTCCAAGTGGTCTTTGTGAAAACTTTTCACCTCATAATTACTTAATACACTATGAGAAGGATCATGAAACATGAATTTAAATATAAACCATGGAATTATAGCTTACGTACGAAAGAACGACGGTTCAATTTCTAGCTCAAAAAATTTGGGGTGTTATATTATCTCCCCCTTGGGATCTTTCATCCCCGAATGATGGGTAGGGACCTTTTGAAACCTTAGAAGTGTAGAATAAAGAACATAGTCTCACACTAAACATTTTTCCTCGACAAAGTATGCAAAGGCATCAAACAAGCTTCATGATAACCCCTAGTGAAATGTGTAAGTGCGAAACATGAGGCAATGAGATTTTACATAGGGACGATCTTGCACATGAGCTCTATGAACCATAATCATCACAACATGAGGCATGAGTTAATTCGATGATAATATGACTGACTTACATCAGTACTAATCATGAAATAAGGTTTTCATGGGATATAGGATTTAGAAGTATTCTCCACCTTGCAAGGTACAACGAATAGACTTAAACTTTGAGATACTAATCGTCTACGCCCCAAACAATAAATAGCATACTTCACACTTTCCAACTTTCAATTGTCCATCACATTTCTAACCACAAGAGTTTTAGTCCCACTACTTAGTACTATTATGTTGAAGCCTAACTCGGAGTAAAAAGGTGATAACTTAAACTATAAGACCCTGTACTTTACATTCTATTAAAAATATTGCCTCATCTTATCACTATCGTCAAACACTCTCGGGTTTTAATTCAAGGAATACTAACCACATAGTACATGGGTTGAGTTTTCATCAATCACGACATTCAAGCCTACCATTACTACACCCACTTCATGGATTTTCCCTACTAAGACCAGCAAATTCAATCACATTCACAAGGATTTTCGGCATATATCTCATTTCCAACTATTTCTCATAACAAAAATCCATCCCCTTCTTAGCTATTTCACATAACAAAAGTTCATCTTTTTCCTTTCCCTTTCACCTATACCCTTAGCTCGAGAATTCACACCAAAATTATTTTTTTCCACCTTCAAGAACATCTACTCCTCTACCTAACACATCACCACGCTTTCATAGCCACCACCATATTATCATTTGGAGGGTCATTAAGGGACCTAAGCATAAATGTCATGAATTGAAGTAACACCACTAGACCATAACTTATACGTATTTCCTGCTGGAGGAGGGACATGAAATAAAGATACAATAAAATAAATACGAAGTGCTCCATATATAAAGTATCTGAATTATAAGTAGAGAGTCGTTCTGAAAAAGACACAATATAGCATGAATTCTTTGGATAGCGCACAGTGAGAAAACATTGGTACACATATCAAGATAAAACATGAGAAAGAGACTGAATTACCTTCCTGGACCCAAAAATCAGTAAGATAAACTGGGCACCCGATGCTTTAAGCGTCACACCGCGTCAGTCCCTACCGATGCAATTCCTAGCATGACGCGTCGACATCACGTTGACCCACTATTTTGATTATCCAAACATACCTCAAAGTCGTTTGAAAAAATCCAAAACTTTCCTAAGACATCCCCTTTTCACCCTTGATCAAGAATCAACTCAAAAATCTACGTCTCAGGGTCGGGAAGGTTAATTTGAAAATCATGAAAGTTAATAGCTCAAAAATATTACTAAGTCCTTTAACAATTTTTAATTTTTTAGGTTGTCAGCTCTCTATACATGCAACCAAGAGTGGTATTGAGTCGAGAATGCTATGGGATGTTACATTACAACTAAGACAAGGATTTCTATTTAACGTGATTGATCCTCATTTAAGGAACTGAGATCTGCCATGTGTTTGCATAAACTTTATCACTTTGGCTAAACCCGACGTAGGATGAATCGGTGGCATGAAGAAACATATTTTCTTAGGACCAATTATGCAGAGAGATATAGATTTTCATGGATCACGAACAACATAACATATGACTTGAATACATAAAAGACTGGATTACTAAGAGACATAATTGTTTCTAGTTTGGAGGTCAGATCATAAACATAAGTCCATAGAGAACTCAAACCATAGGCATAGGCATGACTTGAATACATGATGTAGGACATTAGTAGAATAGTCTCAGAAATGGAAGTAGGAGGAGTATGCTTGAGTAGGAATAGATTTATCATGATTCCTCCTCGCAACTTGCTGCATTGAGAAAAATTTTAGGAACTAACTTAATTCCCCATCTCCCCCTTAGATCAAAGTCACAATCCTAGACTTACGAACATATCCCCTTATCCAATCTATAGACACAAACCTCAGCATAAAAGAGACATCACCACATACTTAAACTCTAAACTCTCCCTAAAGAACTATACCCTAAAGGCCTTGCTTTTATGTAAATGTTACTTTCAACTTCCACTAGCCTCTATAGCCATCACTCTACAACTCCCACTATCCTGAGCGTACGCATCCACACTTCTTATCACAAAGGGGTATCAATATATACATGAACACAAACTCCCCTCAATAAATTCTAATACGGAGGCATTAAATTCTTTCTAGGACATTCCCCTTTAGGGACACTAATCATAATTTAGTCTAACCCCCAAAGTCATTGACTTATGGCTAACATTATCATGGCATAGACACCTACACTTTTAAACACTAAGCGCTCCATCTTCAATTCCTTAGAATGCTATTATTACACCTCTAATCACATAATCTTCAACTTCATAAAATCTGTAAGACTATACCAAGGGCGCATATTGCCTACCTATTTTTCCTCAATTCAACTCTAAAGACCACCATACAACACTTCCCAGACTTTTCCATACTACAACATTCCAAAATTAAATCTAGGTACACAAAAAATTTATACACATAAAACTTTATTTAGCAACCTTCCACCAGGGGTTCAACTTATTCCCATATACTAATGTTCTGATCCACTTAATGATTCAACCATAGTTCATCGTTTTAACACTAATCCTCATGTACACATATACCTCACAATTACCACTTAAAATTATCATAAATCATTAACCTAGGCCAGTTCGCATACCATATCAAGCATGCAAATTATTCCACAAAACATGCATCATTATTCTTAAGCTATTGTTCTCACCACTACACTCCACACCTAAACTCTAAGTCTAAAGTTCAAGACTGTTGTCTCTTTTCAACTGTATACCACCGGTAAAGCATGCCACATACCATACTAGTCCATCAAATTAGGAAATAAACCCAAATACTTCACTTTACTTAGGTGCTACCTACAATCACAACCTCGCCATAACCTCACTATTAAAACTTAAAATCCACTGCATCCCTTCTCACATGAAGTATTAGTTTACTACTACTAAAGAAAAGACCATCAAAGGGAGGGTAAAGTTACATGCTAGGACTAGTCGATCTTACTCTTATAATATAACCCACTTCAATCTTATCAACATATTCTAATTTCTCATATCTTACTTACTTACCTAATCATGCATCACAATGATCCTCAACATTCAATAAACACTAATGAGCTTTTACCTATAACTTATTAACTAATCTACCCGTTTACATTCATAGCCTATAAATGATTTCTACAACTACCATAACAATCTATTTAGAGATCCTTCCCTATTCTGAATAAATAATAATCATATCATGTATCTTCCTTCACAGACTACCATGCAATCTACAAATATTATTACACATTAGTCTATCACTATACTACATTAGTCTATCACTATACAATGGCAACCCACTACTTAATCCACGATTATACAACTAAAACTATTTATTTATGCAAAAGTCACCCTCACTCTGACTTCTAACATTGTGACTTTATATCACCAACTTCTTGGCCAATCTCTCTACCTATAGGTCATGACACTTTAACATACACTACTACCCATGTGGAAATATAGTTCCAATATTCTGCTACCCATTATTACCCTTATGGAAGACATCTAGAATATGAATTTTGAAGGGGGACTGAATAGACTTTGTACCTCAGGTTGAAAAGAATGATTTCATCAGAATAAAGGCATACACTCAAATCAATACACCTTGAAGCACTAATGGACTCCTCTCAAGTCCTTGTGTTATCTCATAACTTTATGGATAACCCAGTCAGAGAGAACCACATCATTGAGGAGAGCTAGACTCTTAAACTTGTATTACCTCGACAGTAAGGCATGGCCCATAAAATTAGAACAAGGAACGAATTAGGATAACTTTCTTATGGATAACTTTATAGCATGAACTAGAGTATGAAAGAGTAAGAAACAACTCCTAAATGCCCAGTAGCCTTTGGTTATAAGTATAGTGCACAACACACCTATAAGCAAGACTCTACTAGACACGATTTCACAGATACCCTGGGACCATAAACCATGCTCTGATACTAATTTGTTATGACCCAAGCCGGGACCCTAGCCGAGACCCTAGACCTGATTGGCATCCCAAACCGTAAAGGCCCAAACGCCCTTCTCTATCTGGCACTCATACACACTTTCTTATAATATGAAGAAAAATGTAGAAATATAAAACAATACAGAATCATGGTCAATATCATAACTCAATTGAACAATCTAGAATGGAAACCATAAACCTCTAACAACATCTAATATCAGTCTATGAAATCTCTAACAATTGAAATGACATTTGTCTGAAATTTAGGACAAGGACCTCAGTGGACCTAAACCAAAGTAAATAACAAGTGACCAAAAATAAGTAGGCCTTCTAAAATAAAGAAGGCTCACAAACCGCACACTTCACTTCTGTCTGAATAACTTTACAGCATAGCAGCACCTCTAGATTGAGCCTCAGACCCTGAAATATAGGTGGTCAATACAATTGTACTGTTATATAGAGCAATCCAAATTAATGAATTTATATAGATAAAATATAGGTGAGAGCGAGTTATAAAACAATGTACATGAAGTAGTTTAAAATACATGGGCAAATCTCAAATGCTCTTAAAACAATCTTGTCAATGCATATCCATTCTTGGTATTACTTCTTAAACTAGGTGGTAGAGCCAACATTTCTGAAAGTATACCACAGGCTATATGGGATCCTCCCTTGACTCAGCAGCCGAGCCCCCAACCCGAGTTTGCCGCAAGAGTTGGAGTTTCTGATTCTGATACGTCATAGGGCACTAGGCCAGCGTATAATAATAATATACTCGTATCGGCAAAACACGATTTTGGGCAACCCATGCCTACTTCGAGTAGCCACCTAATTCTCTTAGTGTCCATTTTTATACTGTTCTAAACATGCACCTTTCTGAATTCAAAATCTGAAATCTGAAATAAAATCTGTATTTTGTTCTGACTTTTACCATGGCCTTATCTGATTCGGTATCGTCATACCAAGGCTTGCAAGTCAAGTTTATTAGCCATAAAATATAATTTCATAGACTCTTCTTTGAAAACATAAAGTTTGGACCACCATACTTCAAACAATTCAAGAAGATTTAGACTTCAAAACATTTATCAAGTTATGCAAATATCACTCTTTTTAGCATTTTAACAAACATGCGGTGGTCATGAAATTTGTGATAAAACATGCTTCTTAGTAAACATCTTTAACCTTTAACACCAAGTAAAACCCTCTTTCTTCAATTCAAATCCATAATCCAATCATCAATAAAAAAATCAAGACATTCGTATCATGCTTCTAACAATGCATTTTGAATAAATCATAACTTATGAAAACAAGAAGCTTGTAAACAAGAGAGAGATTTCTAATAGTTTATTCTCTCAATTCATCATTCAAACTCGTCAAACAGCTTCATATGTATATATATGCTTATACATGATTGTAAGTCAAAGTTAGGAGAAAGGCCTCAAGACCAAAATAATAATATCATTAAAGAACTCATATTATAAAATTGTAAACATAAATTCCAAAACCCTTCACAAATTCATGATATCACAATGTTTAAATATTATTGAAACAATTTCTTTATGCCCACGTAGTTTTAGGAAAACTCCACATACCTTAATTGTGAAGAAATCATGAAGAAACTTTGAAAAGATTTGACATTTAGGCTCGATTGCCCAAACCCTAGTTGTTTTCTCCTCTTGTGTTCTTGAAAGATGAATTAGGGATTTTAAGAGAGTGTGAAACATTACTAATAGGCTTAATTTCATTTAAGGATGATTAGAGTCAAATTTAGGTGAGGGAATATGACTAAAGTGCCCCTAAACCCTTTAGGAATTGAAATAATATGTAAAACCACTTTAGATTTGAGTCAGGTTTTGTGTCGGGGCGCAGTCGATGCGATGCATCAAGATCGCATCAGCTTATGCCTCACATGGGAAATGTCATAACTTTTCGCTCGGTTATTGAATTTTAGCGAAATTGGAATCATTGAAAAGATAATTCAATTATCTATAATTTGGTGTGTCTGGAGCTGCAAAATTCTATGTGTATCGAAAGTTATACACGTTCAAAGTAGACCCTTAAAGAATCGAATGTCAATCTTTGGATGAATGAATGACTCTTAGCTCAACTTTGCTTTAAGTGATTTTTATGAACACTTTTCTCCTCATAATCACTTCATACACTAGAAGAAAGATCATGACATATGAATTTAAATATAAACCATGGAATTAGAGCTTATGCAAGTAGGAACGATGGTTCGATTTCTAGCTCAAAAATGTGGGGTGTTACATGAATGCAAACACCACAATACCAAAATGTTATTCTTCGTATATAAAAAAATACAGTGAATGTACATGTGAATCATAGACAACATTTCTATTTATATAACATAAACTTGTTCCCTGCAATTTACAAATTTAGGACATCAATTAATCCAATCCGAAAAAATAGACAATTTCATGTGCTCAACATGAAAACAATCTCCGTAATAAAAAATTTAACGTCATTCTAATATTCACGCAAATTTAAGTAAAGAAATTTCACAACAGAATTAAAAATAATACCTCTTTTTGCCTGAAAAAATTGTTTTCGTTAAAATTAATACCTCTTTTTTGTCTGATTATTTGATGAAATCAACCTAAAAAAAGTCATCAATCCCGCGACAACAATACCTGAAAGAATAGCAAAAAAATAATACTTCTTTCTATTTTGATTCTCCATTGGCTAGAGTACCTCAAAAGAATAGCAATATTCATCATCTTGAATTTTAATTAATTTTTTTCTTCAAAACGATCGACAAATAGGTGCTTGATTTATTTTTGTTTTGTGTTTTTTTGCCTAATTTGTTTTTAATGTATTTGTATAATTCAAAACTTGAATTTCAATAGTTGTTACATAATTTAAGGGATGCAGTAATCCACTTAATTAATTGTCTACAAAATTACGTCCTTAAAGGAAGGGAATCAGTTATTTCCATTTTTAACGACAGTAACAAATTAACATATACACAGGTTGTTATGTATATGTCGGCTATCTTATGTATATTAATCGGGAGAGAGAGTAAAGTAATTAAAAAAAAGGAAGAGGATGTAATTATTTCTAAAAGGGTTGGTATTTATGTATTTACACTTTTTTATTTTAAATTTTTCCATAATATAACGAAGATTATTATGAATTATATAGTAATATTGTTGTCATAGTCAACGAGAGCCCATAAAAATTTCTTTTCACCTTCTAGGGAATTAGACAAGGACATATGATATATTCCTATATTTTTATTCCATGTGTGAAACTTCTATCTTCGTACATTCATCATTAAGTGGATATTCTCCAATGGGATCATATAACTCTCTAGGCCTCAACTATCTCATATTTTCTTTGCTGATGATTTTTTTAATCGAAATTTATGGTCCATAGACCGGATCATTTTATTTAATATAAATAACATAAATATCAACCTTTTGAAAGTAATTATATTCTCTTTCACTTTTTAAATTATTTTACTCTCTCTTTCTATTAATATAAATAACATAGCCGACATATATATAATATTCTGTGTATATGTTGAGATTTTTGTAATATATTTAGAGAGTTGAAATTTTTTATAATATTGAAAACATAAGTTGTATATTTGTGTAATTTTTAGTTTTATTTATATTTCCAAAAATAAAAAAAAAACCCAGGTTTTTACAATAATGACCTGGGGTCCATGAAGTGACCCAGATTAAAAAAGGAATGTGAAGGACTCCTATTACTAAATATCTGGCCTTTCTTTGGGCAAGAGCACTCAACACTCTTCTTTACTTAGCTCCGACACACCTAATTGTTGTTTTCCCCTAATTGGAGCCGCCACTTCATCTTCTTCCTCTTGTGGGTATCTTGCAGGCTTCATCCTTATGTGTCAATGGAAACAACAACTCTATCTATCATCTTTGTCTCTAGTAAGATGCTAATCTCTCTGATCTTTAACTTAAATTCCCTTTTATCTAACCATCTCAATATTTCAGGTTGTCGGGGGATTTTATCCCCATAGGACCGATGTCTAAAGGTGTTGCTACCCTGATTTGTACCAATATGTAAGTTATCTTCACCTACACGCTACCTTTCATTTCTAACAGTAGCTTTATTTTGAATAAAGACCTCTCCTTGTTGTAGATGTTGGTCTAACTGGACACGCACTTCGAGTGCTAACACAAATTTGGTGTATTGCAGTGGAAAGCTCCCTCTACCCTTTTTTTGGTAAATTATTTTTGATAGCTAGGGTAACTAGATAGATGTAGCACAAATGTTTGTCCTTTTCTCGATAAAAACTTATATATTTGTGTTTGTTATCTTCTCGCACCCCCTTGGGATTGTAACTATTGGGACCTTTGTGCTGATCATTAAGTACTATAGCTGCTCCTTTTCCATATTTATATTGGTGCTTGATTTCTTTGTTATATAACTATTTTGCGTGTCTTAATCCTGAGATTAGGAATCTGTTTTTTATCCAAATTGACGTGCCTTCTAATATTAGCTAGTAGCTCAATAAAATAATCGAACTCCTTAGTCTGTTGTAACTCAATTATCTCATTAGCTAGAGCATCCGCGACTAGATTTCTTTCCCTGAAAGTGTGTTTGATGCTACCCTACATAGCACTTATCTTTAGTCTTATCCCCTCAATTACCTCTAGTAGAGACCATGGTACTCTCCACTGTCTATTAATCATTTTCATTAGTGAAAAAGAATCAGTCACAATCAGGATTCCTAGGTAACTATGCTCCTGACACACTGACATCGCTTGCTTTATAGCCATTACCTCTGCTTCAATATTAGTAGTTTCCCCTAGAGCTTCAGTTTTTAAAAAAATCAAATCTCCTCTATAATTTCTGATGCAAAAAGCTACAGCTCCTAACCTTGGGTTTCCTGTACAAGCTCCATCTGTATTACACTTCAATATATTTCTTTTTGGGAAATTCCAAGTGACACTATGATAGTGTAGTCTTGGTTTATACCTTGTCAGAATAGAAACTACGTTTGGCCATAACTCCTTTCAAATTCTCATCCATGGATACAGATACTTGATTAATTTTCTTATCAAATCTTGAAATTGACACATCAGATCTTTAAACTCTTTTTTTCCTCCATGATTGATCCCATTTCTTCTTTTCCATAGAGTCCACATGATAATTACCATCATAACTCTACATACTGCATCAAATTTTGATGATACCTTTATTGTCCATTATGTGTGAATAATCTGATGCAGCTCCATGTATTCTATATCTATACCTGCAAAAATAGCAAAATTCCTCTCTAGCTTTTCAGCTATAGGGGTTGTTAGAAAAAGATGTGCCATGGTTTCCTCCTTTTTTCCTCACAACACCAGCATCTAGAAATAATATTAATCCTTAATCTTTTAAGATCATCATCAATTGCAATAATTCTCTTTCAGGCCCTCCAAATAAAGAAACACATCTTAAGAGGAAGACACTTGGTCCATATATATCTGAATTCCTTCTTCCTCTCTCTTCTATTTCTTAGAATCTCCCTTGCAGACTTGACAGTGAAGACTCCATGAGTGTTCCCTATCCACATTGGTTTATCAACTTCATGTCCTGATGGTGTGTATTAATATTCTCCATAATATATTCAACCATCTCCTCTAATAGTTTAGTTCTCAATTTTTGCTAATTCCAAACACCATTTTCTACAAAATCTCTAACCTCCAGTTCCTATTCTTCTGCAGCATCATTCTCCACATAATAGAGAGAAACTTCACCAGTCTAATTATCAAACCAAAAATTGGAATTGCCAGACTCCAATTTCCACTAAATATTATGTTCTATCTCTTCTCTTACCTCTACTAAACTTCTCCATACATGAGATGCTCCATACCCCTTTGCAATAATGGGATGCATTTTCTTGTAATATTTATTCCACATAAATTCCTCCCATAGAGAAGTAGTACATGTTCTAAAGTTCCTCCATAGCTTGGCATAGAGTGTTTTAGCCATTATATGCAAAGATCTAAATCCAATACCTCCCTCCTCTTTTGAATAACACATATTGTCCCTGTGCTTATTTTTAGCTCCAGTAGAATTAGCCCTGAAAATTTTTACAAAAATCTTATGCAAATGATCAATGACATCCTTTGGTGGAATCATAGCTGACAATAAGTATGTAGGCATAGACTACAAAACATTAGCAATAAGTACATAACTACCTCCAAAAGTCAACATTGTATATTGCCATAGGCTCAATCTCGTCATCACCTTATTGATTATTTCCTCAAAGTGGACCTTCTTCTTTCTCAAAAAAACTGGACATCTAAGGTAAATAAATGGAAAATCCCCTCGAGAAATTTCAGTAATTTTTCTAATCCTATTACCAATTCTTGATGGAGTTTTCTCATGTAGATAAAATAAGCCCTTATCCAAATTAACCAAAGCTCTAATCTTTCAATAGCATTGCATCTTGCATACACTGCTGAAATATAAAAAACTTAAGTAGTTTCTTTTAGCTGATACTACATAGTCAACTACTGAATAGAATCTATTGAACTTTTTTCTTCTCATTCCTCCTCCCAAAAAACTCATATTTTTGAAAAGCTATTTACCTTAACATTTGGCATACCAAGTCTTCTCCTATAGCTCTCAAATTTATCTGGGCTTTGAAAATGTTCTAGTAAAGCTATGTAAGAATATTTATGACTCTTATGTAGGTCTGGTAATCTCTCAAAAGATTTTTTAGTTTTCACAAACCTTATATTCAAGAAAATGACTTTATTAATCATTGATCAGCAGTAAAAAGGGACTCCTTGTTTCTCCTTGTATTGATTTACAACATTGGTAGATTTGTCTTGGTACCTTTCTTTGACTTTTCTTTCAAACTTTTAATCTGTCTAGGTGACAAATCCCTTCTTTGCTAACTTTTTCCATATTCTAATCAATATGTATTCTTCTTATCTTTCTTCTCCTTTTCTGACAAAGAATTGATTTTAGAAACTGCTGATTCTTGAATGTAGACATTATCTTCATCTTCTTGAACCCCAACTTTATATTTTACCTTTTGATTACTGTTACCATCACTTGCTTAATGCTTTATCTCCTTAGTTGTTGTTATCTTATCCGATGATTGCTTAGTGTCACTGTCAGCAAATTTATCTATTTTATCTGTCTCTTTTCCTGTATCCTCATGAGTAACACTGTCTTTAACATACTATGAGCATCATCTTGATTCCCTTGACTACTATTCTCTCCTGTATGCTCTTTTTGTCCCTTCTGCATTGTTGTTTCCATATCTTGTGTGTCTTTATTATCACTATTTTTTCCTTGATCCTGCTTATCTGACTAATGAGAAAACTGATTGGTGGTTATATCTGCTTCTACATGAATATCTTCCAATGCTCCAAACTTATTCTATGTGACCAGTTCTGATTCCTTCAATTGGGATCTTGGGTTCTATTCATATCTACCCCTCCCTTGATATTTTCCTCTTTGATATGCCCCTTTTCTTTTTTATTCCCTGAAAGCCCCCTCTTCATTGTAAGGAGCCTTTTCTTTATCTTCTTTTTTTCACTTCTACTGCCTTCTTCTGTGTATTCTCAATATCTCCATCCTCCTTGGTAGTCTCCTTCTTTTCCTCTTCTTCCTTATCCTTAGGATATAACTTTGGATGAATTATGAAGCATTCTTTCTCACTATGGCCTTGTAGTTTGCATGTCTTGCAATATTTAGATACATAATTGTATCTTATTTGAATCCATTTCTCCTTAATTTCTCCACTCTTCATCCGCATTCCTACATTAATTTTCTCTGGGAAATCACCCAAAAGATCTACCTCCACTTTGACCTTAGCACAACTAGGTCTTGTTTTGTTTTGGATGGTAAGGTTCACTTGTAAAGTCTCCCTAACTGCAACTTCTAAAGAGAAAACCACCTCTTTTCAAAAAAAAAATTAGAGGTAAGGTTGGAAAAGATATCCATGTAACTGCTATAGAAGTTTCCTCATTTAGATCAAACAAAGGATCCCATTTGAGAGTATGCATCGGATATGACCAATAGTTTTACCTAATGTAAAATTGAGGCTTCGATAAAAGATGAACATAGTCCTCCAATCTGGATGCCTGTATTAGAATGTGACGATTACTGAGTAGCCCAATATTTACTTCTCCTTTCAATTCACATTGCTTAGGAATTAATCTTCTCAGATCTTGAATCTCTGGCCATCCATATGAGAACTTTCCTATAACTGCATAATGCAAATCTTTATTTATTATCATTTGTTGCACTTCTTCATCCTCTCAGACTATCTGTGGTTCCCCATGAAAATATGCTATTTGTTTCAATGATGGTAATGATTTGTATTGAGCCTTATTAGGTTTTACAGCATTGGCATACGATATTTTTGGGAGCTCCTCAGTCCCTGTAAGTAATGTTGGCCCAACCTCCATAGACGGAGGCTGGCCAGTGGCCACGACGGCCATGTCTTCGGTGATCTAAGCTCAAAATAGGGTTTTGACGGCAAGGGTTTTTAGAGTGCTTTTAATTCACACAACCTCTCTCTTTTTTTGCTGATGATCGAACTCTTATTTATAAGGCTAATAATAATTTTATCTACACAATACATGCTTTCATGAATTATTTTTGTAGTACGTCTCTTAAGACATAAAATCAATATAAATAAGTCGAAAGCTATCTTCTTGAAACATTGTGAATTTGTGATAATAGCTTAATAAACATTTTCCAACAATCTTTCAACAATCTTACAGTTTGAAAGTACCTAGATTTTTCTATTCTAAACCAAAAACAAAGACACTCCGACTTTCAATGTATTCTTGATAAAATGAGATAAAAATTTGCTAGTTCGAAGATGAATTTCCTTAATCTTGTAGGATGTTTGAATTTAGCCCAATCCACTCTTAATGTCATTCCGGCTTACACGATTCATTACTTCAAACTTTAAAAAAAAATTGGAACACCATTGATAAAATTCAAGGAGACTTTATCGAGGGTGAATGGAGAGGAGGGCTACTAACCATAAGAAAAAGATGCACTATTTTGCTTGGGAGAAAGCGACCTCACCATAGGAGCAAGGGAATCTTGAGATTCTCAAAGATGAAACAAAAGAACAAAACCCGCTTAACTAGCCTTGCTTGGAGTTTATTTTCCAACCACTCTATACTTTGTGTTAGGACCCTTACTATTAAATATATCTCTAGAGTTTTTGCATTTTTTATCTCCTTCACTTGAAAGAATATTTTAGAAGGTAAAAATATTTATGATAGAGATATTGCTTGGGCCCTTGGTAATGATAAAACCATTAGTCTTTGATACAATAGATGCATACCAAATTGCCTCCTCTGAAGCACATCACTAATGTCCTTCTCACCTAGATGAAAGAACAAAAAGAGCTCTTTTTGCTTTGGAATAAAAATAATTGAGACTAATGCAAATGTTATTTTTTTCTACCCTTGCCTGTGTTTAATTTAATATCATCCATCAATCTTAAGACTTAACTTTACAAATATTGACAAACCTTACTGGACTACTAACACTAATGACTTTTCTCCACCAAGTCAGTGATTTCTTAAATCAGCACGAGCCCAGTAACTACTTTTCCTTATTATTGTTAAAACTAAATTCTTCCTTGATTATTTGCTCATAATTCATAATAGACTACCCACTAATTCCTGCCATATTCATTTAGGCCTAACCCATTCTTTCTGTGAAGTATGTAAACAAGGGGAAGAACCCGTCCCCAATAACTTCCTCCACTGTTTTATATCTTAAAATTTTTGGCTAGATAGTGATGTAAACATCCCTCATTCCTTGTTTCCTAATGTGCTCTAACTACAAGAATGACACAAGTTTAAACCTCCAGATTTCAAGCATCATTATGTGTGGCTTGAGTTTTTTCCTTTCTCTCTGTGGCATATGTGACATAATAAAAATTAGAATGTCTTCAAAAATAAAGTCAATTATGTCTCTGCCACCCTTGTCTAAGAATGAACAAATGAATTTGTCCTACACACCAATAAATCCATTAGCTCAAACCCTTTAAAACTCATCCATATTAAAATAATTTCCACCGTCTAATGAAACGTTTAAGCTTAACGTGGACGAATCTTATTCTACCACCAAAGACAAGGATAGGGGGTCTCTTTAGAAATTATGTTGGTCACTAGGTGTTAAGTCGTTGGTTTTGATGATTGACATAATTTGGGACCTGTTTCCTGAAGCTTTTGTTATGATGATAAAGGCCTCTGTGGAGTAGGGAACAGGTTAGGGTCACCTGTCGCTTTCACAATCAACTCTCTAGGGCAAGTATACCAAAATAACTCTTTTTCCAAACTATTTTGCCAAATACCCAAAAGTTTTAAAACATTGGTCAAATACTCACATAATTCCACCTCACCATCAACTTTTTCAACTTAACAATTTCAGCTCCAACTTTTATAATAATTTACTTTAACCCAATACTTCCAACTTAATAAATTCACTCACAAGTTTCTAATAATACACTTCAACCCACTCCATCATCCACTATTATATATACAAAAATATCTAGGTTTTTCAAAAATATTAAAAAAAAACTTTCAAAAGCTAAAAATAGAAGGTGGTTATTTTTCCCTCCAAAAAGCTCCGATTTCGGCCATTTTTTCGGCATTATTTTCTGGCGATTAGCTATAAATCAGTCCACAAACATCATAAGCTAGTCCATTGCATCCATTGTTACCCCATTTGTTTCCTATCTTCTCAAATACACTTTCCACCATTGTTAAAAAGTTTTAAATCACTCACATTACTCAAAACTACTTCAGAAAGCGCATTACAACATCTCAAGCAACTCCAAGTTCATTTCTCTATTCCATAAACCCAACAATCATTTATTAGAAACAATATTTGCAATTTTAAGTTTTTGTATGGATATCTGCACAGTCATCGACCCGTCATCGTCAGTCATAGACCGTGCATATAACCTGACATAGACTGTAAGCTTAATCTACCGTTGACCAAAGCATAATTCTAGGATGTCTATTGCAGAATTTGTTCTAGTTTCTGGTGATTTCATGGGAGAATAGGTGGAGACTCCCAAATGTTGGAAATGGAGATCATTTACCAAGGTGATAATTTTCATTCCTGTTCGCCGCAACAGTTCATATGATGAATCTATTGCAAGCATAATGCAAAGCGGGGATCTAGATTGCGCTCCAAGCGAGGTGGTTATTAGTTATCTAATGCATTTGAGGGAAAGGTGAATCCTACGATCATAAATAACGATGTACGTGTGCTGACGTACATAATGGATGCTGATGCAGATGGCTTTATGCCTATTTTGAGGATAAATATGGTTGAGAGGTCCTTTGAAGGACCATTGAACTCATCAGCACCCTCACCCGGCGTCCGGCAGTCGATGATCATTTGATCGAGGACGATTTGAATGATTACGAGAACGGTGGCGATTATCCAATTAATATGAAAGATGATTCTATGCATATGGAAGACTTTTCATTGGACTCGCAAGATGATGAAGAAGATCGTTGAACGGCATCACAACCAAAACACTATTTCTCCGACGAAACCAATTTCTATTGCGATCAAACATTCGTCGATAAGAAAGAGCTGAAAATGCTACTAGACGTAGCAGCGGCGAGAAAGGCTTTTGATTATTATTGGAGAAGATCTGCATAAAATTGATTATGGCAAAATGCTCATCTCGTGGTTGTGGTTGGTTGTTGCGAGCAAAAAAGTACGAGAACTCAGACAGATTTCACATATACAAGTATGTCGGGTTGCACACGTGCGGAGTTGAACACATCACCCGCAGGCACAAGAAAGTCTTATCCGAATTGATTGCTTCAGTATGCGTAAATTATTTTTGGGATAGTAAGGGTTCAAGCATAAGAGAAATTCAAAGGATTGTGTTTAAGGAGTTGCGTTGCAACGCAAGGTATTGGATGTGTTGAAAAGGAAGTCTAATTGCGAAGAACATCATTCGCGGGACATTGGAGCACGGATATGCTTGATTGTTAGCTTTTTCCGACATGGTGGAGTTATTGAACCCCAGGTCTTCTTACTCTATCATGGTAAACCAGATGGATGGATGGATCATTCGTTTACTACTTCTTAGCATTCAGTGCTTGTATACGGGGATATGTCTATATGAGAAAGGTAATTGCCGTAGATGTCACACATTTGTATAGCAATTATGAGGGTATTTTGTTGAGTGCCGTTGCAAAGGACACTAAAAATTATATCTTTCCGATTGCATTTTGTGTCATCGATAAAGAGAACGATGCTTCTTGAACCTTCTTCTTCCAAGTCTATCGTAGAAGATAAATCAGATCTATGTGTCATCTTCGATAAGCACATTAGCATCGCCAATGCCTTATCTCATGTATACAGTCGTGCACATCACGGAATTTGTATGAGGCACCTCGCTGGAAATCTTTGCATAAATCAACACTGCGGAGATCATCTTTATCTATTCTACGCCACGGCAAAGGCTTATTCCTTTGATGAGTTTAGCGATAATTTTATGAAATTGAAGAGTAAGTGCCCCGAGGAAGCACATGTCCTTGAAAATGTGTTTGATTTTAAAAAATGGAGTAGAGCACACTTTTCGGGCAATAGGTACAACATGATGACCACAAACATCGTTGAGTCGCTCAACTCGATTTTGATGGATGAATGGGAGTACCCCGTGTCGTATATATTCAATTCAATTACTAAAAATTTTGATAAAAAGTTTAGGGAGCGGCATGACTTTGTCAATGGTAAAGAGACATATTTGTGCCTTATGTGGAAAGGATCCTAAGGGATAATAAGAGCACGAGCGATTCCTTGTATGTAAGTAATCCAAATGGGGTTCTGGTATACGCAAACCAAGTGTCTATACGCAAACCAAGTGTTTTATCTTCTCAAGCACGTCGACTGACCATTGGGTGGACATATGAAAGGACGCCATCTATAGGTCTATAAGTACAGGGCCTATTTCTACATAACCCTTCATTTATTCCTAAACCCAAAATATCAGAAACCCTCTTCTTCTTCTTCTTCTTCTTCTTCTTCCTCACTTAAAACTGAAATCATGCCTGGTCGTAGAATTGCCCTTCACCCAATCAGACGAGTCCCCCTTCATCACTATGATTTGTTTCTTCTTCGAAATGACTTTGACCGTCTTTTCCATTGCGTGGGAGAAGATCGACAGTACTTGGAGCGTGAGCTACGCCGAATTTCTCGTTTCCTCTGAGAAATTCTGGAGCATCTTGGAATGGACGAAAATGACTACATCACCCCCCACCAACCCCATAATTTAGTTTACTTTGTTATTTTAGTTTATGTGTTTAAGCTTTTTTGGTTTGTTCATTGCTGAAGAAACTTTCTAGTAGGATCTTGTTAGAAGAAAGCTTCTTCAATTTTTCCTTTTTTGCTGTAAATATTATAATGTAATGCAGTGAACAAGTTTAATATAAGTATGTTTCAGTTTGTTTTGACATTGTGTTTACCATCTTTGTTGTGATCCCTTATTTTTTTATGTGGTGGTTATTCTTCTGTACAGACATAAACTCGAATCAAATATGTATGCCTTATACAAATTACAGTACTGTAGCTTAGCTTGACTAATTTCTTGAAGAGTAAAAAGTAATATATATTCTATCGTCGATTGTATACTCAGTATTTCCTCGACTGTACATATTAGTCGATCATAGACTATGTGAATCGATGGGTCATCGGTTAAATTAAAAAAGATAAAAATATATTTTGGGGCTGGTGGAAGAAAATAATTTAATTAAAAAAAATTTAAACAGACTATCACGTGTTTGTGGCTGGTGGAAGAAAAATAATTAAATAGATAGTCACATATTTTAGGACTGGTGAAAGAAAATAATTAAATTAAAAATAATTTAAATAGATAATCACATGTTTTTTAAATAGATAATCACATGCCTTTTAAATAGATAATCACATGTTTTGTGGCTGGTGGAAGAAAATAATTAAATTAAAAATAATTTAAATAGATAATGACATGTTTTGGGGCTGGTGGAAGAAAGTAATTTAATTAAAAAAAATTTAAATAAATAATCTTGGAGTGGTGGTGACACTTAATAGACCGTCGTAGATCATGACCTATGTCAGCCATTGATTTGTCTGGTCTATCGTAGACTTACACCTTTAGTAGTGCACTGATTGATAGCATGATTATGCGTAGACCACGGTGATCTATGTACACTATTATAGACCATCACTTGGATGTAGTTAAAAAAAAATTAAAAATAAATATAGTGTGGATGTCTACACATATAAAGGAGTGTAAACAAGTCACATAATTATATTAGAGTTTAAACAAATAAGACAGGGTGAATTAAGGAGTGTGTGGATGGATAGTGGTTGAATGTTCAATATCATAAGAGTAATGTTTGTCAAAGCACAAGTATGGTTTGAGGATATGTATTGTATTTGATGACTACACATTGCACATACTCCTTCCATCACCACCCCTAAATCAAAAGAGTGTGTGGAATTAATAGTGGTAGAGCAATCATATCCTCAATACATACTTGTGCTTTAACAAACATTACTCTTAGAATATTGAGCATTCAACCACTATCCATCCACACACTCCTTAATTCACCCCTCTCCTACTTTATTTAAGTTCTAATATGGTTATGTGACTTGTTTACACTTCTTCACATGTGTTGAAATCCACACTATATTTATTTTTAATTAATTAATTTATTTTTTAACTACATCCAAGTGATGGTCTATAACAGTGTACATAGATCACCGTGGTCTACGCATAATCATGCTATCAATCGATGCACTACTAAAGGTGTAAGTCTACGGTAGACTAGACAAATCGATGGCTGACAAGGTCATGATCAACGACAGTCTATTAAGTGTCACCACCACTCTAAGATTATCTATTTAAATCTTTTTAAATTAGATTACTTTCTTACACCAGCCCCAAAATATGTCATTATCTATTTAAATTATTTTTAATTTAATTATTTTTTTCCACCAGCCACAAAACATGTGATTATCTATTTAAATTATTTTTAATTTATTTACTCATTTTTTTAACTACAACCAAGTGATAGTCTATAGAAGTGTACATAGATCACCGTAGTCTATGCATAATCATGATATCAATCGATACACTACTGAAGGTGTAAGTCTACGGTAGAACAGACAAATCGATGGCTAACATAGGTCATCATCTACGACGGTCTATAAAACTACCAGTTCAAAAAAGAAAAATTACTTTTTCAAAGGTAATAAATGGCTACTTTTGTAAGCCATCAGTATTAACATTTCATTTTTACTTCATATATAAGGTGTCCATCCCTCATTATTTTATTTCATTCACTTTGTTTTGTTTTAAAAAATTCTACAATATCGCAAGCATCTCAAACATCCAATTCTAAAACTACTCTAATTTGTCATTGTGGAAATGAGCTATCTTGAGGATGTCACACACGGATTCAAATTCAGGTCGCAAATTTTATAATTGTTCAATTGCGAAGGTGAGGTGTGTGTTTTTTTTTTTTTAAAAAGTTAAGTTAATCGTTATGTAATTATTATTTTATTTCCTAGAATAATGGTGCATTCTCCCTTTTTAAATGGCTTGATGAGCTATCACCTCCAACCAGTCCATCAATGTTGAGTCGGGGACTCGAGACATCAAATTTTCAAGGCTTGACAAAATTTAATCTACTACAAAGGCTCCAACAATGCGAAGAAAATAAAGATTTTCTCATGACTTTGTTCAAAGAAGCCGAAGAACAGAGGGATCACTTTAAAAAATTGCTACATGAAACCCAAATAGAGAGGGATCAACTAAAAAAAAATTTGGCCGAAGAAGGAAGAATGTCTTAAAAATGATGTTATGTGTTATAATGTTAGTATTCGTTCTTTGGAAAAGTGTAACATGGATGTAGTTATATTGGATAAATAATAGTTTTATTTTTCTATAATGTTAATACTATTTTTGATAGAATCATAGTCGATTAAACAACACCTCAACTTCAATTCGACCAGCAGGGTAATGATAGACTATGCATACGGTATATGAAATATTAAGTATGCATTCTATGATATCAAGCATACACTGTACCAACTATGACCACACCCTGCATATTTAAATTTCATGCGACAAATCAATTTGATAGAAACAGATTCAATGCAGAATCAAAATAAGTTTCATAAAATAAAAGAATAATTGTCATATCCTACCACTAGATATTTGTGAACTAAAAAAAATTGTCATATCCTAACAACTCATCATTCAACAACACATTAAGCGGCTTAGGATTCAAATGTCTTTTTCCCTAAGTTACTCATCAACACAAGTGTTATTGTTGATTTCATCAACAATGTCCATGACCACATCTTTTTGGTAATCTTTAGCTCATTTTTTCTTAACAGCTGCAGCTGCTTCTTCATTCTCACCTTCTTCTCCTTCTTTATCAACATCTACAACAGCTGGTACTTCTTTAGTTTTCTTTTCTTCCACACCTTCTTCTCTTTCTTCTTCTGCAGCAGCTGTTTCTTTCTCATTTTATTCTTTTCATTCACCTGCTATTTCTTTCTAAACTTCTTCTTTTACAGCTTTGTCAGCTTCTTCTTCATCAACTTTTTCTTTTTCCTCGCATTTTTGTTCATCTGCTACCGCTTCTTCTTCTGCTTCTGCAGCTGCTACTTTTCCACCTTCTTCTTGGATCTTATCTTCTTCCATTTCTTCTTCTTCATCTTTATTGTCTTCTTCTTTTTCCTCTTCTGCCACAACAGAGGCCAACTCATCCATTCTGCTTATTTTTTCTCCTACTTTATTCCTCTCTGATTCACGAAGGTCCACATGTACTGTATCATCATATTATAAAGTGTTACTGATATTTAAAGCTGAAAATTCATTAACAACATCAATTATTGAATGAATTTACCTCGCTCGTGTTGTCGCTCATACTTTTCCTTTTTCTTATTCTTTTCTCTCTGATATAGGTAGTAATATTCAACACCACTTCCATGAGCGCAACAAAACGCTTATGAAGATCCCCGGGGGATGAGGTTCCCGTTGTATCTTTAGAGGTGCTCAGAGAATCATCATCACCAATGCGTACTCCAACGGGGTTACCACCCAAATTCCCATCATCATCACTGTCCTCATTTCAAGTAAGGATAATCACCTCTTCTAACTCTTTCTTCAAGCCATCGAGGATGTTATTTTTTACCTCATCTGTATATTTCTCAAACGTAATCATGCAATCCATCCTCGTCTCATGAACAGTAGGGATGATGTACGGGTGCACGTTCTACAAAATATCAATTAACAATTACATAGCATTCGATACAACGGTAGTATTATTGCATAATAGAAAATAAGTTCATACCTTGGTTACTTTTCCTTTATACTTAAATGGGACGCCTTCGATTATCTTATCACTTTTTATAGTGTGCCATTTGAGGATGCGGGAAGTGGGAAAGGGATCATCCATTGATTTTCAAGCAAAGTCTCCAAGATGAGGAAAGGCCTCATAGATCCAAATCTGTAAGCAGTACAACAGTGAAAAAAATAACTCAGAGTCTATGATAGAGCATAAATAAAATGAGAATCTACCATAAACTCACTAAAGGTTTTATGGTAGATACCATGAATGCCCAGGGAAATCCGAATAGAGCATAGGATGCCTTCTGCTTCTCATCAAATACTTTCTTCTGCTTCTTCAGGTCACTTTTCCTCTTTAGATAGTCCATGGTCAGTTGAAATGTCTCTTTCCCCTATGGATACTTCTCAAAGAAACTCAACGAATCGACCATTCAAATCAATTTTGTGTCGACAACCTCCGTTGAATCTTTTGCAAGCAACATAGTGTGCAAGAACCACAGTAGACAACACTTAAACTTTTGATCATCATTCAGCTTATTCCCTCTGATCAGGTGTAACAAGTTGGTCGTCGTGATGTTTTTGTTTTTCATCACCTTAAAACAAAAATTGTGCCCCTTTGCTAACACCTTCTTCATTTTTGATTCACTGGGTATCAAACAAAAATCTTTCAAGCCAAAACAGGTAGGCTCGTTGTTAATGCAGAACCACATCTCATGACGCATCTTATCAATCCTGATGCGTCACAACAACAAATAATAGACCAACTGTCCATTGAACTTGAGATGTTCTGGCAGGTTTCTCAGGTGTCCAAAATAGGACCGCTTGAATCTTTTCTTCAATTCTTGGTTTACAAGAACTTGCTTAAATTCTCGATAAGCAACCATTCTTGATCTGATCGATATCTTTTTTCGGAAAGATCCAACCTTGTTAATTATCGCTCGAAGGTCATACCGCTCCACGAAAATGCACCTTGAAAGATATGGCACAGACAAGGAATCATTATCACCATCAATTTTTACTCTCTTCACTTTCACCACTGACACTCCGTTTGGCAACATCTCCACTAGAATCGACGTAGTTGCTTATCTGCTTTAACTCTGAATCTAATTCGGCCACCGACTCTTCAATTTTCTTCCTTTTTGAGACATTTTCAACTGCCTCAGCTCTTTTTTTTCTACTGCTACCAGCGGTACCGACTTTGCATTTAGGAATGATATTTTTTTTACGCATTTTCAACACAATCTACACTTGAAAAATAAATCTCTGATTTTCAATTCATAGACCACAAGTCTATCAACAGAAATAACTCAATGCTCAAATGAAAACCTCCCAAAAAAGTTAACAAACACCCCAACATTAAATATTTCACTACACAAACATACAATAACTAAACCAAAATCCAACATACTATATCAAAACACAACAATTGCTAAAAATCAAACTAGTACTTCTAATCAAACTAATTATCTATTAATATTTCAATCTTTACTATTTCAGCAATCACGTTTCAAAAAAATTTCATACGTCTTAAAATTGATTTCAATCTAGGGTATTCTCATTTCATAGACCACGGGAATACGAATAGACCACGGGTCTACGGACAGCAACAGGTCCCTGTTCAAATCAAAATGCCAAAATAACTCTTCAAACAACAATTATCCCACCATTTAACACTTCGTTGCTAAAAAAAATTATGACTACATCAAAACACCAAATTCGAAAAAAAAATTTCTGACATCACTATGAATCAGTTAGCAAAAAAAAACTATTTAAATGGATCTAAAAATTATTGAAACTTGATTTTAACTAACCTTGCGAAGCAACAATAACCCCTTAGCAGCTGGAGAAGAAGACATACGAAAATGGTATTTTTAGGAGAAGTAGTTTCAAAAGAGAGAGTTGAGAATTGAAGGGGAGAGAGAGGGTGAGTTTTTTTAATATTGAAATAAGTGAAGGGTGTTAGGTGTATTATATTAAATTTGTAAAGTTGTAAAAATAATGAATTGGTCCCTTGTCCCACGTGTGGGCCCTACTTTTTTCACTTTTTACACCCAAAACCTAAAAAGTAAACCAAAAAGATATTAAGTAGGTATTTGACAAATTAGTTTTGGAGGGATCCTTCTTTGCTAATTATTACCAACTCTCTAGCTGACACATAGTACAAGAGTTGGTAAAAAGTTGCTGCCATCTTTTTGCCTCAACCAATGAGAATGCTTCTAGGTTTTCTAGGGTTACAACATATAATGCTCATCTTCCTCAACAAGAAAACCATCACTTTCATATACTTATAATTAAAGATCTTTTTGAAGTGAAGCAGCGCTGCAAATAAAAGATTGAAACTATAATAGGGAACCTGTTATTCAATGAGTTTTATCTTTATTTCCTTGTTATAGTTGAGTCTTTGTAGTTTGTACTTAAATGTTTGCCTTCAGTGCTTGTGATTGTCAATAGGTGTGATTGGACCATCTCCTTATGATCATCTAAAGTTAGGTAATTGTGTTCAAGCTAAAGTTAGCTTAAGGAGTCCAGTTAGAGGTAGCTGGAGGTGGAAGCAGTAGAGTTACTGCTTGATTTTTTTATAATGGAGCAATTTCTAGATAACAAATTGTTAAGAGGTTAATCCTTGGAGTTTGTATTCAAGAGGTTGCTTGAAAGTAGTGGAGCTTGAAATCCTGAAGGCAGGTCGTGTTTTTTCTCCCTTGAGAAACAAGTTTCCACGTAAAAGCTCTGTTTCTTTACTTTTTGTACTTCTGCACTACTTACTCCATATTTCTCTTAGTTCTTATTGTGTTTGTGATTCTGGGAATAGTTTCCTGATTCAAAGAGCTAGCAACCCACCCCAAACCCTTCATTTGGTATCAGTGCGAGTCTTCCAAAATAAGGCTAACACCTTGGAAGGATCTTGATAAATGGAGGCCTCACAAGCTACTTACTTCTCTGAAGTTAGTGAAACAACTCGCATTCCAAAAAGATCTCTCAAATTGCTGATTAGATCTGATGATGAGTCCAAAAGAGGGAAGCAAAGGGTTACTATAAAGTATAACTGGAGATTTAAGGCTGACATGATTGCCAATTAAGTGCTTCTAGCTTGTTGGGGGGGACTCATCAAGTGGTTCTGAACAAAGAGAAGAAGCTTCCATGCGGGCAATAGGAAAGGAAGTACCAACGTTTGACTCGCTTTATACCCTAATGAAAGTTACTAACAATTAAGAGGAGAAACATATCACTCTCCTTGATATCAAGGAAATCTTGAAGGACTATTCCCTGAGTAAGCTGAGATCTATTGCCTCTGTATTAATTAACTCTCTCAATGATCTTACCAGAGAAAAGGAAAATCTGATGCAAGCCTTGGAAAACTGTGAGCAAGATGAGATTGAGCTATGTTTTGCGGAGAAATAACTTTTGATATTTTTTAACAAGTTCAAATACTTTCAATAAAAAGTTTTTAAACTCGAGAATAGAGTTGGCACTTAATTTATTCAAGAAAATCAAGAAAACCTTTGAAATTACTTAAATGGTCCAATATAGAAAAATCATTTAAGTTTGAAAATTGTAGGTAAGCGGTTCCTATTAATACTCTTGGAAGGTTGTTAAGGCACTAAGATTATCCGCTAACTTGCGGTTATTCAGACTATTTGAAAACGATTCTTTGACTAACTTGGAGAAAAGAAGTTGATTTTTGAAAAGAAATTGATTAAGAAAATATTTGCGTAAAATCAATTTTTGGGTAATTTAGTGGGAAATTTAACTTGTTCTAAGAAAGCTAATATCAAAAAGCACAAAAAGGGGAAGAGGAGAATTATAAGACTTAGGCTCCTAAGCCCAAATCCCTATCCTAATCCAATTAGGCTTTTGACCCACCTGTACCTGTCCTAAACTATTCATTTGGGCTTTTAGCCCATCTTCACCTATCCTAATCTAGATCTTTGGGCTTTTGGCCCACAACCCGCTTCACCTGTATTAATTTACAAATTTGGCTTCGAGGTCCAAATGAATGAATAAATAAAGAATATATAAGAATAATAAAAATTGAGACTTTTGAAGTCTCTTAGCGACCTCATCAATGGGTTTTGACTCATTTTTCTTCTTCTTCCATCTTCTTGCACCCGCACGCCATATAGTCGACCTTGGGTTTAAATTTCAAACTTGACTCAAAAAGGTGGGCCTCATTGGCCCATTATGAAATGCAAGAGGAAAGGAGTCCATTTGGACTCCAAAACAGATTCATGCAAAGAAAAAGAAAAAGAAAAAGAATTAATGTGTTCGAAAATTCTACACTTAATGGATAAATGATGAAATGAAAAAATGGCATTCTCAAGCATAAAGAAATAGTAAATTTCAATATCTAAACAAATCAAATTATTCAACAAAAAGAAAATTAACCCATATAACAAAGAAGAAGGTGGAGGCTAACTTTAAGAAGGGTAATCCTTAAACTCCAACAAAGGTGACATTAATGATGATTTATACATCCAAATTATAGCCAACTTTAGGAAAACATGTAACGGCCTATGATTTATCTTTCTAAGACATCTTTTTTCTCTTTTAACATTATGAAACAAAGAGAGACACGAATCAAATCTTTACACACGCAAAGAGCACATATAACAATCCAAAGGGAGTTTGAAAATTAGAATAGAAGTTTAGTATCTCTAAAAGTGAAATATCATTCAACAATCATACTAT
The DNA here is from genome assembly GCF_002878395.1 of Capsicum annuum. Taxonomy (NCBI): domain Eukaryota; kingdom Viridiplantae; phylum Streptophyta; class Magnoliopsida; order Solanales; family Solanaceae; genus Capsicum; species Capsicum annuum. The sequence continues at coordinate 176,296,909 of NC_061116.1, forward strand.
GCATGGCTCAAAAATATCTAAATAATTCTATTTCGCCACAAAAATACGAAATTTCTCATTATTTTGACAAAACAACATGCGAAAAAAAGAGGAATAAACATCTTAGATGGAAAATAAAGCTAGCACTTCATCTCTCATATGAGGATTTTGAAATTCATTAAAATAATTAGCAAACAAATGACAAGTTCTTCACTTAACCAATTACGATTTTATTAAGGCAAAACAAACAATAGTAACTATTCTTTTCGACACAAAGAAAAATACTTTACATGTTAAAAATAAATATATCCGCCAACAATGAATTTAAACAAAGCATAAGTACGTCTTTGAAGCAAAGATTGAAACTTTATTCATAATAATCAAAGAATAAAGTCAATAAGGAGAAACTAGAAATATTAAATATTATTTTCAACATAAAGGAAACAACTTTACATGTTAAAAACAAACATATCTGCCAACAATGAATTTAAACAAAGCATAAATACGTCTTTTAAGCAAAGATTGAAACTTTATCCAGAATAATCAAAGAATAAAGCCAAAAAAATATGTTCAATTATTGCTAGCTCATTTTTATACCATGAACATGAAAATAGCCATAATATCGATATCACAACGTCCTATGGACTTCAAGGCCGTCTATAGCAAACAAAATTACAACTACGAACTACTAACAAGGAGATGAAAAAGAAAACAATAATAAAATTAAAAAGGGAAAGGTGTTTTTACCTTTTTTGAGGCAGCAAAATGGGACTTCAAGATTTCTTCGAAATCGAAAAGTAATATTTCAAGAACCCTGATTAGACTACTGCTTGAAAATTTTTACTAAAGAAAAAAAATTTAACTATTTGCTCAAAAGTTTTTTTCACTCTTTGAGACTTTTAGACTTTTAAACTTGATCTTTCTATCAAAATAGTGGTAGTATTTATAGAAAATGATGGGGATACAATTCTATTAATTCACCAATATGGGAGAAAATATTTAGGGGTATTTTTAGAATTTTAAAAATTAAAGATAAGATGAGGCAGAATATAAGGTGGGAGAAAATTGTACAATGTAGTACAATTTTTGAATTTCAAAATTGAAAAAGAGACAAGGTTGAGGGGGAGATTGTACAATGTAGTACAATTTTTGAATTTCAAAATTGGAAAAAGGACGAGGCTGAGGGGAAATCGTACAATGTAGTATAATTTTTAAATTTTAAAATTTCGATTTTGGAATTAGAATTTGATTTTGCAGGAAATGGGGTAGAAATTATGAGAGTTTTGGGAATTTAGGGTTAATTAAAATATAACCCCAACTGAGATTTAAAATTTAGCCAAATTTATTTAATTTTGACCAAATTGAAAATCAATTGGCTGATTGCATTGCAATTATGGCCAATTTGATTTCAATTATAGCGAAATCTAATAGATTGGCTAAATTAAATTAAAATTCAATACGAATTAATACTTCCTTTAATCCTATCTTCTTAATTTAATAAAATCAAAAAAATATTTCTCCAAATAAATTAATTCTAAGAATAATTTTTATTTAAATCAAGACTTTATCCGTTTAGATTAATTTTCAAGCTTAATTAGTAAAAGTCTAATTTTGATAAAAATATTTATTTAAGTAATAAAATTTATACAATTTCACATATGTAAATACAAAAACGTATAATCGTCAATTAAATGACAAAATTAACCCAAATAAATATTGTAAAGCAAATTTATCTGAATGAAATAAATTTTAAACTTTATTAAAACTTGAAGAAACCCAGGGTTAAATTTAGTAGTGGAGGCAAAAATTAGATGTCAACAAGCTAAATGCTCAAGTGACTGAACTTGCAATCGAAAAGAAGAAATTAAAGGAAAAACTAGCAAAGTGTGACGACAAATGGTAGAATTAAGTGTGCAAGTGGCTGAGCATCAAGCCACTTGTAAGACTCTTAGCCGTGAAAATGATCTACTAAATAAGAGAGTAGATAAAATCTCAAAAGAGTCTAAGGGTAAAAGAGTAGGGAGCAGAATACAGTTTCAGCTAGAAAAAGAACTAATCAATGTTAAGGCTGACCTGACTGCCTCTCTTGGTAGAAATTCCATCCTTGAATGGGAACTTACTTAGTAAAAACTGAACTTGAAAAAGTTCTCAAGTTTACTACCTCCTTACATGCAGTGATAAACTCTGCCAGCCAAGAGAGTGAATCAGACAAGCCTACAAAGAGCAAAAACAATGTCAAAAGTACTCAGTGTGATAGGGATGGTCACTCTAAAGAATAATGCTCTTCCAAGATTGAAATTCTGAAGGATATGAAAAGCTTCACAGTCCTCAAAAGGAAGAAAAGACTGCCCAACTAGACAAAGAAAAGACTAATCTTTCCCTTATCATCTTTTTGGGAACCTAGACTCAAATAGGCTCCTAAGCCCTACAAGTGATTAATGATATAAGAAAGTCAAGGGGGAGTAACCAACACAAGATAATGATGGTGGGTGCTCGGAGCTCTTGAATAAAATATTTGAAGATAACCTCTTGCTGAATGTCCTCAAAAAGATATGTCTCCTTCATAGTGGAATCTATATGAGGGCTTGATTAATGTTGATGGTACTATGGCTTAAGTAGAAAAGGACAGTCTGAAGCACATGAGGATTTATGCTTGGTACTTCTTTCATCTAGAAGAACAGGGAACTATTCGAGTAATACTTGACAAGAAGGATGCTGGAATCCACATGGATAGTGGAGACACTAAAATTCCATACTCATGAATAGCTAATATCTGGGTTGAATAATATCTCACGTGGTTGATTCAATCACATATCCATGCAGATATACACCCATAACAAGTAAGAACAAATATGAATGGAGTGTGAGACAGCACAAGTCATAAGATTTTGATATTGCTGAGGGACCAGGTTCCTAATTAGGTTAGTGTCACTCACCTTTCTTAAATAATGACTGCTTAAATATTTAATGATTATGCCATGTCTTTTTCCACCACTCTCAAAAGAAAGCCACCTATCTTTTAAATTCAATAACTTCATCCATCTATATGGACACATGTCCTCATACTTATCATAATCTCTAATCTCAGCTATTCTTTTATAAAGCCTAAAATTAGATTATCTTCTCTTTCTTTTTGATGAATCTCTCTCATCAAACCTCATCAAATCCCCAACTACTTACGGATCATGTTTCTCTTTTCACTCTCTGATACTTCTTCTCCGAAAAGAGGGCTTCTAATTCAACCACGCATTAAAATGTAGGATCTCCTAACTAGACTAACTCTAGTACAAAACCTTTACTTCCTCCCGCTCTCTATTTATCATGAAATAGAAACAGCCGCCTGCATATCTAGTACGACCCAAACTAGGGTCTGGCCATGACAGGTACCTCAATAATCCAATAACTAAAAACCAGTACTGAAAACCAATTCCCAAGTCCACAGTAATTCACAAAGCTTCTAATCGAAACCGAAATCAATAAAGTTAGGATGGCCCTCGACAATAGCCAAAACGACTAAGAAACAAAGTTTATGACGTAAAGAAGCTATAACGTGAAATGAATCCTTCCAAATTATGGAAGTTCACAACTTCAGTATGATGCACGAACTATCCTAGGATAAAATAATCAATGTGCAGAAAAAGTAGAAGTATGCCCAATTCCTGCATCGCATGAGGGTATAGCATACATAGACAGTTAGGGGGTAGGGATAAAGGAACAAAATAATGCCATGATAAATAATCAAAAACTAGACTAAATCAGTATAGATAACCATATAGCAATACATTTATATATATATATATATATATATATATATATCACATTCCGGGTTAGGGAACAAGGTTTAGTATGAACTTTAAAACTTTAAACTGGATTATGTAGCTTAACCATCATAATAGTACCGCACGAGCATTATGGCCCCCAGTTCTCACCCTCTGGTCGGGCCCCAGTGCGTGTAGCCACACGAAATGGAGAATAATTATATATGTTCACAGGGGACTTAAACCTCCCAATCACATACTAAGGTGATTTAAGAACCCAATCATGTACTGTGATATGGGGGACTCGAACCTCCCAATCATATGGTAAAAGGAACTCAAACCTCTCTGGTGATAGGCAAGGGGATTCGAACCCTAGGTCATTTAGACCCTCGCACCAGCAAATGTGATTTCTAGAGTTAGTCACTTGGGACCGCCACTTTCATGGCCCAACTACACAACCCTCTTTTAAGAACAATTAAAATATTTAGCACACATTCCCAATTAAGTGAACCAATTATGCATTAAGGCATTTCTTTGGTATCGTCATACCAACATCACTTGCAAGTTCATTAGCATGCCATGTCAAATACTTAGCCTACTGGGACTCTAACTCCTCGGCCAAAAAGACTTCAAAGTAATTAGTCATTTGGAACTCAAACCCATTTAATCAATTTGGACTCAAACCCATTTAATTATTTGGGACTCAAACCCATTTATGTTTCAATAGGTCTTTTATGTCATGCAAATAGTTCAAAGATAGTTTAATATGCATACTATTCACATTCAAAACCAATTTCACAATATTGGGCTGAGGTTGTTACCAGTTCAATTGCTAATATTCACAAAATTGAGGAAACTCACAATCCCCTAGTTTATTAGCCATACTTATGCAACCCACAAGTTAAAAACAATTAGTAAAGCAAAAAATGCATAATAATTCATGGAAAAACAATTTAAGAACCAACCATGTCAAAACCCTCATTCAATTTCACATCAACAATCATTTAAATATTATGCTTTAAGGAAAACAAATTTGAGGGTATAATCACATGCCTGAATATCAGGAATTCTAGAGAAGAAACCTTAAATTGACCCTTAGATGCTCAACTTTGAGGAAACCCTATCTTGCTTTGCTTAAGAGAATTTGAGAGAGAGGAAAATATGTTTTGATTGAGTTATGGGTGAGAATGAGGTATCAATAGTGTTTATAGGTATTGGGTTATGCTTAGGGAAAGATAAAAATGTCCAAAATACCCTTAGTAAAAAGACTAAAAATTGGTTGCCAGTCGTTACGGCACTCATAATGACTCATTAAGACTCATTAGGACTAGTCTCTATGAGTCATTTTCAATACAGTGTCTCCAGACACACACATTGTTGACCCTACAACTCATATACCATGGTTGTAATAAGACCCCAGTCGTAGTTAACATAGAAACCATTTGGGTATACAATGGATACCCTACGATTTGGACATTACGACTTGTATGGAGTCATCATGACTATTGAGTCTGGTCGTACTCAAGATAGAAAGTTTTGGGAAATAAGCTTGTCTGGATATGATTAGGACATAATGAGTCGTCATGAGTCTTTATGACTCATGACCTCTAGTCATAGCCCGGGCAGTAACTCAGGCACCATTCACTGGACACCTTACGACTAGGGTCATATGACACGTCAAGAAACCCTATGACTCATAGAGTGATTCGTAGTCAGGATAAAATTTTAGAAATTTTTAAGGACCAAAAATCTAGGGTGTTATATTCTCCCCCCTTAGGAACATTCATCTTTGAATGATGGGTTAAGGCATACGTTAGGATGATTTAACACAGAAACACTCCCACGCTTTAACAAAGACAAAAAGCAAAAACATCAAGGAATCAAAATTTCCTTTAACAAAATAAAAAACTAAGATGTTAGAGAAAACACATTCCTTACGCACGATTATCTGGAGCGGAGAACAAAAATGAATATTTGGATTTTATGTCCTCTCCAGCTTCCCGCATAGCTCCATCCTCCCAAATAATACATCTAGTAACCCTTAAATATAGCCACACTCTCCACTAAGCTTTCAACTATGAATACAACACTCCACTATTTCAATCTACTAACTATCCCGCGGAACACATAACTACAAGACCTGAACATTGTTATATATTCCTCTCATGTTAAAGTCTAACTCGGAGTTTAAAGGTGCTAGTGTAAGCCATGGGACCCTATAATTTACACCCCTCCAGTAATACGACTCCTATTTATTACTACAGGTAAGAAACCTCAAATCTTAAATTAAGGAGTACTAACCACGTAACACCACGGTTTGTATATCCGGTAAACATACCATTTATGCCCATCTTTCTACACCTCCTTCATGGCTTTCTCAACTTAATTACTATTACAAAGGTTCCAACATATATCCCCTTCTTAACTACTTCACATAATAGTCATCTTACTCCACCATACGCTTATATGGCCTTGGTCCGAGTAGCCACCCCCAAGATTTTTCTTTTTGCATAAGAGAACATCCATCCCCTATTTCTATAGCATTACTACCAAAAACAGGGTCACTGTGAAACTAAAGTATAAGCATAAAATATGGGAGGGTTACTTCTCATTACGACTCCTGTCAGTCGGGCTACTAAAGGTGAGACCTGCAAAATAAGACAAGGTACAACAGGCACGAAATACTCCATATCAACCACCTAAGTTATAATAGAGAGTCGTACCAACATAAACATACCATAGCATGAGTCCTTAGGACTGGGTACCATGAGAAACACAACTGCATATGTCATGGGTAATATAATATAAATCCGAGACTTATATTCAGGGAATAAGGCGATAATTTTTGCTTAAAACCACTATTTCTTTGAGCTAAGCAAAACATGAGACATGAATGTATAGATCATAAGCGTTATGACAGAGAGCTTGAGCCCTTGGAAGGTTGGATTTCTAAGAACCATTATTGCCTTTGGTTCAGGGGATGAATCATGGATATACGTGGCATATAGAATACGGTTCTTAGGCATAAGCATTATTAGAATGCATAAGACACTTGTAAAGTGCCCTCTTAACTGGAATAGGAAGGAATCGCTCAAATAGGAGTAAATTCACCTCGACTCTTCCCTAAAGCCCACCACTAGGAGAAAATTTAAGATCAGCTCTCACCCTTCATCTTACTAAACCTATAAGCACAATACTCCGCTCTAAGGGGTATCACCAAACACATGTACTAGGGATACTTGGCACTCCAATACTCAAAATCTCATCTAACAGTTGCTAATTGGGGCTCGACATAATCTTATAAAGTTAATACTCTTACCCACCTAATGACTTAGCCCCAATTCACTACTTTAACACTAGACCTCTGGTATGTATCAAAATTACCCACTCTATTAATTGATGAGTTATTAACCTAATCTATTCCACATATCCCGTCAAGCCTACTAATTTACTCCTATAAACTCGCATTACTATCCTCTAGACAATATCCATTTCACTACAATCAATATCTAAAGTTCGCACTTAGTGGATAGCAACAACTAGGCACCACTAATTAATTACCCCACATAATATACCAGTCCACCCCACAAAGAGGTCATCCTAAATTTCTTATTGAACTGTTGTAATCTATACATAACCAGAGAGAACTATCTTTCCTACGTACTAAGAGAAAAGGATCATCCTATAGAGAATCACTAGGGAGAATAAAACCTTTGTCAAAAAGATCTTTCAACTACTCCGTAAGATATTCTAGCTCAGCCAAAACCATTGCATTTGGAGGGATAGAGATAGAATGAGTGTCCGAAAGAAGATTAATCCAAAAGTAACTTTCTTATCGGGAGTAACACCAGGAAGATCATCAGGGAAACCTCAGGAAATTTCACAGACCACAGGGACAGTCTGTAAAGAAGGACCTTCAGATCTTGAATCTCTAGCATGCCCTAAATGGTAGAGGCATCCCTTAGAAATCAATTTCTAAGATCTAAGATATGAGATGAACCTTCTCTTAGGAACTAAGGAATTTTATTCCCACCCTATAACCAACTCATTAGGAAATTTGAAAATGAACTTATGGGTTCGACAGTCTAAGTAAGCACAGCACAAATGCAACCAATTCATCCCTAAGATGACATCATTATCAACCATGTCAAACTCTACCAGCTCTACCAAGGTTTACCTACCACAGATAGATACCACACCACCTCTATAGACTCTTCTAGCCATAACTAACAGAGTAACTTACCATAGTAGATACAGAAAGGGGATCCAAAATACACTTAAGATCAAAATCAAAATGGATAGCCACAAATGGGTCACATAAAGAAGAGTAGACTTTGGATCAAGAAAGAGATACACATCATGGGGAAAGAGTTGTAACATAACATTGATGACATCAGGAGATGCCTCGGACTCCTGGTGGGTAGTGAGAGCATAGAGACGGTTCTGACCCATGCCGATACCAAAAGTACCACCCTTCAGCGCGGGAACTAATGAAGTGGCAACTAGAACCCTATTATCCCCAGAAGTAATCCTAAAAGGATAATTTCGCTGCATATGACTAATTTGACCATAATTGAAATACAGATTCCTTCCCTTACAACAAAACCCACAATGCAACTGATTGCAAAACTGGCAAGGAGAATAGGGTGGGACTAACTGGGAACCTCTAGGCTGATATTGGGCATCTTGTTTCCTAAGAACACCACTATTTTTCAAACAACGACCGCCAAACGACTTAGAGTAGGGTGCTATAGTCATTGGGTATGAACCAGAATTTTCCCAACTCCCTTTCTTGGTCCACGGTCTCCCATGTCTACCGTTATTATGATGACCCCCACCCTGCTCTGAATATCTTAACTCCTTATTCTACCTCTCCTCCGTCCTTGCCTGATTTCTTCTTTCACCAATAAGACCAGACTGGCGCGACAGAGAAACTACTATCTAGGTTAGCAGATGGATAAAATGGCAGATCTCAGCATTAAAAATGTCTCCTTAGGGCGATAAGGCATAAACATCGTCATCCTGAGAAGACCATAGAGGACTGGTAAAGACTGGTGGGACTCCATGAGGGCAGTCAAAAGCAGTGACCTTAGACCAGATCTATACACCATAAGCAAAGTGAGTTTAATCCATATTTTCCTCAAGTGGGATAGAGGAGTTTCTATGAGTATTAGATCTTCGAGGAGACATAATCTAAAATGCAAACAATCAAAGTCAGCAAAGATTCAAGGCCTTAGATTCTATAGCTTGAGAACAGAACAACAAGAAAGAAAAATACTCCTAAATGCTTCATAGCCTTTCCTTTATAAGTGTGGCGCGTTATACACCCATAAAAAGACTCTACTTGGCACGACTTTGTGGATACCTAATGACACTAAACCTAGGATTTGATACTAGTTTGTCACGACCCGAACCAGGGCCTGGTTGTGACGGGTATCTCAACTCCGCCATAGAAGGGAGACCACCCCCGTTTCCTAATCAAATAGAACAAAATATATCTGTAGTGGATGAATTCCAAACGTATAACAAGATAGGATATAAGAGCCTAAAAACTCTAAGGTAATTTAATAATCCAATAACTGAAAAATAGTACTGAAAACCAATACCCAAGTCCACAGTAGTCCACAAAGCCTTTTAATCAAAATTTAAATTAATAAATTTAGGATATGCCCCCGATGATAGCCAAAATAACTCAAAAGCAAAGTCTATGATGTAAAGCAGCTATAACATGAAATAAAGCCTTTCAAAGTATGGAAGCTTACAACTTCAGTCTACCATTCATGAACTATCCTACAATCAACTAATCACTGAGTAGGAGAAGTATAAATATGCCCAATTCCCACATCGCATGGGGATACAGTGTACATAGACGGTTTATGGGTGGAGCACTAGCATGTAACACGAGGATAACGGAATAGGGCTTAGTATGAACTTTAAAAAATTAACCTAGATTATGTAGCTTAACCATCATAATAGTATCCACGGGGCTATATGGCCCCAATTTTCACCCCTTAGTGGGGCCCCAATGTGTGTAGATGTATGAATTAGGGGATGATCATATATATATACATGGGTGACTCAAACCTCCCAATCATATACTAAGGTGACTTAAGCACCCAATCATGTACTGTGTATGAGGGACTCAAACCTCCTAATCATATAGTAAGGGGGACTTAAACTTCTTTGGTCATAGGAAAAGGGATTTGAACCCCAGGCTATTTAGACCACCGCACTGGCAAATACAAATTCTAGTGTTAGTCCCTTAGGACCACCACTTTCATATCCCAGCTACAAAACCCTTTTTTAAGCCTAATTAAAATATTTAGCACACATTCCCAATTAACTTAACCAATATGCATTAAGGAATCTTGTAGGTATCGTCATACTAACATCACTTGCAAGTTAATTATCATGCCATGTCAACTACTTAACCTATTGGGACTCTAATCCCTCAGTCAAGAGGACTTTAAAGTAATTAGCCGTTCAGGACTCAAACCCATTTAATCAATTGGGACTCAAATCCATTTATATTTCATTAGGCCTCTTATGCCATGCAGATAGTTCAAAGATAGTTTAATATGCATGTTTTTCACATTCAAAACCAATTTTACAATATTGACGTTGTTACTAATTCAATTATCAATATTCACAAAATTGGGAGAAATCACAATCTCCTAGTTTATTAGCCCTTCTTATGCATCCCACAAGATCAAACCCATTAGTAAAGCATAAACAATGCATAACAATTCATGGGAAAATAATTTAAGAACCAACTATGTCAAAACCCTCATTCAATTTCACATCAATAATCATTTAAATATCATGCTTTAAGGAAAACAAGTTTGAGGGTAGAGTTACATATCTAAAATATCAATAATTATAGAGAAGAAACCTTGAATTGACCACTAGATGCTTAATCTTAAAGAAACTCTAGTTTGTTTTTCTTGATGGAATTTAAGAGAGAAAAAAGATATGTTATAATTGTGTTATAGGTGAGAATGAGGTCTCAATAGTTTTTATAGGTTGTGGGTTATGCTTAGGACTAGAGGGAAATGTCCAAAATAACCCTAGTAAAAGACTAAAAAATTGGTCGTCAGTCATTACAGGTCTCATAATGACTCGTTAAGACTCATTACGACTAATCTCCATAAGTCGTTGTCAAGTAGTGTCACCAGGCACAAACATTGTTGACCGTACGACTCATATACCATGGTTTGTAATGAAAATCTATGACTCGTAGGGTCCAGTCGTAGTCAACACAAAAACTATTTGGGTTTACACTAGACACCCTACGATTTAGACATTATGCCTCGTATGGAGTCATCGTGACTTGTTTAGTTTTATCGTACTCAATACAAAAAATTTTGGGTAACAAGATGGTCTGGATATGATTAGGACATAATGACTCATCGTGAGTCTTTACAACTCTTGACCTCAAGTCGTAGTCTGAATAACAACTCAGACACCATTTACTGGACACCTTATAACTAGGGTCATATGACCCGTCAAGACATCCTTTGACTCATCGGGTGATTTGTATTCAGGGTAGTGAGGATAATATTTTATAAATTTTTAAGGACAAAAAATCTAGGGTACAAAATTACTGAAGAAAGAGCAGTGCAAGAGCCAAAAGTTGATTCTAAGAGCACATTCATTGGTAGCAAAGGTAGTGAGATTAAATGCATGATTGTAGATTTGAGTGATTATGAGAGTGAGGATTTTGACTCCAATTATGAGAAGTATATTACTGGTGTTAGGGAAAACTAGAGAAGAAAAGAGGATCTGTTGCTAAAAAATGGTAAAAGAAAAGAGTCATGTTATGGTACTTGTAAGGAACTTGGCTGCAGCTCAAGTGTGTCAAAGAGGGTAAAGGAAAAGGAAAAGACTCTTAAGTTTCAGGAAGATGACATTTTAGCCCAGCAATACCAGAAGTGAGAGAGTTGGTCAATATGTTGAAATTTCAAAATTGGGACCACTTGATCCAATTTGATGTATCCTATCTGTATGGGAAGGGGGTGGAGATGTTTTATCAAAACTTGGAAATTTTTGCCAATGTTTTGTATCTATCCTCTTAGTAAATGATATGAAAATAGGTTTAGATAAATAAATTCTCTCTGAAATCTTTTGTGTTCCAACTTTAGGGATCAAGTTTATAGAGGCGAGGAAGGGGCCTACTAAGTTTTTAAAATTATATGGTGCACTTGATGGATAACACCCTGAAATCTCTGACAAGAGAGTCATCAAGAGTGACTTTAAATTATTGTGTCAACTTGTGATAAGTACATTGCTTCTTACACCTGATAAGGAAACTATTCTGACTAGTGTCGATCTGTTTCTAATAAAGATGATGTTCAAACATAAGAAGGTTAACCTCCCGTCCATTGTTATTACAAACATGAGAAATTTCTTAAATACAAATGCGGATAGGGATGAGCTACCCTATGGGTTCTAGATGGATAGGGTATATGCTTATTTCAACATTAAGTGTAGGAAAGTGCATGTTGATTCTATGAAGGGAATGTATGGAATCTCAACTCATAGAAAAAATAAATATCTTCTCAGGATGGGTGATAGGGGGATCATGTCTCTAGTGTTTGACTTTATAAATGAACAAAATCGGTTGAAGAATTAAGTAGAGACTGCGAATACTTTCTTGCTCTACGAGATACAGAAATAAATGTGTTGAAGGTTGCTTTAGCAGACAGGAAGTGAAGAGGAAATAATTTATGGGGAGAAAGTGTGTGCTGTAAAGTCCTGCCCTGCAGGAAAGGGTGAAGGAATCCAAAACTAAGAATATCTGTCTAACGTTCCTCCCAGAAATCATATCCTGTCTGATTCACTCTTCCTTCTTCCTAGTGATCTCCTTAGTTCCCTCAACTATTTTTGTTTTCGGTGAATGTATTATTTTTGTAGTTATTATTTGTGTTAGTGGTTTGTGGTACTATTTGATGCCTGAGTGGTTGACTTCTCTTCTGTGCTATCACTTCTTTTGTTTATCTCTAATTCTCTCTTGATTATGTTAGTGTTGCCTCAATGGTTATGGATTAACATGTATGACTTATCTGTTCTTGGTTTACTGCCTAACCTTTTTGATGATATAAAAACCTTTTCGATGATGTCAAAAGGGGGGAAATCCTTTTATTTGTAGTATGGATTTATAGATACGACGTGTAGTATGTGTAGTATGTTGTGTAGATATAAGTAGTATGATGTGTAAATATGCAGTCAGTGGCTAGGGTGTGCTGATACAGATAGGGATTCTCTTATTCATAGGAAACCTAAATGCTCATTAATAAGGGTAACAAGGTAGAGGATGGCTATATTCTTATAGGCATTAGTGATAGGGAGAATTGGTTGGGGAAATTGGTATGGCACGTAATTTTGTGTCTTATGTTGTGTTGCTGAAAAGATAGGCTGTGTTGTGTAGATATTGATTGAAGATGTTGAGTATGTTGATCTGGTTGTATGGGTTTGTCATCATCAAAAAAAGGGAAAATTGCTAAGTCCTTCATTTTAATGATTGACAATTCATAATTTGGGACATGTCACTACTAAAAAAAATTTTTAAAAAATGATCACAAAAAACCGACCACAAGTGATCGGTTTTTTTAAAAAAATTTCAATTTTTTTCAATTTTTTAATTTAAAAAGTGACCACGTGCGGTCGCTTTTTTATTTTTAAATATCAAAATAAATATTTCAATAATTTTTATATTAAATAGTATATATTTTAAAAATTAAAATTTTAGAAAAATAACAAAACCGACCACTTGTGGTCGATTTTAGTGAAAAAATTAATTAAAAAATATTTTTAAAAACCAACCACTTGTGGTCGGTTTTAAATTAAAATTAAAAAGAAAATAATTTTTAAAAAGCTACCATTTGTGGTCTTTTTTTAATTTAAATAATATTAATAAATATTTTTAAAAAATAACCACATGTGGTTGGTTTTGAAATTAAATAATATTAAAAAAAAAAAAACCAACCACATGTGGTTGGTTTTGAAATTAAAAAAAGAAAAAAAGTAAATAATCATTTTTAAAAAATAATTATATAATCTTATATTAACTTTATGTAATCTAATTATTGTTATTAGTAAAAATAATATATTAGATTACATATATAATATAATATATTTACTGGATTAAAAGATAATCTAATATATTATTTTTTAAAATTATATTGATTACACATAGTCAATAACTAATATAATAATAATAAAAATCATTCAATCTAACGTGAAAAAACTTACACTAAAAAATATATCAAATATAATATACAAATTATGTACAACATAATCTTTATCTTTTACTTATGTTTCAATATATAAAATAAATATTTTTCTTTATACATACGTTAAATGACGTTAAACATACATAATCTTTATATAATGAATATGTGTATACATATATATCATACCGTTGGGATAGACTATTGAAAAATGTTGTATATATATTTGAAAGCTGAAAATGGATTTTATAGTACGTATTTGAAAGGTGATGTTTATAGTACGTATTTGCAGTCATAATAATGTAATATATAAATGATAATTCATCAGAATATAATGAACGTGTTCTATTATAAGGTAATTATACTTGTGGATGTATATATATATATATATATATATTTAGATATTTATATATGATGTAGTGAT